>NC_057864.1:94871933-95177459 GCF_019393635.1 Dromiciops gliroides
ATATATATATATACTAGAAATGTTAGCTATAGCAATAAGACATGAAAAAACTGAAGGAATAAAAATAGGTGAGGAGGAAACAGAACTATTAGTCTTGGCAGTGATATGAGGGTATATTTAGAGAATACTAATGAAATCAACTCAAAAACTAATTGAAATAATTAACTTTAACAAAAGTGCAGGATATAAAATAAACCCACACAAATCATCATCATTTCTATATGCTACTGACAAAATCCAGCAGGAAATGATAAAAAGAGAAATTCCATTTAAAATAATTGCTAGGTAGTGCAGTGGATAAGGCACCAGCCCTGGATGCAGGAGGATCTGAGTTCAAGTCTGACCCCACACTTGACACTTACTAGCTGAGTGACCCTGGGCAAGTCACTTAACCCTCATTACCACAAAATAATAATAATAATAATAAATAATAAATAAATGTTTGAATGGAACTCCTAAAAATGTCAAAAAATCATAAAATAAAATAAAATTACTGCAGACAATATAAAATACTTGGGAGTCTACCTTCCAAGTCAAACTCAGGGACTATAATAACACAATTAATAAACATTTCACACAAATAAAGACCTAAACAATGGGAGAGATATTAATTATTCATGGATAGGCCAAGCCAGTATGGTAAAAATGACAATTCTGCCTAAGTAAAGTTACTTTATTTAGTGCCCTACCAAAGAATTACTTTATAGAGAGAGAAAAAAATAGTAACAAAATTCATCTAGAAAAACAAAAGGTCAAGAATATCAGAGAAATCTATGAAAAATGTGAAGGAAGGCAGCCTATGAGTTTCAGAGTTTAAATTATATTGCCCAGTGGTAATCATCAAAACAATCTGGTACTGGCTAAGAAACAGAGTGCTAGATCAGCAGAACAGATTAAGTACACAAGTGTTTGTTGTACTTTGTTTTCTAAAAGGACCAAAATGAAATCACTATATTAGAGTCATTACACCGTGCTTGACTGTGGTAGATCAGACTAAAACAAGTTCGGAATGCTCTACCACAGATCAGTCACAAATAGTCCATGTGTACATTTGGGGTAGATTCTCCAAATATGCACATCTTGTGTTTCTTTTGAGCTAAATCAATCATCTTTGCTCTCTACAATCAGCGCCCTCTTTAATCAGGGCATGCCCATTGCTGGGAGGTCTTGTACCAGTCTTACCCATGTCACAAAATCTATTCCAAAGTTCTTCAGAGAGGACTTCAGAATGTCCTTGTATCACTTCTTCTGACCACCACGAGAATGCTTCTGAGAGTTCTCTGTAAAATTGTCTTTTAGGCAAGTGTTTAGGCATTTGAACAACATGGTCAGTCAATCAGAGTTGTGCTCTCTCCAGTAGAGTTTGAAGGCTTTGTAGGTTAGTCCAAGAAAGGACCTGTGTCTGGTACCTTATCCTGCCAGGTGATCTTCAGAATCTTCAATTAAAATGGGAGAAATTCAATTCCCTGGAATGACCCTGGTACACCATTCAGATTTCAAAAGGATACAAGAATGAGTTCAACACAATGGCTCTGTAGACCTTCAGTTTGGTTGTCTAATAACTCTTCATTCCCATAATTTCCTTTAGAGCCTCAGAAACAATGAGCTGGCTCTGCTAATGCATGTATCAACCTCATTATCAAAGTGTATATCCCTGGAAAGTATACTACCAAAGTAAGTAAACTGCTCAACAGTATTCACAACTTCTCTATTTGGTATAACTGATGATTCCACATATGGATGGTGTGCTGCTGGCTGGTGGAGCAACTGTGTTTTCTTGGTGTTCCTTGTTAAGACAAAATTAGCACAAGTAGCATACTTTGCTGCATCTCAGCTTCAGAGGCTGCATTGAGTACACAATCATCTCTGAACAAAAAACCATGCACCAACTGTCCCTACACCTTAATCTTGGCTTGCAGACTTTTTGAGAACAAAAGATGAACAATACGGTAAACAAGCGGGATTTATACCATAACAGAGGGAAGTTTCAACATAAGGAAAACTATTAATATAATTGATTATATCAACAACAAAAGCAACAAAACCATATGATTTTATCAATAGATGCAGAAAAAACTTTGGACAAAATACAATATACATTCTTATTAAAAACACTTGAAAGCATAGGTATAAATGAATTTTTCCTTAAAATGATAAGAAGCATCTAACTAAAATCATCACCAAGTATTATTTGTTTGTTTTGGTTTTTTGGGTTTTTTTGCAGGGCAATGGGGGTTAAGTGACTTGCCCGGGGTCACACAGCTAGTAAGTGTCAAGTGTCTGAGGCCAGATTTGAACTCAGGTACTCCTGAATCCAGGGCCAGTGCTTTATCCACTGCGCCACCTAGCCGCCCCACCAAGTATTATTTGTAACAGGGATGAGCTAGAAGCCTTCCCAGTAAGATCAGGAATGAAACAAGAATGCCCATTATCACCAACATTAATCAGTATCATATTAGAAATGCTAGTTACAGCAAAATATTATATTCTATAAAATTTGAAGATATACTAATCCTAGAAATTCAACTAAAAATTTAATTGAAATAATTTTTGCAAAGTAGAAGGATAAGAAATAAACCTAAATAAATCATCTGTATTTCTATATATCACCAGCAAAACTCTGCAAGAAGAGGTAGTAAGAGATACTCCATTTAAAATAACTGTAGACTGTATAAAATACCTGGAAGCATATCAAACAAGACAAACCCAGAAACTACATGAAAATAACCATAAAACACTTTTTATACAAATAAAGTCAGATTTATATAAGTGGAAAAATACTATTTATTCATGGGCAGGCAAAGCCAATATAATAAAAATGACAACTCTCCCTAAACAAATCTATATATCCAATATCATCCCAACTCACCAAAAAAAAATTGTTGAGCTAAAAATAATTTTTAAATTCATTTGTAAGGAAAAAGGTCAAGAACATTAAAGGAATTAATGGGAAAAATATTAAGGAAGGAAATTTAGCAGTACCAGATCTTAAACTACATTATAAGACAGTAAATATTAAAATTATGCACTACTGGCTAAGAAATAGAAAGATGGATCAGTAGAACAGAGTAGACATGCAATACACAGTAGTAAATTATTATAGTAACCTTATTTTTGACAATGTAAAGATTTAAGCTTTTGGGATAAGTATACATTACTTGGCAAAATATAGTTTGGAGGGGGCAGCTAGGTGGCGCAATGGATAGAGCACCAGCCCTGGAGTCAGGAGGACCTGAGTTCAAATCCTGCCTGAGACATTTGACACTTACTAGCTGTGTGACCTTAGGCAAATCACTTAACCCCAATTGCCTCACCAAAAAAACCCAAAATATATATATAGTTTGGAAAACTGGAAAGAAGTTTGGCAGAATTTGGGTATAAACCAAGAGATGGTCAAAACGTATACATGACCTAGATATAACAAAAGATAACATAAGAAAATTAGAAGAACATGGAATACATTATATATTAGACTTATGTTAAGGAAAATAATTTATAAATAAATAAGAGAAATGGATAAGTTTGATAATATTAAATTTAATAGGTTTTGCATAAATGAAACCAATGTAGCGAAGATTAGAAGGAAAGCAGAAAACTGGGGAGGGAGGTGGGATTTATAGACAGTTTCTTAGATAAAGGTCTCCAACCTCAAATACATAAAGAACTTTATCAAGTTTATAAAAATGTAAGTCATTCCACAATTGATAAATGGTCAAAGGATATGAACACACAGTTTTCTGGGGGGTTTTTTGGGGTTTTTTTGCAGGGCAATGAGGGTTAAGTGACTTGCCCAGGGTCACACAGCTAGTAAGAGTCAAGTGTCTGAGGCTGGATTTGAACTCAGGTCCTCCTGACTCCAGGGCCAGTGCTGCACCACCTAGCTGCCCCAACACACAGTTTTTTGGGTTTTTTGGATTTTTTTAGTGAGGCAATTGCGGTTAAGTGACTTGCCCAGGGTCACACAGCTAGTCAGTGTTAAGTGTCTGAGGCCAAATTTGAACTCGGGTACTCCTGACTCCAGGGCCAGTGCTCTATCCATTGCACCACCTAGCCACCCCAACACGCAGTTTTTTTGTTTTGTTTTTTTTATGATGAAATCAAAACTATATACAATCATATGAAAAAATGCTTGTTCCCAATCAGTTTACCCTTGGTTTGTGGAAAATATATTAATTCTGTATTCACAAATCATGTATCCACTATTTTGTGGAATCTAGTGGAAAGTATATTGGACTTCAAATCAGGAGATCTCTCAGAAGCCTCTATTTCTTTACAATAATAATATTTATAGGGGCAGCTAGGTGGCGCAGTGGATAGAGCACCAGCCCTGGATTCAGGAGGACCTGAGTTCAAATCCGGCCTCAGACCCTTGACACTTACTAGCTGTGTGACCCTGGGCAAGTCACTTAACCCCAATTGCCTCACAAAAATATATGTATTATAATAATAATATTTATACTAACTACCTCATTAACTATACTAGGGGAAGAACTTTGCAAACCTTAAATCACCTCATGGATGTTAATTATTATTATTACTTCAGTACTTCAAGCATTCATGGATATAATCAGGCATTACCTCTACTAATAAAATGCATACAAATGGTCTTTATGAGTTGCTATGGTTAACCTTCCAGTGATGAGACCCTCTTCACTTAGGTAGTCTAATTACAGCTTACAGTTTGTCATTTAAAATCTTTCCAACTTGGTAGGACTTGCCAGAGCCATTAAGGTCATTAGGCACAGACTTTGATAACACAGTGCAACTATTCAATGATGAGGCACTAGAGTAAGACATAATGGAAGTAAATGCACATTAAAATGTCAAAATTAATCAATAACAAACATTTAATAAGAGCCTACAGTGTGCCAGGTACTGGGAACATAAAGACAAAAAAATAAAACAATCTCTACTCTCAAGAAGCTTATATTCTCTCAAGGGAAGCAACATGTACATATGTAAATATAAGTGGAATGAATATGAAATAAACATGGTAGTTAAATACAAAGGCATTAGGGAAGAAACTAGTAGTTGAGGGGAAGGGAAAACCAGAAAAAATATGCAGAAATTGGTGCTTGTGGAGCAGCTAGGTGGCGCAGTGGATAAAGCACTGGCCCTGGATTCAGGAGTACCTGAGTTCAAATCTGGCCTCAGACACTTGACACTTACTAGCTGTGTGACCCTGGGCAAGTTACTTAACCCCCATTGCCCTGCAAAAAAAAAAAAAAAGAAAAGAAAAGAAAAGAAATTGGTGCTTGGGTTGCGTCTTGAAGTTAGGGTTTCTTAGGGAGGAGGGGGGAATGTATTCCAGGCAAGGATAATGAACAGTGCAAAGGCATGTATGCAGCAGATAGAATGACTTGTGTGGGGAACAGAGAAAAGACTAATTTGACAGGACCATAAAGTCAGAGAAGAGCAGTGATGCATAATAAGGTTAGAAAGATACATTGGGTCCAAATTCTAAAGGGCTTTAAAAGACAAAGGAATTCATAATGTATCCTAGAGGTAATAGGGAACCACTAGAGTTTACTGCATAAAAGACTGACACAATCAGAACTATCCTTAAGGAAAACAACCTTAGCAACTATGTGGAGGATAAATTGGGTTAGGAAGGGCTTAAGCAGGAAGATCAATAGTTAAGTGATTGAAAAAATCCAAATTAAGAAGAGATGATGGGGGCAGCTAGGTGGTGCAATGGATAGAGTACCAGCCCTGGAGTCAATTGCCTCACAAAAAAAAAAAAAAAGAAGAGATGATGATGGCCTGAATCAGAGTAACAGTCATGTCAGATGGAAGGAGACAGAATTGAGAGATGTTAAAGAAGCCAAAACAGCAAGATTTGGAAATTGTTTTAATTTCTGGGGTTAGTGAGATTAAGAAGTATAACAAGATTGCAAATCTACCAGACTGAAAGAATGGTCATGCTCCTGAAGGAAATAGGGGAACGCAGGAGGCAAGGAAACCCTAAAGAGAGAAGAGATCTGGAATATTATCAGTGAGGAATGGGATAGGGAATCAATTATAGAGTAAAAAGATTACAATGATAAATTGAGGGCCCAATTGAAATTAGATAACAGAAACTTGTGAGATTTTCTCTACTTCAGTTCAGCATGACTAAGATCTGAGGAGATAGACTGTACAAGTTGGCATCAGGAATTTGGGGGTTTTAAAGTCACATTGCCAACAAAGTCCAGCAGCAAGAAACAGAAAGAGAAATTTCCAAAACAAACCCAGGAATTATATAAACCCAATTACAAAACACTTTTCACACATATAAAGTCAGATCTAAAGAATTGGAGAAATATTCATTGCTTATGGGTTAAACTAAGCCAATATAATAAAAATAATAATCTGCCTAAATTAATCTATTTATTCAGTGCATGACGATCAAACTACCAATAATTATTTTATAGAGCTAGAAAAAAATGATAAAATTCATCTGAAAGAAAATTTGGTCAAGAATATCAAGAGAATCAATGAAAAAAATTATGCAGGAAGGTGGTCTAGCCATACCAGATATCAAACCATATGATAAAATATTAATTATCCAAACAATTGGTGGAATAAATTAGATACACAATACACTGAATTAAATGATCATAGTAATCTAGTGTGTGATAAACCCAAAGAGTCAAGCTTTGGGGACAAAAACTGCTGGGAAAATGGGAAAACAGTATGGCAGAAACTGGGTATAGACCAACATCTTATTCTATATACCAAGATAAGGTCAAAATGGGTACATGACTTACACATAAAGGGTGACAGGTAATAGCATAAGCAAATTAGGAGAGGAAGGAATAGTTTACAGGTCAGATCTATAGATAAGGGAAAAACTTAGGACCAAACAAGATATACAGAGCATTACAAAATATAAAATGAATAATTCTGATTATATACAATTTAAATTTTTGAACAAACAAAACTAATGCAACAAAAATAAGAAGGAAAGCAGAAAAGTGGGGAGAAAATATATGGTATCTCTGATAAAGGCCACATTTCTCAAATATATAGAGAACTGAGTTGAATTTATAAGAACTCAAGTCATTCCCCAACTCATACATAGTCAAATGATAAGAACTGGCAGTTTTCAGGCAAAGAAATCAAAGTTATCTAAAGTCATATTTTTTAAAATGCTCTAAATCACTACTGGCTAGAGAAATGAAAATTAAAACAACTCTGAGATACCACCTCATACCTATCAAACTTGCTAACATGACAAAAAAGGAAAATGATTAATGTTGAAAGGGATGTGGGAAAACTGGTACATTAATGCACTGTTGGTAGAGTTGTGAACTGATCCAACCATTCTGGAGAGTAATTTGGAACTATGCCCAAAGGGCTATAAAACTGTGCATAACTTTTAATCCAGAAATACCACTACTATCTGTATATCTGGGATACTATCTGTATCCCAAAGAGATTTTTTTAAAAAGGGGAAAAAAGCTATTTGTACAAATATATTTATAGTAGCTCTTTTTGGCATAGCTAAGAATTGGAAATTAGGAGAGATGCCCATCAACTGGGGAATACCTGAACAAGTTGTGGTATAGAATCATAATGGAATATTTTTGTGCTATAAGAAATGACAAGCAGGATGATTTTAGAAAAACCTGACAAGACTTAAATGAACTTACACAGTAAAGTAAGCAGAACCAGGAGAACACTGTACACAGTAACAGAAATAATGTACTATGAAGAACTGTGAATGACTTAGCTATTCTCAGCAATACAATGATCTAAATACTCCCAAAGGACTCATGATGAAAAATGCTATCCACCTCGAGTGAAAAAAAAAAAACCTGATATCTCTGAATATAGACTGAAGCACACTACTTTTTACTTTCTTATTTTTGTTTGTTTGAGACTTCTTGCACAAAATGACTAATACTGAAAGGTTTTACATAACTGCACATGTATAACCTATATCAGATTGCTTATTGTCTCAGAGAAAGGGGAAGGGAGGGAAAGAGGAAGAGAATTTGGAAGTCGAAATTAAGTTTCAAAAATCAACATTTGTTGTCTATTGAGCAAAATGGAGAATAGTCTTATAGTTCAACATCCATAAAGGAGAACTTGGGCCTGAATGACAAAACTTTCTAAGTACATTTAAAAAAAAAACTTCCATGATATGGGGAGAGTTGGCTCAAACTTATAAAGCATATTGGCTAAAGGGTAAATATAACTCCTGGTTACTGGAAATCCCTTCCCCTCTTTGAGAAGTACTCATGAAGCTCCCTTTAGGTATAGGCCTCTGCGGGTCTCCACATATTCCTTTGTAGAGTCCCAAAGCTGGCTTTTCTTGATGTGTCAGTTTATCCTCATTATGTCTGTGAGCACTTAATGAAGAAGCCATCGTTAATTACTGATGCTACACCAGTTATGATAGTCACTACAGATCTTCTGACTTTTTTAAGTCCATAGGAGTGGGGACTGAGAGGAGAGAGATTAACTTTTTCCTCTTTCCACCAATGTCAATTCCCAGCAGTCCTTCAATGCTAAATTCAATCACCAGTGGACTGGTCTGATGTTAGAACACACAATTTAATAACAACAACAACAACAATAATGTAGCTAGGTTTTATATAGCACTTACTACCTGCCAGGCACTTTGCTAAGCACTTAATATTATTTCATTTTATCCTCACTGTGAGGAAGGTGCCATTATTATCCCCATTTTATAGTTGAAGAAACTAAGGCAAACAGAGATTAGGTGACTTGTCCAGGGTCCCACAGTTAATAAGTGTCTAAAACTAGATTTGAATTCCAAACTTCCTGACTGTATTATAAGCCAAAGAAAGCTATATCTGATTTTTTCAGTCACTGAACATGACATTTCCTAAGTGACATGATCTTTCTTCATCCAATGATCAAAGCACTTTACCTCTTCCAAACTGATTAAGCACTTGTTTACACCTTTGACTGAATAATTCAATTCAGCATTCTAAGCCTTCTGTTATGACATTGACTGAGGTGGGGAAAACATTCATTCTTAAAATAGTATATAAATATTATAGAGTACAAAAAGCCAAGGAAAACTGCTCAGTATGTGGAGCAATTTTTCCCTTTCAATGTTAAGCAAAACTTTAACTTAGGCATTTGGTGATTTTAGTACAAAATCATCAATTAATATCAGATTTCATAGTACTATTATTATTTCAGAGTAATAGAGCTTGGCTTCTGTCCAAGTACCTCCTGATCCGGGATGCCTGGACTTCTCAAACAACAAATTCAAGTAACATTAACTAAATAGGATGCACTGTGCTCTATAAAGGGTAAAAGATGGTATATATAGAAATGAGTATAAAACAAGATAGAATGGAAAGGGGAAATGGGAGGAGCTAGACTTGGGGTTAACTTAGGCACCCACTTGGTTAGGAAAAAATTATATCTTTATTGCAATATAATTGGTTTTCTCTGTAATCATATGTATTTTACTTTAGGTACTTAAAAACATTCTGAGAAAGGATTCACAGGATTCACTAGACGACCACAGGAGTTCATGACACAAAAATGGTTATGAACCTCTGGTCCAGACAAAGTAAGGGCTATAACAAATATGAGGAGAGTCAGAAGCTGAGAGAATATGAAGAAAGGCACTCCAGTGACTATGTAACTGCATGGCTGTGCCTTATACACTATAACCATAAGTCACAAGTTTTACTCAAGGAGAAATGTCACCATACCTCAGTTACCTGGTCTGATAAGTGAATCTAATTCCATTACTCATTTACATGGGACAAAGAATTTTCTGTAAATAAAAAGCATTCCAAAGAATTTGACACAAAGACCGCATTTTTCCTCCTAACAAAAAGACACTATTCCCCGGCATTCTTCAAGACTATAAATAAACAACAAGTAAATTATTGTACAGTGTGATTATTAGGAGACCCAGTTTCACTTGAAAAAGTACATGTAACAGTAACTAATGTAAAACACTACTACAAGCCACAATACTAGTGGCACTTCAATTAACAAATGATAGGTTAAATTAGGTCATAAAATATATACAATGATCATTCCTACAATTTTTTTAAATATTTTCAATTAAGTTTAAAAATACCAAGTTGATTCAAGATGTTTCAAATCTCAATACACAAACATCCAATAATCAACACTATAAAAATTGTAATCTTTTCACTAATTCTAATGTACCACAATAAAACAGTTCAGCTTTCTGAAGCAGTACTAGGTCAATAAGGGTGTGGTTTATCAAGAAATTGGCTGTCAACTAGGCAATTACTTTTTTCAGCCTAAACAAATCATGAAACAGTTTACTAAGTTGTGAAGGTTCTGTGATCAGAATTGGTAGAACTATTCTCACCAGGTATATTCACTAAATAAAGGACTAAACATGCATTAAGATATTTGGGAGCACTGCCCTAGTTAGGGTTTAGACTAAATCAGAAGGTATCACTCATCCAAATACTAGTTACAGGGGCAGCTAGGTGGGGCAGTGGATAAAGCATTGGCCCTGGATTCAGGAGTACATGAGTTCAAATCCAGCCTCAGACACTTGACACTTACTAGCTGTGTGACCCTGGGCAAGTCACTTAACCCCCATTGCCCCGCAAAAAAACAAAAACAAAAACAAAAAAAAACCTAATTACTACTTAGCTTTAAATCAGGTACCTTCCCTTGTTTGTACATGGCTATTTACATGTGGTCTTCCCTACTAGACAGTGAGTTCCCTGAGAGCAGAAATTATCTTTTACCTTTCTTTGACTCCCAATGCTTAGTACAGAGCCTGGGACATATTAGGTACTTTATTAGCTGACTAAGATTTTTATATGTACCATAACTTTCTGGTACTTCATATCATTTTCCTTCACACACTCTCAATTTTGGACAAATTTGGCTTATCCTTCACAGATTAGGTTAAACTTAAAATTGTCCCGTAGATGTTATTTTCTAGATACACCTTCAACTTAATGGCTAAGACTACAATATAATTTTTGTTATTATAATAAGCAAAAAAAATCCTCAAATGACATGGAATAACTTGGAAAATCTTATTGTTGGTAGTATTTAATGTCACAGTATATATATAACAGGTCTCTAAAAAAATCTGTACTCTAATGTTTAAATTCAATATTTTAAACAAATATTTTCCCATAAACTAAAAGCACGTATAAAATGGTATGATAAGGGCCACTTATTGTCATTTTTGACCAGGGTAATAATGGGAAGAAGGAAGTGGAGTAACTGTTAGAGCATTAATGTCTAGAATATCACTATACTTAATGAAGTTTTCATCTCATATTAATTTGATTATGCAATTTTTCACTTAAATGACACTTGCCTGATTCTACAGTGGAAAAGAACAAACAGAATGGGGATAAAGAACAACATCAAAAAGAATCCTGACAAGATTCTTCATATTTATTTAATGTTATTTAAGTGAAAAAACTGTTCATTTATATGTATGTATGCATACACACATCTATTTCATATGTCATAAATATATGTATGGAAATATCACACATGGAAATCTTAAAAGAAATATACTATAATGATACATTATATATTGAGCAACAACAAAAGGCAATTTCTTAGCTTCACTTTGACCAACTAATTTTCATAGATGTTTTTAAATTCCTGATGACATTCAAACACAGTGATGAGCATATACTATTTGTATATGTAGCATTTCTTCACTATACACAATAGACTGTCTCTGTCTTGTGTTCTGTCTCTCACTCCAAATTAAACAACTAATGGGAAAGGGTAACCTGGGCTGTAACTAACTTAGAACATTAAGGAACTTTCGGACTTTTCAGACTTTCCTGAGCTCTAACTGAAGGACACAACTCATTCACATACAAGTTACTTAAATTTTTATGTGCCCCATAATGACTTCTGATACTTCATATAACTCTCTTTCATACCCTCTACATTCCAGACAAACTGGCCTATTCGTTGTCCTCTGAACTCAGTATTTCATCTCCATTCTCATTGCCTTTGTACAAGCCATCCTCTGTCCTTGGAATGCACTCCTTCTTAACCTCTACCTCTTAGAATTGCTTTCTTCAAAGTGCAGCTTAAGTACCAACCACTAAGCAAAGACTTTTGTGATGCCCCTAGTTGTTAGTGTGCTAGTATGCACTCACTCACTCTCTGTCTCTCTCTCTGTCTCTCTGTCTGTCTCTCTCTCTCTCTCACACACACACACACACATTTTGTTTACTTACCTGTGTACATGTTGTTAAACATAATCTCCTTGAAAGCAAAGCCTGTTTTTTTCTCTGCATCCTCAAAACCAATCACAGTGTTGTACCCATAGTAGGAGACTCATAAGTATTAATGAATTTAACCACATTACCCATGTAGGATGAGCTTACATAAAGATTACATAAAGATTCCAAAAATTACATTCAACAAAATGGTTTGAACAACAAATGACGTAAAGTATGGTGTTTTCCTCTGTGCAAATACTAATTTTCATGACACCTTATTAGCTTTACATGAAGTCTTCAAAAGCAGCTGGACCGGTTCTTTATTACCCATTTTAGTCTAAGGATAGTAATAACAGGAAATAAGTGAATAAAACAAATTAAGCAAACCTAAAGGGGAAAATCATGTGTTTTCATCACTCTAATGCATAAAATAATTTCTGAATTTAATTACCATTTTACTAAAAACATATATTATGGACTTTAAATTTTCTTTTTTGAACAACAATTATAAAAAGAAAATGAATGATGCTTTTATAAGTATATAGAATAGGATTTTCCGTTAGCTGAGTTATTAGTAGCATATCTTCATTGCCTCTGGCAATATATATGCTTTTGACTTAGAATAATTCACATTAGTAATGGCATTAATATGTGTTCTGTATATTCCTGTAAACATAAATGCTGTCTCTCCCAACTAGATTATAAATTCCTCAAGGGTAAACTTTCACTTTTGTCTTTATATCCACAGCATGTAGCAGAGTATCTGAATGTAGTAGGTACTTAAGAAATGCTTATTGATTAATAATTCAAGATGAAGTAAAATAATGCTAGAAAAGTAGGTTTTGAGTCACTTTAGAGGTCCTCAAATTTCAAGCTGAAAAATATAAATTTTATTCTAGAAGTAAGACAATAGCACAAGAAATTGACATACTCAGATCTGTGCTTATTTTTTTTTTGAGAGTTGAATTGGCTGTGAATTAGAGAGAAGAGATACTAGAATCAGGGTGACCCATTGCAAATTTATTATAAAAAAAAGGTGATTAATATTTGAACTAGGGTGATGGTGAGTATATAAAAGAGGATAGATGTAATATATATATATATATATATATATATATATATATATATATATATATATATATATGTAGTGTAATACAGGTCTAGCACTGTGCAAAGCACAAAAAAGAAACAAACATTTCCTGGGTTCAAGTATCTTATATTTCAATTTTTTTACATTACACCTTTTTTTTTGGTGTGTGTGTGTTGTTTTGTTTTTCAGGCTACCTCATCTTTACTATATCATGGTTTTGGCCAAAAAAAAAAAAAAATCAAGCTGGAACAGGATTTATTACTTTGGATTAATGTTTGGGGGGTTGGGGTTGTTTTTTTTTTTTTTTGGTGAGGCAATTGGGGTTAAGTGATTTTCCCAGGGTCACACAGCTAGTAAGTGTCAAGTATCTGAGGCTGGATTTGAACTCAGGTCCTCCTGACTCCAGGGCCGGTGCTCTATCCGCTGCGCCACCTACCTGCTCCATTGGATTAATGTATTAACTGGGTTTCTGTTCAAAAAAATAGGGAGTTCTCTTTAAATAATGATCATCTCACACTCTGGGTAGTCCAAGAGGAAATTAAAAGAAGTTAGTGTATCCAAGAAAGAGTCATCAATTAGGCATGAAGCTCAAAGGGAACTGAATTGGGACTGACAACTGACACCTTTTTACTCAGGACTTAGCCTGACCCCAAGGTTCAGCAAATACCGAGTCCCTTGTATTCCTGATTTCCATCTAGCAAGGAGCCCTAAAGAGAGTGGGATAGAATGTGTAATCTCCAAGGAGGCCCTCTGTGCACAAGAGGGAACCCCAAGACCCTCTAAAAGCATGAGTTAGAAATACAAGGGAGCAAAGCCAAGCAGTCATTTGTATGATTTCTCCCCAGCTAAACAGTCTTTATTCTCCCTCCACCAGCCTTAGGCATTGCAGGCTCATAATAAAAAACCACAACAAAGTGGTGGGGACATAAAAGGAAAGTGTAGGAGTATGAACAGGTATGACACCCCAAAAGGGATGGGAATGGAAAAGATGGAACTCTTGAGGGCATGGCACCACCCAATGTTAAGGTCACATTGTAAGTCCATACTAGTCTTCACATCTGGAAAGATATTAGAGTGGTGACGGAATGTGGGTAGGAGCTGGAAGGGGACCCTGAGGTGATGAGTTCAAGCTACCCTCCCAGGCCTGGAAGATAGAGATACACAAACACACAGAGAGATGTGAGGTAACACCAGAGGGGAAGGCACTAGCAGTTGGGTTCTAGTGTAGTTGTACCAGTGATTTCTGGAGGGAAGTAATGTACAAGAAAACTAGAAAGGAAGGAAGGTCTAAATTGTGAAGAGTTTCCGTTTGATTCTAGAGGCAATATGGAGCTCACCAGAGTTTTCAGAGTGAGAGGTGGGGGTAAGGTAACATTATCAGATCTGTAATTTAAGAAAGTGACTGATGGTTGTATGGAAGAAGGATGAGAATGGGAAAGATTTGAAGCAAGGAAACCAATTAAGAGGCTAATTCATAGAGCACTGGCCCTGGATTCAGGAGGACCTGAGTTCAAATCCGGTCTCAGACACTTAACAATTACTAGCTGTGTGACCCTAAGCAAGTCACTTAACCCCAATTGCCTCACCAAAAAAAACCAAAAACAAAAACAAACAAACAAAAAAGAGGCTAATTCAACAATCCAGGCAAAAGTTACTGAGAGTCTGAAATAGAGTGGTTGTTATAAGAATGGAGAGAGGAGAATACAAACAAAAAGATGCTGCAGATTTAAAAATACATTTAACCTCCTGGTGTTCCGTAACTTGAAGAACCGCCAGTTTGCACTGATGGAAGAAGTTTCCTTGTTGGAAGTTCCTAATGAAATCACAAGATCAGGTGTGTGTGTGTGTGTGTGTGTGTGTGTGTGTGCGCGCGCGCGCGCGCACGCACGTGCTCACGTGCATGTGTTTTACTATATGACTTCAAGTCATAATACAAAGTTGAAATTGAAAATCACAATGAGGTAATGAAGCAGCTCATGATAAGTAAGAGCTGGCCACAACACAAGAAGAAAGAACAAAAACAGTAGTATGTCACCAGGAAAATGAATGATAAGAAGAGATGAGCTGGTCAGTTCCTCCCAGAACCACCATTTTAAGGATAGTCCCCAGGTCAGCCACATCGTCTGAGGCCAAATTTGAACTCAGGTACTCCCGACTCCAAGGCCGGTGCTCTATCCACTGCACCATCTAGCTGCCCCTGTAGTCTTTTAAAAATGAAATAGTTCATGACAGATGGCCTCAATTTTGTCAGTTAAAAAAAAGCTAAGTAGAGGCAGCTAGGTGGCGCAGTGGATAAAGCAACAGCCCTGAATTCAGGAGTACCTGAGTTCAAATCCGGCCTCAGACACTTGACACTTACTAGCTGTGTGACCCTGGGCAAATCACTTAATCCCCATTGCCCCACGCAAAAAAAAAAAAAAAAAAAAAAAAGCTAAGTTATCTGCGGTTTGGGGGTTGTTGCTTTGGGGTGGGTGGGAGGATAGACAGGGAAAGAGAAAAGTCAGGTTTTTATTAGCAATAGAAAAAAAAATGCATGAAATGAAGAGACCTAAGAAGGGTAATTTCTTAACAATAGACATTCCCGAGGGAATATGGGCAAAAGTAAATATGGCCTCTGAAAGAACAATACTGAGAAAGAAATGAGAGTTCAGGGACAGGCATCCAGAGAAAAGGCTTTTTGCTTCAGGATCTCTGAATCAGCATCACTGAGGATGTAGCTTGGCATAAAGTAGGCTTAATAAATGCTAGTTCCCTGATTTGAATCACAAGGGGAAAATGGTAATAGAATGTTGCAGTTTTCCAATTATAAGATACAGAAAATGTCAACTGATTGGAGCCCCTACTCTCCAATATCCTGTGGAGATATCTTCAGGACAGGGGAAATTTTGTCACTCCAAACACTGAGCAGCTACAGTTCTAGATGGCAGGAATCATATTAGGTACCATTTCCCTAAACTGTACTGAATTTACATTCAATGCCATCAGCTCCCTAAAATTATCATAGATTAGTAGAAGCTGAGGCACATTCAAAAGATAAACTAAAACAGAGCAAAACTTTGGATCCTAATAAACAAAACCAAAGAAGCATAAACTTTCTAGGACCTATATCAAGGGATCTCTAGATATATAGGAGTACCTTTCTACAAAGGTCCTCTACTTCCACTAAATGATTTTCATTCATTCTAGGTACCATAATGTACATTTACATAGCACTCTGCTGTTCACAATGTGTTTTCACACACTTATCACCTCATATATTCTTCTTAATATCTCCATGATATAGGTAGGATAGATATATCCATTTGACTGATGAGGAAATAGGTTCAAAGACGATAGGTGATTAGCCAAGGTCATATTTCAAATGGTGAATAAAACAAGGATTACACCACAAATTTGACATATGTCTTATGAAAAGCTTCTTAATCTATGGGTCATGACCCCATATGGGGTTGAGTCATTGAATATGGAGGTCGCAAAAAATTTGTTTCATTTTGTATACCTATTTAATATACCTATACACCCAGGGTCAAATAAAAATTTCTCAGGCAAAAAGGGGTTAGAAATGGGAAAAGTTTAAGAAGTCCTGGTCCCAACCATTCTGGAAAGCAATTTGAAACTATGCCCAAAGGGCTATAGAAGTGTGTATACCCTTTAATCCAGCAATACCACTGCTAAGTTTATATCCCAAAGACATACCCAAAAAGAGAAAAAGACCGATTTGTACAAAAATATTTGTAGCAGGTTTTTTGTTGTTGTTGTTGTTTTTTGTGGTGGCTAAGAATCAGAAATCAAAAGAATATCCATCAATTGGGTAATGGCTAAACAAGCTGTGGCATATGATGGTGATGGAATATTATTGTGCTATAAGAAATGACAAGCAAAATGACTTCAGAAAGGCCTGGAAAGACATGAATGAAATGATGTATAATGAAGCAAGCAGAACCAAGAGAACATTGTGCACAGAGACAACAATATTGTTTGATGAAGAACTGTGAATGACTTGACCATGTTCAACAATACAATGATCCAAGACAATCCCAAAGGATTTTTGATGAAACATACTATCCACCTCCAAGGAAAGAACTGATAATGATGGAACAGACTGAAGCATACTATTTTTCACTTTCTTTCACTTTTTTCTTTTAAGCAAGTTTTCTTATACAAAATAACAAATATGTTTTACATAATCATACATGTATAACCCATATCTGATTGTTTGCTACCTCAAGGAGGGGGAAGGAGAGGAAGGGAAAGAGGGATAAAAATTGGAACCAAAACTATAAATAAAAATGTTTATTACAGAAAAAAATAAAAGAATGTTGAATTTGAAAAAAGAAAAAGCAGCCCTGGTCTAGTGAATACTCTTTATAGTATACAATGTTGCCAGTCAGGAGCAGTTTCTTCTGGGGATAACCTCTACTGAACTCAGAGAAGCCGAAAATCTTATTAAACAAATTAAACTCTTTATTGACAAAATGTAACTGTATAGCATATACCTATACACACATATTTATATACATACATATATGTGTGTATATATAAATACATACACACACTCATGTACCCATACACATTACCATACAGAATAATGGTATTAAGGAACAAAAATTTTGATGCGTTAATAATTTAATCAATCCTTACTTTTAATTAGTTCAACAAACATTTATTAAGCCTCTATTATACTTCCAGACATGCTGAAATGTTGTTCTAATTCCTTTCCTTTAGAATCAGGAATCCCCCTTTTCTCAGCTCCATCAGTGTTATATCCACTAGCAGATTTGAGGATAAATGACTTCAAGGTAAAAGTTTTAGAAATATATCTGGTAGAGAAAAAAAAAAGAAAGAAATATATCTGGCCTTTTTTTCAACTCTGGTAAAAATGACCTTATATTCCTGCTTACTCCCTTTAGACATTAAATCTTAAATTAAATTCTGTGAGGGCCAAAATTTGATATGCGGAGTGTTATTTGGATGACTCGCCTTAAATATTGGGGTCCCAGAAATATGAGGGACCTTTTAAGTTCTACCTCCCCTCTGAACTGCCCTATTTAGGTATTTCTCCCAGGCCAATAAGAAAGGAGCCTCTAAGCTTTAATTCACAAAAGGATCAGATTTTATTACTTGGGAATTAATTAAACAACAAAGGTGAAACTAATAAAAATCAAAGATAAGGAAATAGGAAAATAGAAATACAGATAAATATTCTTAATTCTAAGATTAACCTATTCACTGCCCAGACCGTTCCCAATTAAGCTAGTTCAAAGGAATTTAGGGTCTTCCATAATTAGCTCACCAAACCTGAAAGTCTACAGTTGCTCACGCTGCCAGAACAGCTAACACACCACCGCAAGGGGAGTTGCCAGACAGAGAGAGCAAACACGCCACCAGCACAAGGGCCAAGAAGGAAAAAGACTGAGTTCCAGAAGACACCTAGCCTTCTGGAAGCAGCCAGCCTCCCTTCAGGGAGCATTCAATCTCCCCTCCCCTCAAAGGGGAGGTCCTTCAAAAGCTGCCTATGGAGAGTTCTCCTTCTAACCTCAGTAGCATAAGTAACCTTGGGGTGGGCCAGGTGTGGCCCCTCCCAAATGATTCAGCTAAAACTGTGATATTAATCTTTACCACAAATAATTTTTACCGCAATTCCCAGGTTACCCCAATAACCAGTTATCACTCACTTCAGGATACTGATAATACATATTTTGTCCCCTCCTCTGTCAAGTATGTTTTTCAAACTGAAAATAAATCACATACTTCAAAGATGATGGCTTCCTTTCCCCTTGGGGAAAGCTTCTCTATACCCTCAAAAAAAAAGGAATGCCATGTTTTGGGGGATGTTGTTTTTTACATAAACCCTTTGCCTTCTTCCTAGATATGTAATGATGCTTAATCTAACTAAAATAAAATGGGTCAACCTAATGACATTTTTCAGTGAACAATGTATAAACTAAATAATACTACTACCAATTAGCTTATTGGTTTTTATAGCTTGCAAAATGTTTTCTAGTTTATTATCACATTTAACCATCACAAAAATCCTAGGCCAGAACCAAAATAGATATGATTATCCCTTATGTTCTGATGAGGAAATTGATGTTCATTGTTTTTAAAAGATTTCTCAGTCACATGACTAGTCAGTGATTCCATTACACTTTACTTCTGCTTACTGCCTTTTCTATAAACATTAACTTTTTTTTCCACAGGCATACATATACTTCAGACCTCAGAAGATAAGCATAGTTTAGTATCAAAATCACTGTCCTTTATTCATTTTCTAATTAGAGTGAGTTATCTACATTTAATAATCTATTTCTTCTGCTCTAAGAGTTCCTGCCAGCAGTTAGAGTTTTCTAAAGTTATTTCTCCCAGCTTCCTTGCCTTTTCTATCCAAGTTATAAAAGAGAAGGAGGAAGTGAAGAGAGGCTAGGAGAATGTCAAAGCATATCTCTTTATTTTTTATGGGAAGAAGATGCCTGTGAATGACTTTTTCCAAATAAAAAATATTTCGTGCCTGTATATATGTGTGCACATACACATACAGCTATATTATAAGCATATGTGTGTACATATATATGCATATGCATATACATACAGAGCAGCTAGGAGGACCTCAGTGGATAGAGTGCTGGCCCTGGAGTCAAAAGGACCTGAGTTCAAATCTCATCACAGACACTTATTAGCTGTGTGACCCTGGTCAAGTCACTTAAACACAACTGCCTTAAAAGATCCAGGGCAGTCTCTAGCTGTCCTAATATATATCTTGCCACTGGAGAAGAGAATGAGGTTGGTGACCTTACATAGCCCTCCCTCACTTAAATCCAATTCAGTGCAAGTCATAACATAACATCACCCCTATGTCACGGTCCTCTTCAAGAATGAAGGAAAAACAACAACAATAACAATATGTGCTCGCACGTGTGTGTGTCTGTCTGTCTGTCTGTCTGAAAATGAAAAAGGCAAACCCTCTAGATCAACATTATGAGTCATAGTTAGAACTTCACAGAGGATCTACTTCAGTCCCATCATTTTACTGATTAGGAAACTACAGCACAGAGAATCTAAATGAAATTTGCCCAAGATCACCCAAGTAGTAAACAGCAGAGCTGGGAATCATACCAAATCTACTGACTCAGGGGAGAAGCCTAATGCCAGATCTACTATTAAACAATATGAGAAAAGATGCTAGACTTAGAGTGAACAAACCTGCATTTGAAACTGAGTTCTACTACTTAACTAGATATGGGATCTTGAACATTTAACCTTGACAATCCTCAGTTTATTTATTTGTAAAATGAGATTGAATTACATGATGTTTAAGGTTCCTTTCTGTTCTAAATCCCATTACCCCTGTGGCTCTTGATGTCGAATTTTCTTTTTTCTTTTTCTTTTTTTTGGGGGGAGGTGAGGCAATTGGGGTTAAGTGACTTGCCCGGGGTCACACAGCTAGTAACTGTCAAGTGTCTGAGTCTGGATTTGAACTCAGGTCCTCTTAAATCCAGGGCCAGTGCTTTATCTACTGTGCCACCTAGCTGTCCCAGAAACTTATTTTTGGTTTTGTTTGTTTGTTTAGCGGAGCAATGAGGGTTAAGTGACTTGCCCAGGGTCACACAGCTAGTAAGTGTCAAGTGTCTGAGGCCAGATTTGAACTCAGGTCCTCCTGAATCCAGGGCTGGTACTTTATCCACTGTGCCACCTAGCTGCCCCCTTGACGTAGCTTTTTCTCTCCAATATCACAGATAGCAAATATTATTATATCGTAAATCTAGAATTGTGATAATTTAATAAAGAAAAATTGATTTGGGTTTTCAACCTCCTTGCCTCTGCCTCTGCACTTCTTTATTATGCCTTTGTGGTAAAAAGTTTTAACAGTCGGTTAGCGATAATGGAGAGATGCAATGTCTTACAGACTGCTTACGTGCATTAAGTGCTCATCCCCTGTCCTTTGTGGAATCCTCAACTTTACTTCTTGGGATGGGATAGTGTTCCATGACTCACAGCTATACAATATCACTGGTAGAATATCAGCATTAAAAGTATAGCTCTTTGTTTCAAGAAGAACCTTGATGCCATTATGTCATCTCCCAAAGGCAATCTACCCCATGCATCCAGTGCCTGGCTTTTTGTACATTTGGAAATACAAGAAATACACACATAAATGAGCACTATCGGTTGCCCATCAACCTATATATTTGGGACTGGACAATAGGTATTTTCATCTTATTGCTTTTTCAAATGCGGATTGTAATGACAAATTCTTGGAAGATTGTGGCTCTCATTTAGGATGCTTGGCAATGTTCCAAAGCTTGATACAATCGGCACAGTGTTATTCAGAAACAATAGTCTCTGGAGGACCTCATCATCTATAGGGAATCCCTCTTCAAACTGAACTCAGTGCAGAATAATCTCCATGACAGAAGCAAAAAATTCTCGGCAAGCATATGTCTCCCTGTTTTATCCCTAGTAACCAGACAATTCTCAAACAAAACTCTCCTTTACAAATTTCAAGAAATCTCATATAATTTTGATGTACACTTGAGAGATACCTCATTAGAGAAGAGCCTTTTAGGGTAGAATTTTGCTCTACCAAAATAATGGTTGTTTTTTTTTTTTAATTCAACAATAATTAGAATAAAAGCTTATATTTATTTTGTGCTTTAAAGTTTGCAAAGTTTTACCATTTTATCTCATCTGATTCTCACAACCATGCTGGAAGGTAGGTAGTATTATTATCTCCATTTTACCAATGAGCAACTGAGGGAAACAGAAGTTAAGTGACTTGCCCAGGGACAGACAACTACTAAGTGTCTGAGGCCAGATTTGAACTTGGGTCTTCGGTGACTCTAGGTCTTGTAATCTACCTAATCTACATATATTCACATTGTCACCACCCCAACTACTATCATACCTTCCTAAATTTTCTTGCCTTCTATAATCTAATTTTTACAAAATTGCCAAAATAATCTCCTAATTTACATCTCTGAGTCTCTCACTCAAGGAATCAAAAATCTTCAGGGTCCCATTGTCTATAGGACAAACTCCTTAGCCTGTAATATATGCCCTTCTTTTTTCAATATACCTTTCCATTCTTATTTTACTCTCCTCTCTTTGTGATAATATTGTCAAACTGAACTACTTAACCTCTCCTGCTTCTATATTTCCTTCCCAGCAGCCACTTCCCTCTTCTCTTCCACCTACTAGAATTCTCCTCTATCTTCAAGACCCAACTCAGATGTTAAAATCTCTATGAAGCCCTCCCTGATTCCTGTACCCCACATTAAGATGTTGTGTAGATCCCTCCTTCTTCACCCTTACTATAATATTTTACATATTATTCTGTAACATATTCATTTCTATGAATGTATTCACAGTATTGGACAGTAAATTCCTCAAAGGAAAAATCTGTGCTGTCTTACCATCTCTGTAACTCCAGCACTTAGACAAGAACTCCTACATACTTCAATATTTCCCCAGATGTTTGATTTCATCAAAATGTATACTATCTCCAAGGATGCAGATTACAACCATTCTTCATCTTCTGACTGCCTGATGTTAGCCCATGTTCTTTAATAAAACCTCCACAGGGAATACAATCAATTTGTTAGGTGGATCTTTGCTTCCTAATATCTTTTGCTATCCCACAGACACCAATGGAGCACAAGAGCCACCTGCTTACCCCTTTTAATGATCAAACATCTGATTGATAACTCTGTGACATCCTTTACTCCATTACTTTGGTATAATTCTTCATTAAAAAAACAATGCAGCCCACTCATACCCACCATATACCTCTCCATTATCTTTTGAGTATCTTTAATTCTTCCGAAACTGTAGTATTAAATGACTTGCCAATATACACTATCATGGAAAAAATATGGGTATGAAAACACAGGCCTTTATTTCAAGTACGAGTTAGGGTCATTAAAATCCCTACATAATTTCCCAAATGTAATCCAAGGACTCCTCTTCACCAATTTAATGCTAAACCCAGCTCATTGTCAAATTACACTTTCTTTCCAACATAAGGATGTACTGACAGATAAGCTCCACAGTTTGTCCCACAATGCACATGAACATTCTTCACATGCATTTGGTTTTTCCTGTGTAGATAGTAAGGGTAAACTCTTTAATAAGTATATATCTTATTTAGGAAGTTCTGTAATTTGCCCAAGTTTGATTAAATAAGTAATACGTAATCTGTAAACATGAACTTTTAGGCAAGTTCATCAACTATAGGCAATCTCTCCCATTTAAATTCTATCCTGGAGATCCTCTATGACAATAATAAACACCTTTGGCAAGCAAAGGTCCCTATTTTCAGTTATTTAGTAGTAGTAGTAATAGTAACAATATTACTATTATTAGTAATAGTAGTAATATAAAAATAAAGCTAAAAAATTCTCTTCAGTTCTATCTTTCAAGGAATCATCTATGATTTTGATCTAAAAAAGGGAAACACATTGTTGGCAAACAACCTCGAAGTCAGATTTTTTTTTCTACTTTATCATATGCTTTTTTATCATCGACAAACTTATAAATGCAATGGGATCTTGTTTTCTCTACAAATTTCATTCAACTGTGTAACTGTAAACTGCTTTCTGCCATTCTCATATCTTTATCAGGTATGTCTTCAATATGTGTGTAAATTAATCTCACGAAGATTTTTGAGATTATGATACAAATATGATCCTGATACTTGAACTACAGAAAGATAAAGCAAATATAGAAAAATAAAGAATAGTATCACTGATCAATATTGATTTTTAAATATTTAATAAAACCATAAGAAAAAGACTATAACGATATGTAAATCATTTACTATGACCAAATTGGATTTATACCAGAATGTAAGAATGTTAAGGAAACAATCAACATAATGATCATATAAACAATGCAGTACAATGGAAAGAGTTCTGGATTTGTAGTCAGAGCATCTAACTTGGTGAAATGACTTAAAGCTCTGCACTTTAGTCTCCTCATCTGAAAAATGATGGGGCTAGATTAGACAAATTCTGAGGTTCCTTTCATTTTTAAATCTATTAATTAAAACTATGTGATTAAATATTATAGACCCAGAAAAGGTCTTTGGAAAGGTTCAGAACTCATTTATCTATTTTTTAAAAACTAAGCTAAAAAGCATAGCTATGGAAGGCCTTTTTTTTCCAATATGATAAAAATGTACCTAAAACCAAGCAAAAACATTGTTGACAAAGGAGAAATACTGGAAATTTTCCCAGTAAATACCTGAATGAAAGAAAGCTGCCCCTTCCTCCCCTTGTTATAGAATAGTTACAAAAATGCTAGCAATAAAAAAAAGACAAGGGAAAGAAACTAAAAGAATAAATACTAGCAAAGAATAAAATTATCCCTATTACACAGAGCCTGGTGAATTGCTTAGATTACAAAACCCAAGGAATTAGCAAGGAAACTACAACAGTTCAATAAATTGAGATGGATTAAAGTAATGCTAGACAAATCTACAGAATAATCTACATTTCTATATAATAACAAAAACCATAACACATAGGAAATTAGTGAAAATACAGAGCAGGAATAATTCTTGAAAAAGTGGTTGAAAGATGTGGACAGCTTCAAAAAGAACTATAAACTATTGATCACCATATGAATGATTTTTTCCAAATAATTTATGTTGGGGCGGCTAGTAGTGGATAAAACACCAAGCCCTGAATTCAGGAGGACCTGAGTTCAAATCCAGTTTCAGGCATTTGACCCAAATAGCTGTATGACCCTGGGCAAGTTACTTAACCCTCATTGCCTTGCCAAAAAAAAAAAAAAAATACATATCCAAATAATTTACGCTAAGGAAATTAGAAGAACATAAAACATATTACTTATCAGACTTATGGATAGCTGAACAATTTATGTATAAACAAGAAATAGAAAGCAAAGGTAGTATAAAATTGATAATATCAATTATATTTAATAAAAAAATGTTTTATAGGATCGAACTATTCTAGAAAGCAATTTGGAACTGTGTCCAAAGGGCTATATAAAACTGTACATACACTTTAATCTAGCAATACTTCAGACAGGTTTATATCCCAAAGATATCCCCAAAAAGAGAAAAAAACCTATTTGTACAAAAATATTTATAGCAGCTCTTTTGTGGTGGCTAAGAATTGGAAAACAAAGGAATGCCCATCAATTGGGGAATGGCTAAATAAACTGTGGTATACGATTGTGATAGAATATTATTGTGCTACAAGAAATGACAAACAAGACAATTTCAGAAAGGCCTGGAAAGACTTACACAAACTATAGTAGAGTTAGCAGAACCAGGAGAACACTGTGCACAGTTACAGCAATATTGCTTGATGAAGAACTGTGAACAACTTGACTATTCTCAGTAATGCAATGATCCAAGACAATCCCAAAAAACTAATGATGAAACATACCATCCACCTCCAAAGAACTGATATTGACTTCAGATAGAAGCATGTTGTTTTTCACTTTCTTTCATTTCTTTCCTTTTATTCAAGTTTTCTTATGCAAAATGACTAATATGGTAATGTTTTACATAACTGCATATGGACAACCATTTTTTTGCTTACTGCCTCAGGGAGGGGGGAGGGAAGAAAGGGAAGGAAGGATAGAACTTGGAACTCAAAACTTTAAATAAAAATATTTATTATTTTTAAAGGTTTTATACAAATAAAAGCAATGTAGCCAAGATTAAAAGGAAAGCAGATAAGGGGGATTTTATAGACAGTTTATCAGATAAAGGTCTCATAACAAATATATATATATACATATATATATGATATATAGACATATATATCATATATGTATCTATATATCATATATATAAAATAAAAAAATTTAAAGAACTTTGTCAAATCTATGAGAATATGAGTCATTTCCCAACTGATAAATGATCAAAGGCTATGAACAGGAAGTTTTCCAAAGAAGGAATCAAAACAATTTATAGTCATATGAAAAACTGCTCTAAATCAATACTGATTAGAGAAATGTAAATGAAAACAACCTTAAGATATCATTTTACACCTATCAGATTGGCTAAAATGATAGAAGGGAAAAATGACAAATGTAATAAGTGATGTGAAAAAATGAGTTATTAATACACTGTTGGTGAAACTGTGAATTGATCAAATCACTCTGGAGAACAATCTGGAATTATGCCCAAAGAGTTTTAAAACTGTATAACCTTTGACCCAGTAATACCACTATTAGGGCTGTTTCCCAAGGTGACCAAGAGAAAAGGAAAAGGAAAAGAACCTATAAACTCTAAAATATTTTTAGCAGCTCTTTTTGTGGTCACAAAGAACTAGAAACTAAGGGGATGCTCATCAACTGGGAAATGGCTAAATGGTATTATATGATTGTGCTGGAATACTACTGTGTTGTAAGAAATGATGACCTGGCTGATTTTAGAAAAATATGGAAAGACTCACATGAACTAATGAAAAGTTAAATGAGCACAACCAAGAGAAAGTTGTATTCAGTAACAGTAATACTGTTCAAAAAACAACTGCTAAGTTATTTTGAATATTATAAATACTCAAATTAACTTTTACAAAGGACCTCTGAAGGAAGATACTATTCGCCTCCAAGGAAAGAACTGATAGATAAAAAAAATGAATAGTATGGGTGTGTGTGTGTGGGTGTGTGTGTGTGTGTGGGTGTGTGTGTGTGTGTGTGTGTGTGTGTGAGAGAGAGAGAGAGAGAGAGAGAGAGAGATTGAGTGAGAGAGAGACAGAGACAGACAGAGAGAGATGGTGGCCTCCTCTAGTGAAGGGTGGAGAAGGAAGCAGCCAGTTCGGAACTTAAAATGTAACAAAAAAAATAAATTAATTTTTTAAAAGATCATATAATACATAAATTATAGGATCAAGGAAGGAAATATCTACCAAAATTATGGATTAAAAACTTCATGACCAAACAAGAAATAGAGAGTAGCCCAAAAGAGAAAGTGGATAATTCAATAAAATTGAAGTTTTTACAAAACAAAATTAAATCATGTAAAATTAGAAGGGAAACAATTAATTGACCAAAAAGTATCTGTATAAAGTTTCTCAGATAAAAAGCTTATATCAAAAATACATATGGAAATTATTCAAATTTACAAGAACAAAAGTTATTCCCTAATAGATAAACATATGGTCAAAGGATATAAACAATTCTCAAAGGAGGAAATACAGGCTATCAAAAAACCATGTGGAAAAAAATACTCCAAATCACAAATAACTAAGAAAATGCAAATTAAACCAACTCTGAGATTCTACATAATACTTTTTTCCCAGTCTGTATGTATGAAATGAAACCTCAGAATTGTTTTAATGCAGATTGGCAAAAATGACAATTGCTAGAAGGGCCATGGGAAATCAGGTATACTAATATATTGCTGGTACAATGATGAATTTGTCCAGCCATTCTGGAATTTGGAACTATGCACAAAAAGTTATTACTCTATGACCAACTGATATCATTTTTAGGTCAATATCCCAAGAGATCAAAGAAAAAGGAAATGATATGCCAAAAATATCCTGCCCAAAGACATAACAAAATGGATGGTTCCTGACAATTCTGAGAAGATATATAAAATGATCCAGATAAAGTAAGTAGAACCCAGAGTCAATTTACATAATAATGGCCTTGTAAAAGAAAAACAACTATGAAAAATTAAGAACTGTGTTATATGTAATAACCAACCACAATTCCAACTTAAGGGCTAGTGATGAAACATGCCTATTTCCTAATAAAATGATGATGAACTAAATGTACAAACTGAGAATTATATTTTGGGATGTGGCCAATGTGGAGCTTTGTTTTGCTTGAATATGCAAATCGAATAGAAGGGTTTGGTTTGGTTTGGTTTTCCTCCTTTGAATTTGGTGGGGAGTAGAAAGGGAGAAAGGGCATATGAATTTAACAATTATCAAACAGAAAAAAGAAGAAAATTTTTAAAAGAGGGTCAATGAAGCATTTTTAAAATTTTTCAAAAGGTCAGTAAATATAGACAAACAGGTCAGCTTTGAAAAGAGTATGTTAAATTATATACTTAAAAAGAAAAGCAAGTTTATATAATACAGATTTGTAATTTCTTGTATAATCCTTTATTTTTATTCTAATTTATATTTGAAAATTTCATCTCATTTGATATCTGATAAATTTCAGAATAAAAAACAAACAAATAAAAAAGAGAATAAACATCCTGTATGAAATGAAGCAGAGTGAAATAAACAGAATCTGGAAAACAATAATGGATATGAAAAGAACAGCCCCAGTCTAAGTAATCATAATGATCAATCTTGGTGCAGAGAACAAATAATGACTGTATAAATATGTTCAAGCCACTTAATTTCTTTGAGCCTTAGTTTCCTCATCTGTAAAATGGAAATAATTAATACCTACCTAGAAGGATGGTGGTGGTGATACTGTGAAGATCAAATGTATAATAAGTACTTTGTAAAACTGAAAGTACTCTATATCAACAAATTATCCAAAAAATTGTCTCACTCACAAGGTCAAGCACAATGCCATATACACAGTAGGCACCTAGTAAATGTCTTTTAGATATCACTGAATGACCCCTTCATCTTACAGATGAAAAAATAAGGTCTCAATTGTTACTTGCCCCAAATCATCATAGTTAGTTAGCTACTGAAGTTAGATTAAGTGTGGTTAGAAGCCAAATATCAGGACTCCCAGGTCAGTGTTTTTGATTCTTGGATCCTCCCCGTCCCTTGTTTCTTCATTTCACAACCTTTCCACTTATTAGACCTGTCCCCTGATTTATTCTTGTCTTTATTTTTCCCCGTCTTTATTTCTGCTGCCATCTAGATCATGTCACCCAAAGGTGGCTGGGAAAAGATGGATATTAGAATCGAGACTGTGGAAAGAATACAGATATATCATGAGATATGGGTGTAACAACTGAATACAAAACACTATATGTGGCACTAAAGCTATAATGAATTAAACAAAATTATGCTATACTTTCAAAATATCAGAGGTGGAAAAGGATTCAGCTGAACTTCTAGTTACATGGGCAGCAAGCATTTTTGCTTCCACTTATAGGAGTTCTCAGAAGTCTGCTCCAGAAAGAAAATTTCCTTTATTCTGACCAGTTAACATTTAACAGATATTCATGAATAAGAATTTTAATTTAAGGATGAAGGAAGAAAGAAGTAATTTAGGAGAATGAGGCCTTTCTTGATTCCCTCCTAGTTGTTAACATCCTCTCTCTATGGAAATTACTCTGTATTATTTTACAGATGCTTTGTATTTTTTTCTGTTTATTGACCTCACCCCTAAAACAATTTGAGCTCTTTGGGAGTAGACACTATTTTGTTTTCAACTTTTGCTTCCCTACCTCCCAAGCACAATACAAATATAGGGAGGTGATCCATAAGTTTTAGTACACCTTTAAGCCACTAAAAATGCACTAAGACTTTTGAGACACCCTGTGTAATAAGAATTTACACATCTGTTGAACTGAATGAAATGGGGCATTTGAGATAGGTCAGGGAGTATAAGAGGAGGAATTTGGGAGAAGAAAGCGCCAGAAGGTAAAGGGAGTACAGAAAGTGAAACAGGAGGGTCACTAATGCAAACCACTTGAAAAACTAATTAAATGGTCCCTAAAATCTCTACCAACACTAAAAAAAAAAATTCTATTTCGCATTTTGGCTAGTGCCTGGTGGCAAAAGCCTTTATAATGTCATTAAAAATCAACAGCCATCCTTAGCATGTTGTTGTTAGGTCAATTCCTAACATACCATGGATATAGAAAGCAGGAAACTACTTTGAAATGTTAATTCTATCATTACACAAAAGACAATAATTCAAAAATTGTCTAATGAAGAGAACAACCTAGCAGATAAAATAAACTTAACTGCATCATCATGACAAAACTACCAATAGGGGGAAACAACGCTGCTGGAGTTTCTCTTTGCTACACTAATTCATTCCCACACCCAGAAAGTCTCATTTAAAGGGGTTTTCCTCCGACTATAATAGCAAGTCCCTAGAGTAGGAAGTAGTATTACTACCCTAGAGTAGGAAGAAATTCTCAGCAATAAAAAAGACTATTTCCAAGAAGGAATTCCTTTGGGAACATGGAGACAGATCACCAATAAGATTCCTTTGGCATAATTCTAGTAATTTGAATAAATATCTATTGTCTTATCATTTCCATTTGCTTTGTTTTCATTCCAAAATTTCAAAGTCATTTACACTGTAGCCAAGAAAAGTTGGCTATTATATTTCTTTGTTTGGTTGGTTTTTTGTTTTTGTTTTTGCAGGGCAATGAGGGTTAAGTGACTTGCCCAGGGTCACACAAGCTAGCAAGTGTCAAGTGTCTGAGGCTGTATTTGAACTGGGTCCTCCTGAATTCAGGACTGGTGCTTTACCCACTGCGTCACCTAGCTGCCCCTGCCATTTTTGTTTTTTATTATATTTCAAAGGATTCTAAAAAATTTATGAAAACAAGCGTTTCTGTGCTCTGGCCAATAAGTGGGTTTTTTTTAAGTGTGTCATTCAAAAAAGAAAATTCTGACTAGACAATCCTATAAAGGGTTTTAGTTTTCTTTGGAGGGTATAGGGAAAGGAGGGGAAAGAAAAAAAAATAATGTGAAAATATAAATTCTGCAACATTTATACATTACTATTGCTGTTTTACACTCATAAAAGCCAAGATAAGGAGTTTTTTTGGTTTTTGTTTTGTTTTGTTTTGTTTTTTTAGTGAGGTAATTGGGGTTAAGTGACTTGCCCAGGGTCACACAGCTAGTAAGTGTTAAGTGTCTGAGGCCGAATTTGAACTCAGGTACTCCTGACTCCAGGGCCGGATCCACTGTGCCACCTAGCTGCCCCAAGATAAGGAGTTTTGACACCTGATCTACAATTACTCTTAACAGGCAGTTATATATAAAAGATGTTGCATATTAAACCTCAATGTAAAAATGCAATAGCACTATTTGAATTTTTTTAAAGACCTAAAATGGCATGCCCCAAAACTTATATTCTAAAAAACTAAATGAAAAAAATTCCCTGAGAAAAAAAATAATTTTAAACATATCAGTTTCCTCTCTTCTTTGTGGGAAAAAAGTGCTATTTTGGATATCCCAGAAATAATTTGTAATTACAGTAACATTCAATTACATCTGGAACAAAAGGGGCAGAGGGAAAAAGCAATTTAATTTACAGTGCTGTTTTCAACAACTTAGCATGAAAATTTTATTTTTCAGTGTTTATAAATTCATCAACAAAACAATTATCCCATTTCTAACCAACACTACTTTATAGTATGTAGCATGACTCAACAAAGCTATTCTTAAGTTTTCATTCTACACTGCAAAACTGTAGTCCCACAAACAAAACTACATAAATGTATAAAGAACCTATACAAATCTTGTTATGCTTGGGTGGTATAGAGGAGGTTCCTGAAGGCTCAGGTACTAGGGACTGTGAGCTCCTTTGAAGATAGGTACTGTCTTACCTTTCTTTGTATTCCCAGTGTTCAGCAGACAGAGTGCCTGACACACAGGAGGTGTTTAATAAATGTATATTGACTGACTGACTGAAAGGAAAAAAAGACAGATGGAGGACTTCACCTTACCAAAATTAATAGCAGCTATACACCAAATCAATAAGCCTTTTTAGATCTAAAGACATTTTGAGTAATTTTTTTGTATATTATGCTCCTAAAAAATTAAGGAAGTGGCAACCTTGAATATAAAAAAATATATTCAAATTCATTCAGATAAGTGAAAGGATTTATATGAACTCTAACAATCTTAGCTTCTTTCAATGCTTAGCTAAAGTGCTAAATCCAAAACAAGACCTATATTAATAACACCAGTTGCTATTACTACCCTCAGAAACTACTCTGCATTTTTTTATTTAATATTTTAGCTGTGCATATATTGTTCCATGACACCAAACAGAATGTAATTTTGGCAAGAACTGTTTGATTTTTGTCTTTGCTTCTCGAGGGCCTAGAAGAGTAACCAGGCCATAATATGTATTTAATAAATTCTTGTTGAATAAAGAAAAACATTGTGAAGCACACAATAAATGTTAGAAGTGTTACACCAACTCACATAAAAATATCAATTTAATTAACTCCATGAAGAAATTAGGTCTACAGAGAATAATAGATTTCACACTTAATATCTGATCAAAGGGTTTATCAACAACAAAATCAATCAAAAAGATAATACAGTTATCCCTTCCACACAGCGACTTTCCCCATCAGAGTTTGGAAATATTGCTGGTCAGCATTAGAAATTAAAAAGAAATCTTTTGTGAGTTTTGCTGAATCTGCAGATAACACACACTGGTCAACAGATAACACAGAAAAAGTTCAGAAACTCAGAAATGCATAAAATAAATGTATAGTATTGTATAATATCAACAGTTTATTTTTAATATCATAATAAGTCAGACTTCTCTAGTATGAAGGGAGGGCCAAACATTTTAGATTTTCCAGATTGCAGGGGTACCATGTCCCTAACCCCTGTGATGTGGAAGGGAACTGTAACGATCTCTTACCTTGTATTCTTGTTTAGTACCAACACCTCAAAAATTTCATTAATAACAATTTAAATAGTGATATAGCAAATGTATCTTACTGCAAACAAACTACATAAGTCCTATCAAAACAAATACAAAAAAAAAACATGTTTAAAGAAAAAACTATTCAAACAGCTTTCTGTCTTTGAAGGACTTTATTATTCATTACTCAAATGAAATATGAAAAAATTATGAAACATTGAAATCACAATAATTAGCTTTTTAGCCCACTTAATTGATATTATTTGCAAAAAAAAAACTTTTTAAGTAAAAAAATTACCTCAACAGAAAGACATTGGGCCACTATTATTGAAATTAAATTAAGTAGCTTCTTTTAAAACTATGAAAAGTGATCCATCCATACTAATGGCCAGAATAAATCATTGAGATCAACAGGTAATCCCAAATTTACATATTAACCATTAGTTTGACCTCCAACATTATCATTTGAAACGGACAATGGATGAATTGCTAATAAGACTTACCAAAAATATTAAAAGGGTAGGAAGAAAAGCAGCAAAAAAGAGACATGCTGAAAAATAATAATCAGCTAGGCTTTCTTCCCTGAAGTATGGAATAAATTATAAATAGTAAGGCTTTGTTAAAAAATACTCTGAATCTCAGTGGGAAAATAAAAACACAGAGAAAGAGTACTGGCTGCATGTTCACTCATACCCCTTACTCACTGGTTATGGTGGAAGACTTGGAAGACTCCTTCCTCCTCCTTGCCACTTCCAGATTAGTCTTCTTACCATCACCACTGAGAAACCACTCCTGTGAGATTCATTCAATCTAAATGTATCATTCACTAAAAATGCTGGTAGCCATTATCCATTGTTCCTCAGAGCATTCTCCTTTCTACCTTAATGAGTTAAACACTTGACTCACAACATTTCTTTCCACCACAACTTCTACCCTCAGACAAAGAGACATGAACATACATACTGATGATTCCTCAACAATCTCCCAAATTCTCCAACACAATGACCCCATATCATCTCTACTTTCTCTCTTACCTCCAATCTCTCCTTATCTTTGGTCTTCTTCCCTGCTACCTACAAATCCACCTATATCTCCCCATCCTTAAAAAAATCCTCACTTGATCCAACCATCTCTTCTAGATATTGTCCTAGCTCTCTCCTCCCCATTTCTCAGCTGAAATGGAAAAAAGCTATCTAGACTAGTGTCATGGGAGGATTATGGGCCCCGGTCACCCCAACAATTCTCTGGGGGGTTCAAGGAACCTTTTCCTTGAAACCTCAGGGGTTTTCCCTTGAAATCAAGTAGGCCTCTCCTTGAACACAATCAAGGACACACACACCCACCTAACGGAGATAAGCGGCACAGATTGAACTGAGCATGCTCCAGGACCATCACCCCACATTCCAGTCCTCCTAAGCATCTGGATGAGGTAATCCAGGAGAAGACATCAGCAGACTGCTTAGACCCATCAGGACAAAGTTGACACCCACCACCAGATCTCTCACGAGGGATTCTTCCTACCACAGCGCGACTCGGGAAGACCACCAGCCCCTCACCCAATAAGAGACTCTTAACCACCCCCCATCTAAACCCTATAAAATGGCACCCCACAAGTCAGTTGGGGGGGAAAGCGTTTTGTTCTGGCAAAACCTTCCTCCCGGCCGGTTTCTCTTGTACCCCAATAAACCTGTTCTCTTATTCCTGATTAGGTCTTGTGCGAGAGTGTAATTCTTTACAGAGGAATCCTAAGGACCCACGTGCTTTCTCCTATCGGTTTCCCCATATCACTAGGTACCTCCACCTGTCTCTTCTTACTGGCATCTAAACCCTTTGCAATATGACTTTTAACCTCATCATTCAACTGAAACTGCTTTCCTCAAAATTAAAAATAATCTTTTTGGGGCAGCTAGGTGGTGCAGTGGATAGAGCACCAGCCCTGGAGTCAGGAGCACCTGAGTTCAAATCCGGCCTCAGACACTTAACACTTACTAGCTATGTGACCCTGGGCAAGTCACTTAACCCCAATTGCCTCACTAAAAAAAAAAAAAAATCTTTTAATTGCTAAGTCTAGGGGTCTTTCTTCAATCCTAAACTTTTCTGACCTAAAGCTTCCTGGTATTTGAAACTGTCCATGACCCTCTCTTCCTGGATACCCTCTCCTCTCCTGACTTAAACACCTCTTTCCTTATTTTTCTCCTAAATATCTGAGGGCTACTTCTCCAGGTTTTTTTCTGGATCACACAGAAGGTATCTCCCAAGACCCTATTCTTGTCCACCTTTTCTATCCCTCTACTATCTCAATGTATCATCAAGTGTCATGGGTTAAATGATAATAACTATGCAGATAATTCCCAGATCAAGTTGGCCTAAATCTTTCTCCTCAGTTAAGTTTCAGTCTCATATCACAACTTCCTTTTGTACACCTCAAATTGGATATCCTTATTTAACATGTATAAAATAAAACTCATTTAGCTTTCCAAAAAAAAAACCCTACCCCTTTCTCCCCAACTTTACTATTACTAACAAAGTGACCTATATTCTCCCAATCACCCAGGATTGCAACCTCAGTGTCTTCCTCTATTTACTAACACTCAACCTACACATCCATTCTATTGCCAAGTCATATCATTTTACCTTTACAACATTTCATACCCATCCCTTATGTCCACTCAAAAAGTCACCACCCTGATGTAGGCCTTTATCACCCCCTACCTATACTATTGCAGTAACCTCATTAATCTCTTGCTCAAGCCTCTCTGATTCCCATTCCATCCTCCACTCAGCTGAAAAGTCATTCTCCTAAAGCTCAGGCCTGGCCATCTCATGCCTATTTCCTCCAGGATCACATATGAAGTCCTCTGTTTAGCATTTAAACCATACACAACGTGCTTCTTTCCTGACTCTCCAGTCTTCTTACACTTTATTCACCTCTACAGACCTTAAAATCCAGCTATATTGTCCTACTGACTACTACTTCTCACAGGCCACTCCTCCTAATTTCATCTATCCCCCATGCCTGGAATATTCTCCCTCCATACCTCTCACTTCTAATAACCCAAGTTTCTTCAAGATTCAGTTTAACACTCACCTTGAGCAAGAGGTCAGGTCACTTGCCCAGTCCTTTCTTCTCCCATAGTTCCCTCCCTCTAAGATTACCTTCAATTTATCCTGTATTTATCTTGCATGGACATAGTTATTATATGTTGTCTTCTCCATTAGAATGTGAATTCTTTGAGAATGGAGACCCTGTTTTTGTCTCTTTGTATCCACAGTGCCTGGCACATAGTAAGTGCTTACTAAATGTTTGATGACAGACTGACAAAAAAAGGATTGTGATATACAGGTTAAACATAATTTTACAATAAATAACTTTACCCTATATTTCAAAAGTTTTTTGCATTGTATCTTCCCCCAAAGTATATTTTAGAAATCTTACTTGTGAGTACCACTTCACTCACCAGAATCAATTATTTAGCAAAGTGTCCTTGAGACTCTGGACCAAAAGTCACAATATAATAGTTTAGTATTTCAAACTGGGTTGGGAAGAGAAAGAGAGGAGGGAATGGTATGTCCAGCTGAATCTAGAGAATGAACTTAGGTGGTCATGAGAAAAGTGAAAATGAACGACTGCCATAAAGACTGGATAAAACTACATAATACTTTGAAACACAATCTGCTAGTAGGCAAGCTTTTTTTCCACTCAAATGGCTTGATTAAGTAAGATATGTCATGGAGCACAGAGCCATGCTAAGATTTTAAGATATGAAGGCAAGCCCAGTTCCCCAATGCGCCATCCAGTTCCTCTTCTATAATATAAGCGGTTCCAGCAATTTAGGAGCATGATACCACCAACCTGCTCCTCTCAAATCTCATCTGCTGCTGAGTTTGGTATCTAAAGCTAAAAGAAATAGTCCTAGACTTTTCACCAAAGAGTCCACCTGAATGCTACAGAATTCTATACCCAACCAAAATGCTAATAAAGATCCATTTAGGAACTGATAATCTTCCACATGAATAACAAATCTGTCAATTTCACAAAAATCATGCTAGCTTAAAAGGGAATAAGGAAGAGAAATTGCTTCTTTCTCCCATTAAACCAAAGATGTCAGAACAAGTGATAAGATTCACAAATAACAGCTGACACATAAATAATTACAATGCACTTTTTCATGCATAATTTCATTGGAGCCTTTCAACAATCTTGTGAGAGAAGAACTACAGGTATTATACCCAATTTGCAGATTAATAACACAAGACTAAGGAAGGTTCAGTGATCATACCATTAGTAAATGCCAGAGACATGATTTGAATCTAAGTCTCTCCAGATTCCAAATCTAGCACTCATCAAACCATACTATAATGTCTCTCTCCTCAATTATTTTCATTACTGGCTGTAAAAAAACTGAATAATGACATTTCTCAAATTCATCTAACTTTAAAACTGCTATGGAGCAGAAGCAAAGTAAATTTTAAAATCTATTTCTTTGTTGTTATTTTTTAAGCCAGATCCATATAGGAAGCTCCCAGTGAGGAACATCCTCTAAAAATGCATAAGAGCACCTTCACAGCAACTTATAGTTTTAGAGAATTGCCTGAGGCACTGAGAGGTCAGGTCACTTGCCCAAGATCACACAGTCAGTACGTCAGAAGAGGTACCTGGATCCAACTCTTCTTGACAGTAAGACCAGCTTTCTACCCTATACCACATGAGAAGAAGCATTAGGGTAAAAGTGGTGGAATTTCGATTGGTATTGCAAGATATAATGAAAGATCTGGAAAGATCTTCTGCAAAGATCATGGGAGATCTGACCAAAAAAAAGCATTTACTGGGATGGAAGAAAAGAAGATGAGAGTACACCTATTGAAATTACTAAATAAACTAAAAGAAAATCAAGCTATACAGAAACTATTTGTTTATTTCACAGTATTTTGCTAACAGTAACCTGAGACAGCTGTAGAGCACATATTTGCCACTCATTGTTGGTATTATCATGTTTCAAACTCAACATTAATATGTGTAGTAACAGAAAAAAATCTCAAGAAAATACAAGTACCTTCATTCTCAATAGCATGACATTTCACCTTCAATACCAAGTCGAATGTTCTTTCTGGATTTTCTCTATAAGGAAAAGAACTCAATTAAATTTATGCAGAAAGACAATAATTTTTCAAAGTTGTTAAATTTTTAATAGTAAAATAATGTTTTTCATCTTCTCAGCTTACTCCACAAAATTACATATTTTAGTTACCAGCTTTCATCCTCACTGACTTCTTAAAATTGCTTTACTTCACCTTATAAAAAGGAAATCTACCAAAAGGGACTCACTAATCCTTCAAAGAGTTGACAATCTAAGGAAACAAAAAAAATTTAAAGGCCAAATCTGATCTGTAGAAACTGTTTCACTAAGTCACAAAACTTTACAGCAAAAGTTAGACATTATTTATTATTAGATTATCTGATAAGAGGCTTTAGGACTATGACAAAATAATCTATTTTATATTAATTATCCTTTAGGGAAAATAATTGTTGGGTTTTTGCTTTTGTTTTTGTTTTTGTTTTTCTGGCCATATACCTAAGAATTTGATTCATCTAAGAAAGAAATTTATAAAAACACACTAAGGTCTTTTTGAGAGACTCCATAGTGGTTATTCATCTCCTTTTCTGATAGAACAGAAAAGATTAAACCACTTCTGTTCACAAAGATTCCAAGACTGTTAATATCTTGATACTTTGATACTTTGTTTTTAAATTGTTCATACTTCCTTTCAGAAGTTAATCCTACATAGAAATTAGGGGGGGGAAAGCTTGTGAATTACAAAATCTCTATTGTCACAGAACACTCAGAAAGTGACAAATCACAGATTTTTAGATTAAGCAATTTTTCCCTGCTCATTCACTCCCAATTTATTTCAAGGGGACAATTCTGAAAGATTCTACACTCCCACAGTATTAGTGGGGGTGGGGGGGGGGAGGGAGGGGAGAGGAAAAAGGTGATTAGTGTCAGGATCATTTCCTCCAGTCTTTGAAAAGCTTTCTAGTAGAAAGTCAGTCATTACTTAAGCATAAATAAAGGACCAAAGAAAACTTCTTACAAATTATATAATTCTAAATTATTATTATTATTTACCAGTTCACATTCAAAGCCTTCTACTAGAGGATCAATCATTACCTAAGCATAAATACAGGCCATAAAAAACTTTCATATAATTTTAAATCATTTCACTGCTCACATTCACAGGTTGACACATAAAAATTGCTCAATATCTCTCAAATTTTAGAATTAAATTTCATTTAAACATAACATTTAAAGTGAAAAGGAGGCAGTTTCACCAAATGTAAATGTCATTTTGAAAGAGTTAAAGAGAAAGGAAGAAAGAAGTAACCCTTTCCAAAATTAGTTGACAAAATATTAGCATTTAGTATTATTGTAAGGCTTGCAAAGCACTTTACATGTTGTGTCATTTGGTCCTGAACAACTTTATTAAGAAAATGTAGAAGCTTTTTTAGGACCAATGAGATAATGTACAATGCTTTGAAAACCTAAAAGTGCGAGGTAAATGCTCGCTATTATTGTTGTTGTCTTATTTACATAATGTTATAATTCCCAGAAATAAACCTGCCATGCCCAGTTATCCTTATTGCCAAATTAAACAACATTGTATCACTAGCCATAGCAATGTGAAGACAGCATATACAGCGCTTTGTAAACTTTAAAGCGCTATATAAATGCTAGTTATTATTTTGTCTTATTTACACAATGTTTTAATTCCCAGGAAAAGGCTTGTCATGCCCAATTATCTTTATGTGCCAAATTAAACAATTGTCATATCACTAGCAATAGCACTGTGAAGATAACATGTTCAGCACTTTGCAAACTTTAAAATGCTGTACGAATGTTAGGTATTATTATTGTCTTATTACAATGTTATAATTTCCAGAAACATATCTATCATTCCCATTAAGTAATCATTAAGTAATCCTCAAGTACCAAAGTAAACAATATTAAATCACAAGCCACAGCATTGTGAAGAAAGGAGTACCCCCTGGTACTTAAACATCCAAATTCTGCTAGATAACTTTGGGAATACCTTGTGGACAGAGTCTCTATATCAAGAAATAAAGAACACCCCCACCCACCCAATCAAGTCATCCTAGGCATCAACCCTTAGTGCTTCTATCTCGAGGACAGGAAAACCTTCAGAACAATAAGCGATGAAGTGACACCTTTGAGACCACACACCACACACACATTAAGTCTGACACACAAGATAAAGAAAAAGAAACCCCAGCGGGGCGGGGGAGGGTGGGGAAGGATGTCAAAAGGCTAGAAGCCGAGCCTCCCTCCCCTCACCCCCCACCCCATCACCGCACACAGCCCTCGGGGGATGAGGTTTCCAAGCCTGGGTGTATCCATCCTGGAGGTACTCCCCACTTCCTTCCCCAATGGAAGGACCGGAACGTCCCGGACGGGGGCAGTCGCAGCTGCAGCCGCTGCAGGACGGGACGCCCTTGGCTTGCTCCAGCAGCTCGGTCCCCACCGCCCAGAGCGGGAGACGCGGAGTCCCGGGGAGGAAGGCTTTGAGGCCTAGTTCCCTCCCCAGGGGGCGGGCGGAGGGACCGAAGCTGCCGCCCCGGGAGTTCTCCCCGGGAGTCGCCCCCTCCCCCAAACCCCACAGAGGTGACTTCTCCGTCTTACCGCCCCCCCGCCCCTGGAGCTAAGTCGGGCAGGGAGCGGACCCGAGGGTCCGAGGAGAAAGCGGGACCCTAGGGTCCTAAGAGGAAACTGGACCCCGGTCCCTCACTCACTTGGTCCGGCAGTCCATGATTACATGTCGAGTCCGAGCTTGGCCCGCCCCGATGCTCGCCTAGACCCACGCAGGCGGCCCCGGGAGTGGGCCCCTCCAGGAGGTGCAACTCCGTCACGGCCGGGGCTCGCGGTCTCGGCCGGAGGTGTTGGCGGCTGCGCGGAGCCCAGCTCACTGCGCGGGGGGCTGCGGAGCCATGGCCCGCGGCGGCGGCGGCGGCGGCGGCTGCGTCCCCCGTAGCGGGTCCCTCAGCCCAGCCCGGCTCGGCCCGGCCCTGGCCACTGCGCCTCTCTCTGACAGCGGCGCCGCCCCCGCCGGCTCCAGCTGCTGCCCAAAGCTCCGGCCCCTCAGTTCCTGTGAGGGAGGGCGGCCGCCGCGGCGCCGGCACCTTCGGCAAACCAGGAAGTGCCGAGGAGCGGGGGATGGGGGCAGCCACGGACGCCTCTCCCGGTGGCTACACCTGGTCCTCGGGCCCTCAGGCTGCAGCCCTGGGCGAGGCCCGGGAGAAGGGAGCGCGCCCCGGGTGGGGGAGAGGGGGGAAGGACGGCACGGGACTGGGGGAGGAGGGGGAGGAGAGCCCGTGCTGCCCGGGGAACCTGGGCACGCGCCCCTTCGTGACTCAGCCCGAGGGCCCGCCAGGTGCCTGGCCCTACACACCCCCGCCCGCGCGCGCGCATACACTCACACACACACGCACACTCACACACGCACACACGCCCCGCCGCGGCCGCCCTAGTGGTCAAGACCCCTGGGGACCACGCTGTCCCTGGTGGGATTATCACACTCTGAACCTGCACTATTTCCCACACTCCCTGTGAGATGAGGAGTCATTGACTGGGGACGGCGACTAACTGGTCAGGCCCTGGCACCACAGGCTGCCAGAGTTTGAGTTTGGAGCTCGGACTGAACCGACCTTTTTCCTGTGAGCCCGCGGTGGCCCAGCTCTCGGGAACTCTGCAGTCCAGAACCGCGCACCTGCCAGCTTCAGGGAATAGGTGCACAAGTACTGTAGTCATCAGACTCTTGTCAGCACTAGGACTCTTAGGGGTATTTCCCCTCGGTTGCATGTAACCTGCCAGCTCAAGTCCTCGGCCCTCTTAATTTTATGTACCTCCTATTTCTGGGGCATCCGTTATTAGTGCAAAAAAGTAAATAGAACTCTGATTCATAACATCAATAATTTGCACCTCCAGTGATATTCACTTCAGTAAACATATACATATACATAAAATCTGCATATTATTTGTCTGCCTCTTGGCTTCCTTCAAGTATCAGCCAAAATCCCACCTTTTGCCACAAATCTTTCCGGATTCCTCCCTAATACTAATGCCTTCCTTTAGAGACTATCTCCAATTTATCGCGCGCGCGCGCGCGTGTGTGTGTGTGTGTGTGTGTGTGTGTGTGTGTGTGTGTGTGTGTGTGTGTGTGTGAGAGAGAGAGAGAGAGAGAGACAGAGACAGAGACAGAGAGAAACAGAGAGAGAGTTTGTGCATATTTCTTTTCATCTTTTCTCCCCCACTATATATTGAGTTCTTTGAAGGTAGGAACTGTTTTTGCTTCTCTTTGTTATGACCAGTGTTTACTTAGCAGGGTGCCTGGCACTTACTAAAAAGTACTTATTCAATACTTGACTTGAATTGACATTCATACACTTGCCTTTACTTATATAATATGGACATTTGAGGACCAAAGCCTTTTATCTTAGGATATACTACCAGAAGATCAACACTGTTCACTGTCAATGGAGAAGAATTCAAAGGGGTGGGAGGAGTTGTAATACCAACTTCTCACAGACTTTCCCTTGAAAGGATGGCAGTGGTCTTCTCACTAGCCTGCTTTGCCACATGACAGAGCAGAGAACTAGATTATAGGAGTCAGGAAAAAAATCTTAAAGACCATCTAGTTCGATCCTTCTCATTTTACAAATAAGAAAACTTCAGGCCATGATTTTTTTCCTTCAAGTAAGTTTTTCTTCAGAGCTGGTCCACAAAAATGGCAGAGAGATGACACAAAATGTGACATTATTTTAGTGTTAGATATATTAATGTCATACTAGACATCTATCTCCAGAATCTGATCATGAGAATTAAAAGGTTATTTTTCCAATACTGGACCTGCTTTCTAGCCATACTGCACGTTGTGTGACCATCACCCCATTGTGTTTAAAATGTAACATTACCAAGGACCAATCAGGAGAGAGACAGAGACAGAGTAACAGAATAAAACACATGAATTATTGAAGACATAATGTGGTTTTTGTTCCAAACAGTGTATTTTTGGACAGGGCCTTTTACCTAAGTTTCTCAGTTGCCTTATTTGTAAAAATAGGAATTGTTAACTTGTATTTCACACTAAGATATAAGAGGTTCAGATGAATATTACTAAAGTTTTTAAGGTTCTTTGAAAAATTATTCCACAAATTTCAAAGCATTCTCATTAATTACACATACTGCATATATTCTATTACAATTACCATTCTTTTTACAGAAATTACTAAGCTTCACGTTGCTCTCTGAAGTGAAAACCACTTCCTCTCTATACACGACTGAATTTGTGGAACTTCTTCTTTCGTTATAATTAAGTCTTCCCTATGGCAAACAGCTTTGCCAACTCCCTGCATCAGCAGTTTGAGGTTAAGATGGGGGGATGGGGAAGGATGAGTACAGTAAAGCAATAATACTTGACCCTTTACCCCTCTATTTCCCAGATTATTCAAATAAGTGCTTATTAAACCCAACAAAATTTAAAATAATTATTCAAATTTGGTTGTGTTATAGAGGAAATGCAATATATACACAATGTCTCTATTGTCTCTTTAATACTCCAGTGAATCTGTAATCTCATCAATGTGACTACTCCAACAATTCCAACCTCTCCATGTTTGTCTTATCCTGCCCATGCTCTTCCATGAATCCACCACCCAACATGCTGGAGACTTCTCCATCTCTGGGTATTGGGAGCATACAAATGTATCATTTGACATGTATTTCTGTTATCTTTTCCTTTTGTAAATGATAGACCTCACTTTTTTCTTCCAATCCTACATTTCTTTGATGATATCCTTGACATAATTTGCCTTATTTTTCATTGGCAATGTGCTGTAAGCTTACTTACACCCTCCACATACCTTTTCATTTACCTCTTAGTGGTCCTCAACTTCAATTCTTCAAAGGCTATATGGTATGACTTGCAGCCATACAGCATCCCTAAAAATATTGATGCTAAAGATATGGGCCTTTGTTTCAGGGAGAAATTTATGGTCATTAAGAGCACTAAGCAATTTCCCAAAAGCCATTCAACCTGTGGGCCTCCTTATTTTCTAATCTGGACTCAGATCATTGTCCATTTACAATGTCTTCCTAAGAAAAATGTACAAATCGATAAGCTCTGTAATTGTCCAGATAACTGTACATAGTCGTCTAGAAATTAGACCTTCTTCACACACTGAGGGTTTTTTTTCTCTTTTTAGAAAGAGTTATAATGTCATAAGACATAAATATGACGGAATCAAAGAAATGGGGGAAAACTTGTATGAACTGATGCAAAGAAAAGTGAGTGGAACCTGGAGACTATGTACACAATGATCACAGTAATGTAAAGGAAAACAATTCTGAATCACAAGACTTCTCATCAATGCAATGATCAATCATAATAACCTCAGAAAAATGATGATAACACATGCCTCCTGCCTCTTGGCAGAGGTGTAATGGATTATAAGTATAAAATGAGGCATACTTTTCTTACCATGACCAATGTAGTGTTGATTTGTTTTGCTAGACTGTATTTATTGGTTACCAGGGAGGGTTTCTATTGAGGAAGAGTGGGTGGGTAGAGACAGATGTTTCAAAATAAAAGACAAAAACTAAAATGAAACATTTTTAAAAGACGAGAGTAGAAAGAAGTTCAGAAGGAGATAAACAGAATAGTTTCATTACTTCTGTGTTAAATTTAATATACAATTGAAAACAACCTATATAACAAAAGTTGAAGGTTTCAAAACTTTGAATGATAAAGTGATCATTTTGTTATATACCTACATATGCATATATATTTTTTAATTTTAAAAGGAAATTAATTTGAACTTGTTTAAGTGATAATGGATCTCATTTAGGAGGCTTTACAATGTTCAGTGGCTTGTAATCAGCATGATGTCATCCACAAACAGAAGCACTTAAAGAATCAAACTTTAGGGAAACCCTATTCCATTTGGATTCTGCACTGAACATATTCCATGGCAGTAGCAAACATCTTTGGCAAGCATGTCTTCCTGATTTATGCATTGCTTAATATTAAAAACCAGAAGATCACCAAAGAAATCTTTGCTGCCACTTCATTCATGATGATTTTGATTTTGACAGGTGCATGGGAAATACCTTGTTAAAGAAAAGCCTTGAAGGCTATATCTTGTTCACCCGGTCCATTGCTTTTTGGAGGGGGTGGGGCAATGGGGGTTAAGTGACTTGCACACAGCTAGTAATTGTCAAGTGTCTGAGGCCAGATTTGAACTCAGGTCCTCCTGAATCCAGGGCCAGTGCTTTATCCACTGTGCTACCTAACTGCCCCCCCATTGCTTTTTTTTTTTTTGTGAGGCAATTGGGGTTAAGTGACTTGCCCAGGGTCACACAGCTGGTAAGTGTGTGTTAAGTGTCTGAGGCCGGATTTGAACTCAGGTACTCCTGACTCCAGGGCCGGTGCTCTATCCACTGCACCACCTAGCTGCCCCCCCCCCATTGCTTTTTAATAGTCAAAAAAATAGTCAGCACAGTTGGATTTTGTATTCTCTTTCAGTCAATCATTTATTTGACTATTGACTAGGTGTAAAATAAAAATTCCTTAGAGTGGCATTTAAGGCTCTCTACAATATGGCTTCAGACTACTTTTCCATATTTCACATTACTTTCCTTCACTATAGATCCTAACAAAACTGGACTACTAGTTGTTGCTCTCTTCTGTTCCACCAGCCCCTCTCCATTAATTTATGTAGCTCTATGCCTGCACTTGACTCCTTCCATCCTTACCTGGTGAAATCCTTCTTTTCTGTCCAGGCCTGGGACAGGTGTTGCCTTTTCCATGTAAACTTACCTAATCTTCCCTCCACAGGAAGTAAAAAAAGACTCAAGTTTCTTCATAACCTCTCTCTGAAATATCCCTTGTAATTTGAGGAACAAAGGTGATCGATTCTGAAACCTTCAAACACCATATGGGAAAGAAGTATTCAATACTCTCTATAAGATACTACCATCTCTCAATTAAGCAATCAACAAGTATTTGATTGGTATGATTGGTGAAAATGGGTCAGATGCAATGAGGTAAAAGCAGCAAGATTTGTCATTCTGTTATGTATATGGGGTCAGAAAAAAGAGCTGAGGAAAACAACTCCCAGGTTTTAAACCTAGGACACTGTCCCACTTCAAAGTTTCCTAGTATTCTTTTCCTGGATCTGTTCTTTGCCTTATTGCATACCACTCTGTGTCATGATTATTTGTATAAATGATTGTTAAACATTTTCCAGTGGTTGAAAACCTAATTTTGGACATTATTGTTATAATAAGTATGCCCTCTATTCTGATATAAGAAACTGGACAAAAATAAAAAAAATTTCAAAACAAAAACTTGGAAGTTGTACCTGAGAGAGTGTCAGGAAGAAGCAAAGGAACTGTTGAAAATGACAAGGAAAAAACTAAGGAGAAAAAGGAAAAGAACTAAGAGTGCAAAAAATGTCACAGAAACTGAGGTAGGAAAGAGCACCAAAGAGAGAATGGTCAAAAAGATGACTGAAAAGAAAAAGTTTCCTGGATTTTGAAATTTTAAGTCAATAGATACCTTAGAACAGTTTTATTAAAATGAAGAGGCAGAGACCATGTGCTTGACAAAGAAAAAGGCTGCCTCATCTTCTGAGGCTAAAGGAATGAGTAGAGGACAGGGGAGGCCATAGAAAGATTCTGAAGTGTGAAGGAGAAATAAGGGAAGTGTTTCCTCTATTGTGCTATTTCTAGGTTTCTGTATCTCAATGTCCCAGACTAAGTTGCAGAGCAGGTGCTGATCTGCATTGGGACAGGAAGTTCCTCACTAAGTGCTCCCTATATAAGAGTGATTAAAAAAATCTCCATTTCTAATATTGAATCTCCCTTTATTAATAACAAAGATTCTGCTGCAAGACTTTGGTATACTAATCTGACCCTTCATCTAAATAGAAATGATATTCCTATTTCCACTTATCCCAACAGAATGAATTGAATAGGAGATATATTAATATATTAAATATTAATATATTAACTCTTCCAACTGAGTTAGGAACAGGCAAGATTGTAACATCAGGGATTGTTGGGTTTTTTTGGGGGGGGGTTGGTGAGGCTTTCGGGGTTAAGTGACTTGCCCTGGGTAAGTGTCAAGTGTCTGAAGCGGATTTTGAACTCAGTTCCTCCTGAATCCAGGGCCAGTGCTTTATCCACTGCGCCACCTACTAACACTGACATCAGGGATTGTTAAGAAGAGGTGACATACAGCACTTTGGTGTTTACAAATCATACATTCTCATTTGAATGGATATATAAAACCAATTCCAGCATGACCACAGTACATGTATGAAGAAACAAGCTCCTTAAAGCAGGATACAAGAAAGTTTCGGGTAGGCAAGCTGAAGGTTGATATTAAAAATTTTTAGTAGAGGACAGTTCAAGGCTTGGTTAGGGACCCAGAAATGGAAGTAGCCAGGAAAGAAGACAGCAACAATGTAGCGAAAGGATTTCCTAGTTTGGAGCATCCTAGGAAACAAGTAGACAACTGTTCTTTGTTTCTCTGTTCTAAAATGTCCATTTTACTTGGATATTAGGACTATTCACAACTACCTGGTCGCTAGAGGAAGCTAGTCTGCTCTCTCACCCCCAACTCCGGCACTATTTTGGCTCTTCTCTCCCCAGCCCCTGTAGTGGAAGTGGTGCTGAGGGGGAAGGATGGATTCCTAGCTTCTGCAGTTAGAACTCAAGCTGAAATTTCTCATAGAAACAATGTTTTAAGTTGAACTAATACTATTAGTTCTGTACTTCATGTACACTATGGGCTGAACTGATAATCTAGTCAATATTTATAACATTGTTTCTACAGAAAAAAAAAATGTGTTCCAAGTTCCAAACAACTCACTTGCAAATAACCTTTGGAAAACAACCCCTTGAATTGGGAACCACCTCTAAGTTGTACGCTCCCTATACTGTTAAGGGTCCTGAAACATGGAGATCATTTTTTTCAACACTTTTCTTTGCCAGTGAAATCTTGCCTAAGTCAACTGGTAACTATTATAATATTATTTCCTATGGTTTTGAAAGGCAGCCCCAAGTAAAGAATAAGGATTCTAGTTTAAAGTCAAAAGGTCAAATGTTATTTTATGTCTACATTGCAAAATCTGGAAAAAAAAAAACAATTTATTCCCCAATCTATCAATCAATGAGCAAACAACTGATTAAGTACCTAATATGTACCAGGCTCTGTGCTGGTAATATATAAATACATATGTACATATATACATGCATATATATGTACATATTATGTATATATATACATAAACACACACATATACATATATACATACATAGTCATCCAATGAACATTTATTAAACCCACTATGTGCCAGGCACTGTGCTAAGTAAGCACAGGACTTCCAAAGAAGGGTAAAAGACAGTCCTTACTCTCAAGGAGTTCAGAGCCCAATGGGAGAGACAACTATGTACAAATAAGCTGTATACAGGATATTTAAGGAATAATTGACAGAGGGGAAATGCACTAGTGTTAAGAGAGATTAGGAATAAGGGGAAGACACTAGAATGTAGGCATCTTCTAAAAGGCATCACATAGGAGGCAGAGATGAAGAAGGAGAGCATACATGCATATATATAATTTATATATGGTATGTATATGTAATATGTATATATGTGTATACATATATAAGTGTATCATATTTTTTGTCCTGAAGAATGTGGAGGTCTCTTTATTGCTTTTTTGACAAAGGGCAGCTAAATTTTCTCAATAATCATCTCCTTGCCCAACTCTCCAGCATAATTTGTGTGTGTGTGTGTGTGTGTGTGTGTGTGTGTGTGTGTGTGTGTGTGTGTGTGTGTAAGCAACTGGGGTTAAGTGACTTGCCCAGGTCACACAGCTAGTAAGTGTCAAGTGCCTGAGACCAGATTTGAACTCAGGTCTTCCTGACTCCAGGGCTGGTGCTCTATCCACTGTACCACCTAGCTGCCCCTCCAGCATTGTTTTTGTCAACTGAAATATATTTCTACTAGTACACTCCCACTTTTACTTCTTAGTCTCCTAGACATTGGAAACTGGAATGTCTTTGAATCAAAAAGAAAGAAGATATGAAACAGAATATTTCCAGCAGACTGAAATCAAGAAGGAAACCAAGTTCCTTCAGAGCTTTTCTCAGAAGCCACCCTTTTACCCTGAACAACAAGGATATTGGATCTTTGAATCTTAGGGTACCACTTGGCAAAGAATTACAATACCACCACCAAGATACACCTTGCAAGCCAGCAGTAAATATATTTTTAAGATAACTGTGTAGGGTCAGAATTTCCCATATGGATGACGATGATACTGACCACATGACTAGCCCTGGGCAAAATAGTGAAGAAGGTGTTTGTCTTTGGTCTTTCTACAGACTCCACCATTTTTGCCCAATTAGCAGGCAGCACAATGAGTGTGCACATCATTAAACATAGTACAGAATAATTATGTTGCAAATTTCTTTTGATTAAAACATTAAGCCCCATATAGATGCTTAGTATACATAGTTATGTTTTTCTCTTCCTTACTTAAAAATAAAATAGAACCAGCCCAAGGCCTCTGTTTTTCAAAGTGCCACCAAAGTATAGACCAAAATCTACCAGGACTTGGTAGACGAGAGTGGTTGGTCTTCCTGACTTCTGCCCCTAAAAAGTTAATGATTCAATTCCAACCTATCTATTGTCCCTCAAACGATCCATTACAGAACATTTAACCCTGATTTAAACCACATCTTTCTTGCACCCAGTTATATTTTCATCCTGCCACCTCTTGGTGGTAAGCTCTGAGAAAGCTCAGAAGGAACTTGGGTCTTACCTGATTTCAGTCTGCTGGAAATATTCTGTTTCATCTCTTCATTCTTTTTTATTCAACGTCTTATTTCAAGAGTCCTAATGTCCCAGAGACTGAAAAGTAAAGATAAAATTTTGCATTTGTGTTATGGAGCTCAATAAATACTCTAAGAGGTAGTTAGAGGGTGATAATAATAAAACTCAAAATAATAAAACAATCATCTCCTTTCCCCTCTTTCAGTGGTTTATCCAACTTATTAGAATTATTTTTTTTTACATACTGGAGATAAGATTCTACTAGTTCAGGGCTATCTTTACTTATCCCCATGCACACTGGCACTGATTTAATCAGGTTCCTCAGAGGTCTGACTACTAGCTACATCTCCCCTTCCATCTCCCCTTCAGGGTTCTAAAAGAACTCTTGATGGGTTATAGAGTTCTTTAATGCTCCTATTCAGGTATATTCTCCCCCAGTGTCAATTTTCTTTTTTTATTCATTTTGAATTTAAATACATAAAGACAAAAAAGAAAACATGTCCATTTATACAGCATAACCTAAAAAGAGGATTCACTATAAAACCATGAATTTACATTTCATAATGTTTACTTAAGGGGCAGCTAGGTTGCACAGTGGATAGAGCACCAGCCCTGGAGTCAGGAGTACCTGAGTTCAAATCCGGCCTCAGACACTTAACACTTACTAGCTGTGTGACCCTGGGCAAGTCACTTAACTCCAATTGTCTCACTAAAAAAAAAACCCACCATAATGTTTACTTAAAAATATATGCATATTATTTAAAATATATGCACTTATATACTACTTGTCATTTTCAAAGCTACCTTGTTTTCTATGCTTCCTTCTACATTTTCTTTTATTCTCTGATGTGAACTATTTATATTTTCCCTCCCTCCCCCTTCCTCCACCCTAAAGATAGCTACAATCAGATACAATTATGTACATGTCTACATGCATATATCTATATCTATCTGTATCTATATATGTACTTCTATTCATTAGTTCTTTTCTGAAGGCACTTAGCATCTTCCTTCATAGGTCCTTAGTCCCCCAAAGTTGTTCCTAAAACTATATTGCTGTTACTATATACAACATTCTCCAATTTTAATTTTCAATTTAATAAACATCTGTTAAGTGTCTACGATGTGCCAGGCACTATGCTAAGCACTGGGAATACAAAAAGAGGAAAAAGACAGTCCCTGCTCTCATGGAGCTTACAATCTAATGGGGGAGACAACATGCAAACAATTATACACAAAGCAAGCTATATACAAGATAAATTGGAAATAATTAAAAGAGGGAAAGCACTGGCATTAATATGGGTTATGGAAGGCTTCCTGTGGAAAGTAGCATTTTAGTTGGGACTTCAAGGAACCCAGGAAGGTCAGTAGTTGGAGTGGAGGAGCAAGAGAGTTCCAGACATCGGAGACAGCCAAAGAAAATGCCTAAAACCAAGAGATGGAGAGTCTTGTTTATGGAATAACCAGGAGGCCGGTGTAATTGGATCAAAGAGCATATATATTGGGGAGTGCAATGATTCGAATGACGCCACCTGCTGGAGACTTACTATAGAAAAGCTCCACCATGAGGAGAAGGCCTCTGAGGGCAAGCCATGTGGTCAAGGTCCTTAGCGTCAGGAAGTGACGTTTGCTCATGGGTACTGTCTATCAAGGCTACCAGCCAATCAACTTGAGGAGCCTCCCATTTCTGGAAGGAGGACACTAAGTAGGAAGTGGATGCTGGTGGAGGGTTTCTCTCTCTTTTTGGTTCCTGACCTCTCCATGGTGGGTCAGATGATAGGGTCTCTTAGAAATAGTTAGATTTTTACCTTTCTTTCTGATCCTAATGATCTTTAATAAATCCTTAAACATTTAAATACTCTTGCTAAAGCTTATAATTTATTGGCAACCACTCATTAGATTTTAGATAGTATAGCTAGGTATAAGAAGACTGGAAAGGTAGTTAGTTTTTCCAATATATCATTATTATCCTCAGTATTATTCAACCAATAAACATCAATTAACTTTTTTTTTTTTTTTAGTGAGGCAATTGGGGTTAAGTGACTTGCCCAGGGTCACACAGCTAGTAAGTGTTAAGTGTCTGAGGCCGGATTTGAACTCAGGTACTCCTGACTCCAGGGCCGGTGCTCTATCTACTTCGCCATCTAGCTGCCCCCATCAATTAACTTTTACAGAGGGATATTTACTGAAAAGATACAGCAAGAACAGAAGTTTAACGCCTGGGGATATCCCCTCCCTATAACACCTATATTTGTGGGGAATATGGGCTCAAATTTAAAGAAATTGATACAAAGCACTAGCCCCCAGGAAGTTCATTTCCTAATGTGACATAGCTGTTGGAAGAGACACTCCTTGGCTTCCTTCAATCTGCTACAACACTAGGTTATAGAGATTATTCATGGTTTTGCTTTTTAGCAGGAAAAGCTTGACAACTTGTTCTTTGAACCTTTCAAAGCTAAGAAAGACCCAGCCTAATCTCCAATATTTTTGTTAATATTTATTTTTGCTTAAGATTGGAAAGAATAGACAACAGCAGAGACAGCCAAAACAGCTGGCCTGGTTTCATGGCCCTGGGACAGTAAGCTGGTGCTGTCTCTCCTTACCAAGTTATTATGGTAGTACTTGCCTCCTCACTTAAACACAGCCAGCCATCTGGTTTTTGACTGGTTAATACCTTTTGAATGCACATCTGAGTCTAGATCAGCAGTAATATAAGAATCATTTATTCACAACATGGTAACAGATTAGAAATAATTGGAGAGTACCTCCCCATGCTCTGACATGACGAGCAGAGCCCCCTGTTCCATATTATCAGGCACTGGTAGGAGCAGGCTCACCAAACATGTATGCACCCAGGACTGAGCCTTCATTGGCCAGTATCTTATTACAGATGTCATATTGTAGGGATTTGGGGGTGGGTGAGGAATAGATTGAATTAAATGGTCTCTCAGGTCCTTTCCCACCCTCAAATTCTATGAAATCAATTTTAGAGCCTTTTAAGGATTTTATCCTAAAAAATCTATCCTTAGGCCTCCTAGGTCTCACTACACTACACAGTGTTTAGTTCTCAGCAAGAGAGATAAATGTTTGTTTTTTCCAGGAGCAGTGTTGAGGACTGGTAATTTGGAGAGGAGTATATGATTAGTCACAATATCCTTTATTTTCCTTCCTATTCACGTTTCTCATCTCTCTTCCTTTGCCAATAAAATACTTGCACACTGTTCTGAGGGATAATCCACATTTTAAAACTCTTTTAGGTGGGATAGGGGCTAGCCTTGGAAAAATGCTCAATGGTCGAGATGGGGTTTGCCTTCCTGGTTTGATAAAGTTGCCCTGTTGCCCTACCCTTCTGACCAAGTCACTTAACTACTCTTCCAACCCTCCTGAGACTTTCCCAAAAGTTGGGCTCCTCTGGGATGGGCTGGCTTCTGAACCAGAAAGCTCAGTTTGAGATGTGATTTGATTGGATGGAGGATTAGGGACACGTTGAGTCATTAATTATTATGTCCACTTTTTATCCTAATTATGTCATTGTGATTACTCTGTACAGTTACTCAATAGGAACTAAGTTTAATTCTATAATGCAAGGGATGAAAGTCACTGCCATGGGTCCTATTTCCTCCTATGATTTTTCACACAAACATGCAATACACCCCTGTAAATGAGCAGGTACACATTTTTAGGCAATGAGATCACAGAGAGTGGACTAATGTTGTGATTGGGAGGAAGATTTTTTTTTAACCAGTGCCTACTATTGTTAGTAATAGCTCACTTGAGCAGCAAAACTGTGTTTTGTCCAATTCAAGAAAACATAAAAAAAAGGTTGTGACTCAACTTGTTTTATGCACATAAGGCCATATCCATGGCAGAAAGTCAAGCTTTACCACATATGCATTATCCTTTTTATAGGTGTTGCAATGCTGCCAAGTACTTTACACTCTCTTTTTATTAGCTGGATATCTCAACAATCTTGAGGTATAGATTAGCAGGTAATATAGGTATCGTGCATGGATGATGCAGGAAGCAAAGTCTCTAGGGACTCTTTATCCTAAGAATACATGGATAGAAAAGGGTGCTTTTCACTGTTAACCCAAAGCACCAAGAAACAGAACCCAGGCAACATCGAATATCTTGTTGCTTTTTAAAAGATTTTTTTCTTCAAATTAAGTAATAAAGTCTAAAGTGAGTCTACATTTCAATTCATGCTTATTTTCTACCATATGGCATCTCTATCCTGATGTGCCTTTAAAATACATTGAAATTTTATTCAAATTTATTTAATATTATATTATGTTTTTGCCCTGCCCTAAAAGTACCTTCTTTCAACCCTGCTCCCCCTTCAGTACGGTATAGTGGGAAAAGGAATGAAACTGGAGTCAGAAATATCTGAATTTTAATCCTTGTCCTGATACCATGTGACTGTCATTCTTTTGCTGAAAGACATTTACTGACATTAGAGATCAAATTATAGTATTTGTAGAAGGAAGGAAGCAGGATAAAGTTGTTATTGTTCTCAGCGATGACTCCTTTGTCCCTCCTGCAGGACTCTAACTTCTGTTTGCTAGGAGTCCTATTCTTGCCCCTAACATATTTCCCTCTGACTTGTTTAGTTTTCATGAAACCTAACAATTAACTTTGTTATAGCTGGCTTGATCCTTTGCTATTGATCTAGGCTAACATCTAAGATTAGTTTCATTAGAGGGCATATGGCTTTAAGAAAGAAAATTATCTAATAATTTCTTTCTTTATTGAACTACCAACTACTTTTATTACAGCTTAAAGAAAAAAAAGGCTGAGGCTGAATGAGACTAGTTAAGACTCTTGCTTATGGTCTCAATATTTATCTTTATGTCCATGGATGAGCCCAGAGTAGAAACCAGCTCTTGACTTTTAAAAGAGGACAACCAAAATGGTAATATCCTTTTTCTTTTTTTTTACTTTTTAAAAAATTTCATGACTTTTAAAATTTTTTTCATTATAAAAGTATTTTTTTAATTTTCCAGTTACATGTGTAGTTTCAACATTTGTTTTTATAAGATTCCTAGTTTCAAATTTTTCTCCCTCCCCCCCCAAGAGAACAAGTAATCTGAGTAATATCCTTTTTCTATCCTTATTTGCAGTAAAAATTTAAATGTTTGTGTTGTTTTCAGGATACTAAGTATTTTCCTTTATCAGAGTTTACCCTTCTTGTATTTTCTATTTGGCTTCTTTCAAGTCCTAGCTAACATCCTACCTTCCCAATCCCTCTTAATGCTATTGATTATCTCTTTTGATTATCTCTAATTTATCTTGACTATATTTTGCTTTTATATCATTATCTGCATATTGTCTCCCCCATTAGATTGTGAACTCCTTGAGAGCAGGGACTTTCCCCCCCCTTTCTTTGTATCCCCAACATTTATCACAGTGCCATATATAGTAAGTGCTTAAAAAATAATTGTTGCCTTGACTTAATTGATAACAATTTAATTTTCTGTCTAGCTTCAGAAATGCCTTTTCGTGACCTCAACTAGTAATTTTAATGTCATTAATTTGAAATTGCATTAACTGGGGTTTTAAAAAGTTTTATAAAAATTAATGAAATCTATGCGTTTTAAATGAACAGTAAAAGCTTAGACAATTTTTTCCTCATGTAAAACAATCTCATCTAATGAGAATATATATATTTATATAGTTTTCTTGAAGATTTTGTGAGGGATAGAAGGCAGTAAAGAGTGGGATAGAAGATAAATTGCATGCTTATTCCAAATACATGTGCTAAGGGAAAGGATGCTTAAAAAAAAAAAAAAACCTACTCAAATTTCTGGACCATCACAGTTTTGGATTGGCACCATTTGCAAGGTTGTGCATCAATCCCTCCTTCAACCTCTTTCTTCTTGTAAGAGGTACCATTCATTCTCTGAAACCAAACTAAAATATGATTCCATTTGCAGCCTGCACTGACACTTTTTCTATAACTAGAGGTGTCTATGGCTTTGGATTTCAAAAACCCCACTCTCTCCCCTAAGTAATTTTCTCTAACGTATTTTGTTTAAAACAGGTTCACTGGCTGATTGTTAAGTCTGGTTCTAACATTTGGTGTGGTTTACCAGCATCTTCACCTATTGTTTCAAGTTAATCTTGTCTCTGTAAAGGTTATTGGCTTTGATAGAGTTCACCATTTAATAATCACATGTATTTCCACTATATCTATAGCATCCATAGACTTTTGTACCTCTTAGGACATTTTCACATTTTAACCCATTTTATGGTTATTTGTGTACATGATATCTCAAATTTGACTAGTAGGAAGTAAAACATCTAGTCAAGAGCAGAGAAACACATACAAAAAACAAACAGAAAGCCTCCTGAGAAAGGCAAAAATCTCTCTTCTCTTACATCTTATCTTGTTTTTTAGTCATTTTTCTTTTTTTTTTTTTTTTAGTGAGGCAATTGGGGTTAAGTGACTTGCCCAGGGTCACACAGCTAGTAAGTGTTAAGTTCTGAAGCCGGATTTGAACTCAGGTACTACTGACTCCAGGGCCAGTGCTCTATCCACTGCGCCACCTAGCTGCCCCTTTTCAGTCATTTTTAACTCTTTTTGATCCCATTAGGGATTTTCTTGGCAAAGGTACTGGAGTGGTTTTCCATTTTCTTCCCCAGCTGATTTTACAGATGAGGAAACTGAGGCAAACAGGGTTACACAGCTATTAAGTATATGAAGCTGGATTTGAACTCAGGAAGAGTGGTCTTCCTGACTCCAGGCTCAGAATTTTATCCACCGCACTACCCAACTGCCTTATACAACAAGGTAAGAGATAAAAGAACAGAGATTTTACTTCTTTAGTTCTCAAGAGGTCTTCTGTTTGTTTATCTAGAAGGTGACAAATGTGCTGATGCCCTGGGGTGGACTTGAAGAGGAAGCCTTGATATACTGTATCCCACCCAGGCCATGGAGACTTATGAGCACATAACCACCTCTGTCTCTATTTCTTTCCTTTCTCTGTATTTCTTTCTTACTCTTTTCTGATATTAGACAAATATTTCAAAGTAGACATGGCCATGCAGCAACATTATGAGTTTGCAAGATCAAGAGATCCCCTCCAAGTTCCACCAGTGACAGGAGTTGGTAACTGTAACGATTGGAATAACGCCACCTGCTGGATACTAACTGTAGAAGAGTTCTGCCCATGAAGCGAAGGTCTTTGAGGGCAAGACCAGGAGTCTTTTCTTCAGGAGTCAGGAAGTGACGCGGACTAGTGGGAGGGGGAAGGAAGAGACTGGCGCTGAGTCTCGCTCGCTCTTTCCTCTGGACTCTGGCGGAGAAGGGAGCTAGAAATGTGCTCTCCCTTTAATAGATAGGAATCTAGGCCTTTCTCTCTCTCTTTACCAAATTCTTATTCTCCTTAATAAATGCTTAAAAGTCTAACTCTTGCTAAAGCTTATAATTTATTGGCGACCACTCATTAGATATTTTAGACAGTTTAGCTAGAATTTTAACCCTTAACAGATGGCTGACCACGAAGAGGAAAGCTAACCCTCAGTCTTCTGATCTGCTGGTTGGGTAAGAAATTTCCCCTCCCTCTCCCTTTAACTGCTAAGTACTGGCGCACTGGCTGTGTTTTCCTTTAAATTTTTTCGAATGGACCTTTTAAACTCCCTAATTACCCTATTTTTGATTTTAGTCTGTTTAACCAGACAAATGGGAGATAAGATCATGTTAATGCTTTGTTTTTGTGGATTTTCTATTTTTCTTTTTATTTTTGTTAAAAGAGCCAGCAACTTACTCACACAAGGAAATATCTCTCCCCCTCCCAACCATGCTTTTTCAGAGAAACCTGAAGAGATTCCTGCAGCTTTTCCCAGTTCTAACACTAATTGTTGCTTTAATTTTGCATGCCTGGAGGCAATGACCCACCCTCTAGAAGCTTTTAATCCCCTAGCACCTGGAGGCCAAGTGGGGGAAGAGGAATCCAGGCCTGAGTTCAAAATCAAGTCTGATTCTAATTGCTCTGGTCCCTCCCCTCCTCTCCAAACCCCACCCTCTACTCCTCCCATGGCCAAGCCCATTGCTTCCCTGGCCCGGGAAGTCCAAAGATCTAATGCGCATGCTCAACTTTCTCTAACTGCATTTGCAGCTTCAGGCTCACCCCTTCCCCAGCCTGGCTGTGCTTCTGAGACAACTTTAGAAAACCCTTTAAATTCCAGATATGCTCGTTTTGTTCATAATTTTGCTAACCTGCTTTTGTCTTTAATTAGTAATCTTATAAAGCATTTGTATGGTGAAAAGGCTGACAGACAATATAGAGGGGTTAAAGAAGAAAAACTTAAGCCGAATAAGAATGACAATCATCAACATAGTTCAAGACTCCGATTCTTTTGCCATGGAAGGGTATATATTTTACAGAAATGTAGAAGTAAGCAGCAAGGTATTGATATGAGTATTGGGGATTTTAGATATCGGAATCAAAAGTGTTCTGAATTCACTCAGAGTAATAGTATCAGTTCAGAGGTTACATAGGATTTCTGTGCTATTATATATACATTTTGAAATTAATGATATGGGTTTATTTTCATAGAGATTTTCATGCTTTTGAGATTGTGTCTTATACTTAGTTTCTAAAACAAGGAGAATATTTGTAAAAGCTTTTTATAGTCATGTGATCAAGTTTATATTTTATAATACTCTTATTGATATTAAGTTCATATTCATTTAGATTTCCTTAGTTTGAATTTCACTGTATTTTATTGTTCCATGTGTATTTTCTTCTATTCATTTGTCTATCTAATTTTGAAACATTGCAAGATGGTTTTGATTTTATTATACAATGTTAATTCTAGGAGTATTGTGCTCCCATATTCTGAGTTGTTTGTTTTTGTTATTTTTTCTCAACTGATTATTTGATCAAACTCTTTAAAGCATTTCCCTGGCAAATTGTTTGCCATGGCAAGTGTAAATTGATTCTAGAAGTATTATTTTTGATAAGCATATTCCAAAAAAAAAAAAAAAAGAGGGGAACATTTGTAAAAGTTTTCTTTTTTCAAAAAAAAAAAGTTCTTTGAGATTCTGTTATGCTTTAACTTGTATTTAAATATATTCAGATTTTTCACAAAAGTAATTGTATACTAAGTTTTTAAAAAAGGGGTATTATTTGAAATTGTTGCATAATTATATATTGTGTTCTGAGTCAAGATGTATTCACATTTTTTGCAATCATTTATTATCCTCAATTTTTAAATACATATGAGACTTGAATTATGGGAACTTATCATTTAAGACATTAATTGCCTTTATTCTGAGTTATCAGATGCCAGTTGGCCAAGATGCCATCCAATCACAAGAGGAATACACGCAAGAGCAGACACTGAACTGTCACATGAGGGGAGACATGCACGAAGTTAAGGTATGGCCGAGGGAACGGCTTTTGACAAATGTTGAGGTTGGATTCTCTTGGTTTAATATTTTATTTTATTTTTCCCCACAATATTGTACAGATGGCTGGAAGTATTCATCCCACCCATCTCACTTCTACACCTGGCTTCCATGCTCCCTCCTATATGCCTGATGCCATGGACATCTCAGTCCCATGCATCTGATTAAGTCTGACTCAGTTTCTTCCAATATGTTCGGTGGCATGGACATATATTCCATCCACCTATTTTAAGCCTGGCATACTGTATGGGCAGTACATACTGCTCAAGTGTGGGAATGCTCATATCCCATCATTTCTCTGTTCTTTTATGGTAACCCCCATAATTATCTCAGGTGTCATGATAAATACAGTGTTGAATTTGGCCTTGACATCTGTTACCAATTATATTAGATTTTTTAATTTCTCATAATGGCATGAGGATAATTAGGCAGATGATGCAAAAAGTGATGAAACAAAGATAAAAAATTATTTTTAATAATTAATATCGCAGCAATTGTCTTCTCAATTACCCTCCATAAGGGGGGGACTATAGTAATATTATAATTTTAAAGAATGGTTCAATTTTTGTTTTATTATATGTTTCATGTGTAACAACTAAGATTCTGAATTCCCTTAGACATGTTTTTGAGAACTTTCATTGTTTGATTTGATTATTGACAAAGCTATTTTAAAGTTGTGTTAAGCTCAATTTTGTAGGAAATTTCCTGGCTGATTACCAGTATCCACACATCAACCCCTGAAAAGACTTCCATTCCACGACTACACCTAGAGGACATCTAAGAAAAGACTTTCAGAGACTTTAAATGAACAGTTTTGATTTGTTGTTTTTGTTTTTGTTTTTTTTTTCTCTTTCTGTTATAATATACACCATCTGTAATATGTACTCTCTGCAGAGGCCCTCCCTTTGCAAGACTAATGTCAAAGCGTCGGTTCATGAGGACAAAAAAAAAAATCGCCCCTCTGGACAAAACTTTCCTCTCTTCCTTTTCTATATTGTTGTTCACATATTATTAGTTAGCAATAGTTATTATATTCTTTTTACTGTTCCGTCAAGGAAACATTTTGTTTCTTGAGGAACAACAGGGGGGACTGTAACGATTGGAATAACGCCACCTGCTGGATACTAACTGTAGAAGAGTTCTGCCCATGAAGCGAAGGTCTTTGAGGGCAAGACCAGGAGTCTTTTCTTCAGGAGTCAGGAAGTGACGCGGACTAGTGGGAGGGGGAAGGAAGAGACTGGCGCTCAGTCTCGCGCTTTTTCCTCTGGACTCTGGCGGAGAAGGGAGCTAGAAATGTGCTCTCCCTTTAATAGATAGGAATCTAGGCCTTTCTCTCTCTCTTTACCAAATTCTTATTCTCCTTAATAAATGCTTAAAAGTCTAACTCTTGCTAAAGCTTATAATTTATTGGCGACCACTCATTAGATATTTTAGACAGTTTAGCTAGAATTTTAACCCTTAACATAACAGAGTCCCCAGAAGCCAGTAGAAATGGCTTCTGAAGTAGTAGGGACAATGATAGAGGAAGTCTATCCCCAAAGAGGGACACACAAAGGGAGTTACTGAAAGATAGTGATACCTTTAGTGAATAAACCTCTCTCTAGGGGAGAGAGAAGTGCTTGCTGCAGATTCAGCAGAGGCACAGACCCTTTGGGCCTAGCTGGTCAGTATAGTCTTTTGAGAAAGACACTTAAAAGGAATTTAGCTGTAGGCAGGTAGGTAGCCCAGGAGATAGAAACAGAGGTATCAATGAATCAAAGAGAATGCATGCCTTAGTGACCCTTTGGGCAGAGTTCCCAACAGTTTTCCAGAATGACTGGACAGATTCCTATTTCCGCCAACATTACATTAATTTGCCCCCTCCCAACCCCTCCAATATTTTTCATTTTCCTTTTTTTCAGATGTATCATCTTTGTCAATCAGGTGAGTGTTAGGTAGAACCTGAGAGCTACTTTAATTTGCATTTCTCTAATTATCATTGATGTAGAATATTTTTAATATGTCTGTTGATATCCTGGATGTCTTCCTTTGAGAAGTTCCTATTCATATCCTCTGACCAATTAGGAAGTGGCTCTTATTCTTACCAACTTAAATGAATTCCTTATATAATTTTGAAATTATATTTCTATTAGAAGAAACTTTTAGTCTAGGAACTTATTAGAAAAAGACTTTTATTAAAGAAACTTTCAGCAAAAATTTTATCACTAGTTAACAATTTCCCTTATACTTAAATTTACTTATTTATTTAATGCTTTAAAAAATCGAATTCTGAATTATCTCCCTTCCTTCCAGCCCTCCTCCACCCACTGTGAAGGCAATAAATGTGATATCAATTATACCTGTGAAATAATACAAAACATATTTCCATATTGGCAATGTTACCAAAAACAAAGCTTGCTTTCAATCAAGTGAATCAAATCAAGTGAAAAAAGTATGCTTCAATCTTCATTCAGATTCCATTAGATCTTTCTTTGGGGGTGGATATTGTTTTTCATCATAAGTCCTTCAGAATTATATTGGATCATTTTATTGCTCAGAATGGCTAAGTTGTTCACAGTTAGTCATCACACAATATTGCTATTACTATGTACAATGTTCTTCTAGCTCTGCTCATTTCACTTTGCATGAGCTCATATAGATCTTTCCAGGTTTTTCTGAAACCATCCTGTTCATCATTTCTTTCTTTTTTTTTTTTTAGTGAGGCAATTGGGGTTAAGTGATTTGCCCAGGGTCACACAGCTAGTAAGTGTTAAGTGTCTGTGGCCGGATTTGAACTCAGGTACTCCTGACTCCAAGGCCAGTGCTCTATCCACTGTGCCACCTAGCTGCCCCCCTGTTCATCATTTCTTATTGCACAATAGTATTCCATAACAGTCATATAATACAATTTGTTCAGTCATTTCTCAATTGATGGACACCCCCTCAATTTCCAATTCTTTGCCAACACAAAACCCTTCTATTTTAAAATGTATTAGTTTTGTGTTTACATTCCTACATGGGAAGATACTACTTGTAACTCATAAGATCTTTATCAGTATTAGGACATCTGAAAGGAATATACTTAGACAGAGGGCACAGGAGTGAATTGAATATGAAGGGATGATATATGTAAAGCATTTATTTTTTTGTTTATCCTTGTTTTTTATGGGGCAGGCAGGGTGGAGTGGCTTATGTCTAGGGCTGGATATGGGCTCGGGCCTCCTGGGTCCAGGGCTGGTGCTTGTCCACTGTGTCACCTAGCTGACCCATGATGACATCTTCAAAATAAAGTTAAGGGGTAAGAGGAATGCACTGGAAGAAAGGTAAAGGGAGAGGTGAACTGGGGAAAACTAGCTCACATAAAAGAAACAAGAAAAAGCTTATGGAGTGGAGGGGAAGATGGGGAAGGAGAAGGGGAATAAGTGTACCTTACTCTCATCAGAATTGGCTCAAAGAGGGAATAACATACACACTCAAGTGGGTATGGTAATATATTTTGTCCTGAGGGAAAGTGGGAGGGGAAGGAGATGGGGGGGGCGGGAATGAAGGAAGGAAGGGCAGATTGGGGGAGGGGGCAGTAAAAAGAAAAACACTTTCGAGGAGGGATAGGGTGAAGGAAGATAGAAAATAGAGTAAATATCAAGGGGTGGGAATAAGATGGGGGTAATACAGTTAGCAATAGTAACTGTGAAAGAAATGATGAGCAGGTTGATAACAGAAGGACGTGTGAAAAATGCAAACAATCAACAGAGAAAGAACTGATGGTATCTGAATACAGATTGAAGTATAATTTTATTTGTTAGCTCCTCTTTCTAAAGGTATTTTGTCTATTTTCTTTCACAACCTTACTAATGAGAAGATGTTTCGTATAACTGCACATATATGACTTATATTGAATTGCTAGATTTCATAGGAAGGGATGAGGAGGGAGGGAGGAAGAAAATTTCAAACACAATGTTTTAAAAAATCAATGGGAAAAGTAATGACAAGCAGGAGGAGTTCAGAGAAACCTGGAAGGACTTACATGAACTGATGGTGCTGATTAAGAGGAGCAGAACCAGGAGAACATTGTACACAGTAACAACAACATTGTGTGATAGACTTGGCTCTTTTTAGCAATGCAATGGTCCAAAATAATTTCAAAGAACTTCATAATAGAAAATGTTCTCAACATCCAGAAAAAAGAACTGTGGTTTATGAATGCAGATTGAACCATACTGTTGCTACTTTGGGGCTGTTATTTTTCCTTCTCTTTTGAGGTTTTTCCCTTGTGCTCTGACTCTTCTTTCACAATATGACTAATGCAGAAATATGTTTGATGTGATTGAACATATATAACCTATATTAGATTGCTTTCTGTCTTGGGAAGGAGGGAGGGAAGGGAGGGTCGGAGAAAAATTTGGAACTAAAAATCCTATAAAAACAAATGCCCTGTTGAAAACTATCCTTATATGTAACTGGAAAATAATAAAATGCTGAACTATCAAGAAAAAAAGGTATTATTTTTGATTGTGCAAAATTTTTCTAATTTAATATAGTCAAAACAGTCCATCTTATTCTCTGTGATCCTAAATGAAGCGGATGAAATGTACAAAAATATAAAATGCCCAGATTAATAGAACAAAAAAAACCCAGATAATTTAAATAACCCAATCTCAGCAAAAGAAATTGAACAAACCACAAAGGAACATCCAAAGGAAAAGAAAGCCCAAGTGATTTTACAAGTGGATTCCATCAGATATTCAAAGAACAATTCATTGAACCGTTACACAAGTTGTTTGAAAATATAGGAAGAGAATCCTATCAAATTTCTTCTACAATACAAATAAGTTCTTGATAACTAAACTAGGAAAAGATAAAACAGGAAACAAAATGATAGCTCAATATCCAAAGGAAAAATGACAAAATCACATTTTTAAAATATTGACCAAGACACTACAGCAACACATCAAAAAAAAGATTATAGCAGGATTGGATTTGTACCAGCAATGCAATTATTAGCATAACAGACCATAATAATGTCAGTTATTATTTTACTATCTTTCTTCTCATCACCAAAAATCTCTCAGAATGAATAAATGTGAATGAATAAAAAAGAACTTATTAAATGTAAAATATGTGCTAGACACTATGCTAAAATGGATTAGACATGAAGCATGGTCTAGGGGTCTGGAGCCACTGAGATATAATGGGCTAGTTAAGTTTGTACTTAGTCATCAGTGAAAACGGTTTACTGGGATGCAGCTCTAAATCTGAGTGAATTGACTTTCTCTGGGATTTGGAGTTAATATTCTGGTACTATAGTCCAGAATCTATAAGTCCAGGTAAAGAGAAGTAGGGCAACAGCAGTAGTATAGATAGCAAGATGCCTTGAGCAGATAGTTGGATAACTATGCAGCAAAGGTGTCTGTTTTCCCTGGCTTTATGTCTAAAATCCCTGCAATATGATTTCTACTTCAAATAATTCCTTGAAACTGCTCTCCCAAAGTTCCCGAGTGATCTCTTAATGACTAAATCTACTGGCCTTTTTCTTTAGTCTTGCTTGATGTTTTTATGGCATTTGAAATTCTTTTCTCCCTTGATTCCCAAGTTATTCTACTTTACTAGTTCTCTCATCTTCACTGTCTCTTTCAAAGGCTTCTTTTCTTCCTTTTGCCTCTTAAATCTTGCATTCTCTAGGAATCTCATCCTGACCCTCTCTCTCTATTTTCTCCCATGATGATCTCATTTATTTGCAAAGCTTCAGTGATCATGACTATGCAGAAGACTCCAAAATCCAAATCTCTAACCATGATTTCCTCCTCCTCTTTGGATGGGAACTTAATCTTAGTCCTTCCAAAGATGTCTCAAGCAGGGAACTTAAAGATATTAGAAACTAGCAATAAAAAGATCAAAGAATTACAGAATTTCAGTGTTTGAGACTACTTCCAAGGCCATCTAGTTCGATCTATGATTGACTGAAAAATACAACATCACCAGCAAAATGTGGTCATTTCATTACCTTGAAAAGGGGTGCAGGAAGAAGTTTGATTAATTTATTATATCAAGATTTTTTCCCTCTTCTTTACAATCTATCCTTACACAGCTGCCAAAATGATATCTCTTAAATACCTTTCTGGCCATTTAAATCTTCTACCCAAAAAATCTCCAGTGGCTTCTTATGCTGCTAGGAAAAGATACATACAAAGTACTTACTCTAGAATCTAAAGTGTTCTATAATCTGGTCCCCACCTACATTACCAGTCTTTTTCACAGTATTTCCCTTTAACTATTTTCCTTTGCATTCAAACTAGCCTTCTATCTGCTACCCCATACATGAAATTTCATCTCTTTCCTCTCAACTCCATATCTTTGACCAAGTGGTCCCCTTTCACTGGAATATAGTCCATGCTCACCCCATCTCTTGGGGTTCCTAGATTCATTCAAGACAGTTCATGTCACATCCTTTCCAAGGTCTTTTTCCAGATCCCTCTACTTATTAAAGCTCTCTCCTTCCTTAAAGTACTTTATATTTACTTTGGAAATACTTTTTCTTCTTGTTTTTCAGCTGTTTTTTCTCAGTTGTGGCTGACTCTTTGTGACCCTGTTTGAAGTTTTCTTGGCAAAGATACTTGAGTGGTTTGCCATTTCCTTCTCCAGCTCATTTTATAGATGAGGAAACTGAGGTAAACAGGGTTAAGTGACTTGTCCAGGGTCAAAGCCAATAAGTGTCTGAAGCCAGATTTGAACTCAGAAAAAGGGATTTTCCTGACTCCAGGACCCACACTCTATCTACTGTGCCATCTACCTGCCCCACTTTTTGTTAGGAGAGATAGTGTTGCATAGGGGATAGAGTGCTAGTATTAGAGTAAAGGAGACCCAACTTCAAATCCTTGACACATACTAAATGGGAAAATCACTTGACCTCTCGGTGTCCCAAGCAATGCCTGGTATATAGCAAGCACTACATAAATTTTTATTGACTGACTGACTAAAAGTTGCTGATCTGCATCAGTGGAGGGAATTTCCTCACTGGGAAAACCACAGGCCTACACATACAAAAAAAGGGATGAAAAGAAAAGATAACACTTTGCATATCCTTATCTCTAAACATGAAGCATTCACCCAGTAGAATTTATGTTCTTCAAGGGCAGGACTATTGGATTTTTATCTTTGTATCTCTGGAGGCTAGCACATAGTAGGGACTTTTGTCTGCTTAATTGCTGAATTCTAAAGAATCTTTGAAAATATCTTTTTATTAGCTCTAATTAGCTGTATTCCTTCCTTGATCAGGAGCTTTTCATTCCTATTTCTTAAGCCTTGATGCTAAAATCTGTATCCTGCTTTAAAGCACCATCTTCTCCACCAGTTCTTTGTTTCCCAGTTCCATCCTTCTCTGAATCCCCTGGGCTTTCAGTGAGCTGCAGTAATGAAAATACCATCTGTCCTTCTAAGGTCTTCAAATTTTTGTTCAGAACTTCATAATCCTTAGCAATACTGTCCAGGTTCTTCCTGCTAGTATGGTTTTTTCCTGCATGAATTACCAGGAGTGAAAATAGATGCTAAGTTTGACAAAATTTCAGGAGGTTCTTAGTCTTATCTCAGATACATGCTTCCAAAAGTTATCAGACTTTTATACTGTTTAAGTCAAGTCAATGAAAATTGCCTTAAGACCCCTCAACAGGAAGTAAACAACCACCATTACTCATTTTTTCTTTTTCTAACTATTTTTAGATTACCTCTATTATGAGCTAGGGTCAACTCGGGCCAGTCCTCTGATGGTTTAGGTTCCATATGGGAACAAAATGAGACACTCATAAGTCATTCAACTGTTAACAAAGGAAATTTACTTAGCCAGAGAAAAGAAGATATTCAACAAGGATATGTATTGACAACTCCTTGAGGTGATTCAGCTAAGTTCTGAGCATTGTAAAGTCTTTTCCCAGTCCACAGGTTTTCATGACTGTCTTATACTCAAGAGATGAGGGAAGCACTTTAATAATCTTAGCCCTTAGTCCTCTGAGGAACCAAGTCTCAATACCTTTTAAGGAAAAAGTAACCTAACTTTCACAGTGGGGAGGGATTAACATATCACTCCTATTACAGCCACAAACATAATAGCATCTGTGGATCTATTTCTTCAGTCACTAAGTCAGTCAACATGCACTTATTAGGCACTTCTGATATGCTAGGCACTGTACCCACTGTGGTAGTGAGGGAGACAGCTGGTACAAAAATACAAAGAATGGAGATGGAGTGTCCTATTTGAGGAAGAGGACATAATCTGGTATAGCTGAATCACAAGTTCATGGAAGTAAAGTATGAGAAGACTGAAAAGAAGGAGCCAGGTTATGAAGAGCTTTAAATGCCAAACAAAAGAGTTTATTTTTTATTCTGGAGGTAATAATGAGCCATTAGAGCTCATTGAACAAGGGAGTGATATGACCCTACCTGCACTTAAAAAAAATCACCTTGGAACTAAACAGAAAATGGATTAGCAACTAGTATCTAAGGCTGAAACTAAATTCAGGTCTTCCTAACTCCAGGCCCACTGCTCTGTCTACTCTGCCCCTTATCTGCCACAAGGAAAACAAAACAAAACAAAAAGAATGCAGGACAGAGTATTGGAAGATACCCAAGATAAGTAGGCATAACATGAATGAAGACCCAGCAAAGAAACAATTGGACAGATAGGAGGAAAAACACACATAGGGGCTTTTTTTCTTTTTTCCTTAGAACCCAGGAAGCTACTTCTTCCTGAGATGTTCGAGCTTTCTCCCATAGGAAAAGCTTTATTCCTATTATATGGCTAACAAGGTATAGAGCTCTTTCTCTTTATCGCATCCTTCTACTCTTCATCCTGTTGATAACCTTTTTAATCCAATGTGTCAACACTAACTTTCACATACACCCTAGACTCCAGTCACAATCTTGTTGGAAGAGATAAAACTAAGATGCCTAAAGTATGCATCTTTTACTTACCACCTGCAAGACCTTATGCAAATCACTTAACTTCTCTGGCCCTCAGTTTACTAGCATTTAGTCTAATGGTTGGTCTTCGATAACTTCTGAGGTCTCTTCCAAGTCTAGTTCTTTGATTGTATGATTGAAAGAATCACATGCTAAATTGTAATCCTGGCTACAAGGGTCACTGGGACCCAAGATGGTCAGAATGGGAGAAGATGAGCTGGGCTCTGAAGAATGGGTAGACTTTAGGGAGCAGCTAGGTGGTGCAGTGGATAAAACACGGGCCCTGGATTCAGGAGGACCTGAGTTCAAATCCGCCCTCAGACACTTGACACTAGCTGTGTGACCCTGGGCAAGTCACTTAACCCTCATTGCCCCACAAAACAAACAAACAAACAAAAAAGAATGAGTGGGCTTTGGACAATTATAGGAGAAGGGGAAAAGACATTTCAGACATGGAAAAATTGCTTGAGAAAAGGCATGAAGGCAAAGATGATCATGGTATATACCGGAGACACTGATGAGACCTGCCGATTAAAGGAGAGGGGAATAGTGGAAAATTAAAATAGTGGTAGGAATGTTGGGACAAAATCTTGTAAGACTTTGAAAGGGATGTAGAATTGTTTAGAATTGATGCTGTAGGTAACAGAGAACTATGGTGGGTCCTGAGCAGGGGAATAATGAGATGAAAATAGTGTCTTAGAAAGAGATTAATAATCTTCTCCTGGAGGCAATAGTATAGTAAATAGAGTGCTGATTAGAATCAGGAAGACCTAGGTTATGCTGGCCGAATTGTTTAACTTTTATGTGCCTTGAGCATCTCCCTACCACTTACTTATTTTCTAAGCATAAAAGAGTTGCGAGTTGACAAAAATCACTGACCCTTCCCTAGGTGCTGTACTTAGCAATTAATAAATTAGCAAGCATTTATTAAGGATCTACTCTGTGACAGGAACAGTGTTAAATACTGGATTACAAGGACAAAAATTAAACTGTCTTCCCTCAAGGTGCTTACATTACATTAGCAAGACAACATGTGCCATTATAAACATATACAAAATATATACTTTGCACTGGATTCTCAATGTTTCTATAGAAACATCCGTCCAATAAAATTAGGTCATGTCACAATGACATCAGAATAACATTTTTAAATTTTACTGTGCTTCTTGTTTTTTCAGTTAGCTTAACATGGTATGTTGTGGAAATAAACTGGCAGACCAAAAAAAAGGATACATTTAGGCCCTTAGCACTAGCAACCATGGGAAAGGGTCATGGTCAAGTAAGCAACAGGTTGTGTAGTAACTCCTATTACCTTGAAAGAGTGGTAGGAGAAGGGACAGGTGTGATCAAGTCTTTTATTGTAAGGGGATTAATTTAGGTCACAAATGTTCCTGTGCCTGGAGCAGGTGTGCTGGGATATATTAATTGACTGATTAAATCAACTCATAGAAATGTGGACTGCTGGTTGGCTTCTTGCTGTTGTTAGAACACAAATAAGATGTTGAAAAGGGAAAATATTATTGCATTAGTTAAGGGCTTAATAGCTTCAGAGATCCTCCCTTTGCCTCCCCTGCGAACAGGTAACTGCTTGGTAGTGATGCAGTAGTACATTGTATGTTATAGCTATACCATATTCCTTTCTTCCTTCTTTCAGTTCAGTAATTCAATTCACCAAACGTTTATTAAGGCCCTGCTGAGGGCCTCTGCACACAGCATCCCAGTGGCAAGTGTTAGGTGAGAGAGAAAGTTTAGATGAGATAGAAGAACCATCATGGAGGTAACAGTTTAGCAGGGGGTATCACACATACACAAATAACTGTAATGAAAAATATAAATCATAAGTGCAGGAGAGATGTGCAAAATGATATGTGAAGTACCAGGGGAAATCTTCATAGAGGAGCTAACATTTGAATTAAGCTTTAAAGACAGACTTTAAACAGAGAGAATGAGGGAGAGACAGGCAGGTAAGGCATTCCAGAAAGAAGGAAGAGTGTGAGCAAAGACACTGTGGTCAGATTTATTAAATACCTATTATGTGTAAGTAGCTATATAAGTGCTATGGTGGAGTAAGGAGGTGGGGATTTTATAGAAGAATAAAGCATGGTCCCTACATTTGTGGAATTTAAAATTTCATAGGGAAAATCATATATGTAACAATTATAAAACAAGATATAATGTGAAAGTACAATGAGAAAAGTTGGAAAAATAACCTCAGGTTGGAGGGATCACAAAAGACATCATGAAGGAGATGGGATTTCAGTCAGACCTTGAAAGATGGGTAGTAATTGGATAGACACCACTGAATGGGAGGAAAGGAGAAGACACTCCAGGATCATGGTGCTCAATAAATTCTTGTCAACCAACTCATTCAATTAATTTAAACAATTATTAATTGCTTACTATGTACCAGGCCCTGTGTTGATTGGTGCTTATTTAAAGAATCTCATGTAAACATGAGAGCCATAAGGTAAGGCAAAATCAATGGTCTTCTTCAGAATCAGTGCCCTTCAGCATTCACCAAAAGGAGCTGAAATGTTTCTTCAAAGGATGCTTTTCACTCTTTGTCTAGTATCAGTTGGAGGCTGTCTAGATAACCTTCTCGTTTATTATAAGACCTTATTCTACAGCTGTTTAGATTGACTTATACAAATGGAATTTGAGATTAAGAAAAACAACCCCCAAAACAGGAACAATCATAACTGCTTAAGTATAGAATTCAACTTTAAAGGGGACTTCCCATAGAGAAACTGAAAGTTTACCAATTTGAAATTGCCTAGATACTGTGAGGGTGCAGGTAATAAAGTGTTTAATAAATGCTTTTTATTATGTTAATGATATCTAGAGGGATAAGAGTTCCCAGAGCTCATCTCATAATAATAAGACAATTTTAGTTTTCCCAAGAGATAAACCACCTCTATATCATTCAAAGGTCTGTGGCTCCCAGATTTCTCTCCTAGCTTACCCAAATTTGCCTAATCCAATCTTCTGTTTTCAATTCCTTTTTCTCTCTAATTTCAAAAAACATTTCCTAGTGTCTTAATGAGGAACAAATCACTAAGTACAAGCACAGTGTAAATGCCACCCCCCTTTTTAAAGAAAATAGTTCAACTTAGATTGAAAATATCTTCTCCATATTTGCACGAAGTAAAAAATCTTGAGGTTTCCACCATCATAGTTCACTTCACAATTGCCCTTTGGCTATCACATCTGGCTCTTCTGCCTGATGAATTATTTCATAGCAGATGCTGAAAACTCAGAGGTAGAGCTGTCATAAGCATTTTCTATGTTAACTAGTGGGGATTCCTCCTGTTGGCCCCATTGCTTGGCTGCCTTCTTTCAAACTGCTGGTAATAAAATTGAGTTTCCTGTCACATGGTCATCTGAACTTGAAACAGCCACTGCTTCATATTTCCTCACTAATAGTTACAAATCCCAATAAAACAATTTACTGATGTATTGGCAGGGCTTGTGCTGAAAGTTTCTGTTTGTTATTTTGGAAATTTTAACAAATATCTTAATGAAACTTTTGCAAAAAAAAAAAAACACCACTCAAAAAACCCTCCACAATGGTAAGGCATTTTTCCGAGCAGCAGAAGTGTCTTCATGGCTCTTTGGGCAAAATAAAATCAAAACCTTCTCCTGCTATTAAATGTGCCCAAAAAAAGGACATTGCCTTCAATATTTTCTTCCCTGAGTTACAAATCCAGGCCTATTATTCTCCCCTACAGCAAAACAGCAAGGATACAACAATCAGCATCTCTCACCATGGGCTTACTATAGCCAGTCAATCAATTAACACATCCCTAGAACACCTGTTACCTATAGTGCTTAGAATCTAAATTTAAAACCCCTGGCTAATATACTCTTCTATTAGACAGTTCCTGTGCAGTTAGTCTGGGGCAACATCTGTTCACAAATTGACAAGATAAGTACCACCTTTCTTCCTACCACCAGGCAGGCAAATTGCACACAAACAAATAATGTCAGACTCCTTATACTTCTCTGTAAAGATTTCTTATAATAACACTTTGAGGTCAGAGACACAAAGCCAGGTCCAATGTTTTTCAAAATTGTCATAGCTTCACCTTTTCTGGTGGCAAATAACTGGAAACAAAGGGAATTCCACATTCTATATCTACTGCGAAATGGTTGAATAAACTGTGATACGTAGAATCACAGAGTTAAAACTGAAAAAAGATTTTAGAGGTCATGTAGTCTAACCCCCTAATTTTGCAGAAAAGGAAACTGAAGGCCATAGTGGTTAAGTGACTTGCCTAAGGCCAGAGAGGTAAGTAGTAACTGAGCCAGGAATTGAAACCAGGCCTTCTGACTCAGCTGTACACAAAACTGGTATAGAGTAGAACAAAAATCCACCCCACAACAATGTAAGTGAAGAAGGCTTAAAAAGAAGCTGAACTCAGAATGAAAAACTAAGAATAATAAGGAAGAATAGAAAATAAAACATTGTCCTCTCCTGTTTGCAAAGAAAGCTCTGCTAGGGTAAAATGTCAAATCTGCTTTCAGATGGAGTCAATTGTTTGGTATTTTTGCTTAATTATTTCATTGTTACAAAGGCTTGTTCAATGTCTAGTTGGAAGGAGAGTATTCAAAGAACTGACTGTGATGTGAAAACAAAAGACATCAATAATTATTTATTTTTTAAAAATGCAACTACTGAAAAGCAATGTTTATATTGTTTGTTAATTCAGCAAGTAATTATTGAATGCCTCCTATATTTAAAACTGTGCTATCAAAACTACAACTCACAATTCCAAAGTACAAAGCTTATATTTTTAAAGGGGATCTGTCTAAATTATAACAACATCATATATTTAGAGATGGAAAGAGATTAGAGAAGTCATGTAGTCCAACCTCCTTGTTTTTCAGAAAAGGAAACTGAGGGGCAGCTAGGTGGTGCAGTGGACAAAATACCAGCCCTGGATTCAGGAGGACCTGAGTTCAAATCTGACCTCAGACACTTGACACTTACTAGCTGTGTGACCCTGGGCAAGTCACTTAACTCTCATTGCCCCGCAAAAAAGAAAAAAAGGAAAGAAAAGGAAAGGAAACTGAGTTCCAGATGCTGTTCAGTATTAAAACTCAAGTCATTTGATTCCAGAACCAGCATTCCTGGATAAATAAATGAAAAAGCATTTATTTAGTAAGTGCTAACTATAAGTCAGACACTGTGCTAAGTGACACAAGAACATGTGCACTATAGTCCCTGTTCTAAAAGACCTTGCATTCTTTTGTTATTTTTTATTTTATTTATTTTTAGTGAGGCAATTGGGGTTAAGTGACTTGCCCAGGATCACACAGCTAGTAAGTGTTAAGTGTCAGGGGCTGGATTTAAACTCAGGTATTCCTGACTCCAGGGCCAGTGTTCTATCCACTGCACCACCTAGCTGCCCCAAGACCTTGCATTCTAATAGAGGATATGATACATTAGTGGCCTCATCATTTTTTTTTTTTTTTTTGGTGAGGCAATTGGGGTTAAGTGACTTGCCCAGGGTCACACAGCTAGTTAAGTGTCAAGTGTCTGAGGCCGGATTTGAACTCAGGTCCTCCTGAATCCAAGGCCCATGCTCTATCTACTGCGCCACCTAGCTGCCCCGCCTCATCATTCTTAAACCCTCTGCAACCTTTTATACTGTGCCTCACACTTTCCTTCTTGATATTCTCTCCTTTCTAGTTTTTCATGACGCTACTCTTTCCGGTTCTCATTCTATTAGTCTGACCATTCCTTCTCAGTCTCCTTTGCTTGATCTTCATTCAGGTCATTTCTGTAGCTCTGCCCTGTGCTCTCTTCTCTTTTTCCTCTATACTGTCTTATTTAGTGGTTTCGTCAGCTCCCGTTGGTTTCATCATCATCTCTATATAGATGATTCTCAGATGTACATATCAAGTCCTAGAGTCTCTTCCAATCTACAGTCATGCATTACAAACTGACTCTTGGATTTCTCAAACTGGGTATCCCATAGGCATTTAAAGGCCTACATGTCCAAAACAGAGCTGATTATATTTCTCTTCAGCCATTCCATTCTTCCCATCTTTTGTGTTATTGTCAGGGTACCACTATCCTGCAAGTTACCCAACATGGCAACCTTTGTTCCATCCTTTACTCTCAATCCCACTCTACATATGCAGTTGGTTGCCAAGTCTTGTCCTTTCTACCTTTGCAATATCTCTTATATGTGTTCACTTCTTTCCACTCACACAGCTATTACCCTGCCACAGATCCTTATTATTTCTTTTCTTTCTTTCTTTCTTTCTTTCTTTCTTTCTTTCTTTCTTTCTTTCTTTCTTTCTTTCTTTCTTTCTTTCTTTCTTTCTTTCTTTCTTTCTTTCTTTCTTTCTTTTTTTTCGTGAGGCAATTGGGGTTAAGTGACTTGCCCAGGGTCAAACAGCTAGTAAGTATTAAGTGTCTGAGGCCGGATTTGAACTCAGGTACTCCTGACTCCAGGGCCAGTGCTCTATCCACTGCGCCATCTAGCTGCCCCTCCTTATTATTTCTTACCTAGATTGTTGCAATAGTCTATTTTACTATGCTTGCTGCAAGTCCCTCCCAATCCAATCCACCCTCCACTTAGCCACCAAAGTGATTGTCCTAAAGTACAAGTCCAACCATGTCACTCCCCTTCTTAATAAAGTACTGTAGCTCCCTATCATCTCCAGTGTCAAATAAAAAATCCTTTGATATTCAAAACCCTTTTTAACCCATTGTTCTCCACCACCACTTTTCTAGTGTTCTTATGCCTTACTCCCTTCCCCCATGTATACTTGGATTCAGTGACATTGGCTTCCTTTCTCCTTACTCTAGGCATTTTCAGTGGCTATTCCTCGTTCATAGAATGCTCTCTCTCCTCATTTCCAACTCCTGGTTTCCATTAGCTTTCTTGGACAATCAGCTGAAATCCCACCTTTCCTTTTGTAGTAACTTCCCTCTGTTGTTTTTCTCTTCCTTATATTCTCCCTACTATATTCCTATGTATATCTATATATAGATATCTAGATATAGCTTGTTTGTACATATTTATTAGCATATTTTTCTCTCCCATTATATTATGAGCTCCTGGAGGGCAGTGACTGTCTTTTGTCTTTTTATATAACCTCATGCTTAATACAGTACCAGGCACATAGCAGGAACTTAATAAATGTTTATTGACTGACCAACAATAGCCTTTCAAATTATCTCTCTCTTCTTAACTACCAAAGTGATTTTATTAAAGCTCAGGTCTGACCCTGCCACCCCCCTCCTCAGTAAACTCAGTAAACTCCAAGATCAAAAATAAATTCTGTTGGGTACTTAAAGCTCTTCACAACCTGGATCCTTCCTATCTTTTCAGTCTTTCACTTTGTTTCAGCTTTGGACAGCTTTGGATAGACTGAACTCCTACGCCCCTGAGAGGTTTTGGAGAGGGCCAAAGGTGGTATAACTAGTGATGATTACACTGTTTGTACCAAAGCTTCTTAAATTATGGGTAACTGAAGATGGCGGAGAGGAAGCAGCAAGCTGCCTGAGCTCTCCTTCTGTTCCCTCAAAACGAACATTAAATCAAGCCTCTGGACGATTCTGAAACTACAGAACCTGCAAAGAGACAGAGAAACACAGTCCTCCAACCAGAGATAATTTAGAAGACTTCAGGAAAAGGTCGGTCTGACTCTGGCAAAAGGGAGGCCCAGCGCAGGGCAGCAACCTAGCGCCGAGGGGGTCGGGGCAAGTCAGCACGAGCTGCGGGCCACAGCCGGACAACTGAGGCTCCCGGAACCTGGTTCAAAAATCTGGTGGCCAAGAAGGACAGTGGAAAAACCTACCTGCACCGGCCGGGAGGGAGACGAACGGGTCAGGTGGGATCAGATGCCGGGGTCTGGCGCCTGGCTGGCCGAGCGCAATCAGACAGGAAGTGCAGGGCGGGGGATCTCCACACACCATAAAGGCCTCAGAGTAAAAGCCCGGCCACACAGCACCTATACCCCGGCACAAGAAGCCCAAAACAGGGACCCTGGTGCCCCCAGAGCAGACCTCAACTTAAAGAATAAATAAATAAGCTGCAATAATGAGTAAGAAGCAAAAAAGAGCCCTCTCCATTGAGAGCTTCTGTATCAATAGGGAAGAAGCCAACACAAACTCAGATGAGGACAATAGCCTCAAATTGTCTACATCTGAAGCCTCACAAGGGAAGGTGAATTGGTCGCAAGAACAAAAAGCCTTCCTGGAAGAGCTCAAAAAGGATTTTAAAAATCAATTGCAAGAGGTAGAAGAAAAAATGGGGAGAGAAATGAAAGCAAAACAAGAAAACTATGAAAAAAGAATCAGCAGCTTGGAAAAGGAAGCTGAAGAAAACAAAGCCTTAAAAAATTCATTTGGCCAAATGGAAAAAAAGCTGCATAATCTCACTGAAGAAAACAATACCTTAAAAAATTCACTTGGCCAAATGGAAAAAAAGGTGCATAATCTCACTGAAGAAAACAATGCCTTAAAAAATAAAGTGGGACAGTTGGAAGATAAGGAATCCATGAGACACCAGGAATCAGTCAAGCAGAATAAAAAAAATGAAAAAATAGAAGAAAATGTGAAATACCTCATCGGAAAGACAACTGATCTGGAAAACAGATCGAGGAGAGACAATTTGAGAATCATTGGACTGCCTGAAAGCCATGACCAGAAAAAGAATCTAGACACCATATTCCAGGAAATTATTAAGGAGAACTGCCCTGATATCATAGAATCAGAGGATAAAATCATCATTGAAAGAATCCACCGATCACCTCCTGAAAGAGACCCCAAAAGGAAAACTCCAAGGAATATTGTAGCCAAATTCCAGAATTATCAGGTGAAGGAGAAGATACTCCAAGCAGCCTGAAAGAAGCAATTTAAATATCATGGAGCCACAGTCAGGATTGCTCAGGACCTGGCAGCTTCAACATTAAAGGACCGCAAGGCTTGGAATATGATATTCCGGAAGGCAAAGGAGCTTGGATTGCAGCCGAGAATCTATTACCCAGCAAAAATGTGCATTTTCTTTCAGGGGAAAAGATGGACATTTAATGACATTGGGGACTTTCAATCTTTCCTGGTGAAAAGACCAGAACTGAATAGAAAATTTGATCTCAATATATAAGACTCAAGAGAAGCTTAAAAAGGTAAACAGAGGGGGAAAAAAAAAGTTACCCTATTAGGTTAAACTGTTTATATCCCTACACAGGAAGATAATACTCATAACTCTTAAGAACTGTAAATGTATTTGGGCAGAGAGAAGGACTTTATATAGAGGGTATAAATATAAATTGTCTTTGATGTGATGATACAAAAGAATTAAGGGGTTAAAAAGGGAGTCTATGGGGAGGAGAGGAAAGGGGAGGTGGAATGGGATGAATTATATCATATGAAGAGGTGGAAAAAAAACCTATTACAATAGAGGGAAAGAAAGGAGGGGGGAACATGGTTTCAACCCTATTCTCATTAGATTTGACTCAAAGAGGGAATAACATATACGTTCATTGGGATAAAGAAACTTAACTCATTCTTTAGGGAAACAAAAGGGGAAGGGAAAGGGGGGGACTGATAGAAGGGAGGACAAAAGCAAGGGAGAAAAGGGTAAAGAAAAGAGAGGGGGGTGATAAAAAGGGAGGGCAGATCGGGGGAGGCAGGGGTAAGAAGTAAAACGTCAGTGAGGAGGAATAGGGTGAAAGAAGGGGGGAAAAGTACAAAGGGGGTAAATAGAATGGAGGGGAATAGACAGTCAGTAATAATAACTGTGAATGTGAATGGGATGAACTCTGCTATAAAACGGAAGCGAATTGCAGAGTGGATTAAAAACCAGAACCCTACAATATGCTGTTTACAAGAAACACATTTGAAACAGAGAGATACACACAGAGTAAAGGTAAAAGGCTGGAGCAGAATATATTATGCCTCAGCTAAAGTAAAAAAGGCAGGGGTAGCAATCCTTATCTCAGACAAAGTGCAGGCAAAAATAGATCTCATTAAAAGAGATAAGGGGGCAGCTAGATGGCGCAGTGGATAGAGCACCGGCCCTGGAGTCAGGAGTACCTGAGTTCAAATCCGGCCTCAGACACTTAATACTTACTAGCTGTGTGACCCTAGGCAAGTCACTTAACCCCAATTGCCTCACTAAAAAAAAACACAACCCCCCCCCCCAAAAAAACAAAAGAGATAAGGAAGGAAATTACATCTTACTTAAAGGTACTATAGATAATGAAGTAATATCAATATTAAATATGTATGCGCCAAGTGGTATAGCATCCAAGTTCTTAGAGGAGAAGTTAAATGAGTTACAAGAGGAATTAGACAGTAATACTATACTAGTGGGGGATCTGAATCTCCCCCTCTCAGAATTAGATAAATCTAGCCAAAAAATAAATAAGAAAGAAGTGAAAGAGGTGAATAGATTACTAGAAAAGTTAGACATGATAGATGTCTGGAGAAAATTGAATGGGGATAGAAAGGAATATACCTTTTTCTCAGTAGTACATGGCACATTTTCAAAAATTGACCATGTATTAGGGCACAAAAACATCCTAGTCAAATGTAGAAAGGCAGAAATAGTAAATGCATCCTTCTCAGATCATGATGCAATAAAAATTACATGTAAGAAAGAGCCAGGGAAAAGTAGAAAGAAAATCAATTGGAAACTAAATAATTTCATTCTAAAGAATGAATGGGCCAAACAAGAAATCATAGAAACAATCAATAACTTTATCCAAGAGAATGACAATAATGAGACAACATACCAAAATCTATGGGATGCAGCCAAAGCAGTGCTTAGGGGAAAATTTATAGCTCTAAATGCTTACATGAATAAGAAAGAGAAAGAGGAGATTAATGAATTGGGCATGCAACTTTAAAAGCTAGAAAAAGAACAAATTAGAAATCCCCAATTAGACACTAAATTAGAGATCCTGAAAATTAAAGGAGAAATTAATAAGATTGAAAGCAAAAAAACTATAGAATTAATCAATAAAACTAAGAGATGGTTTTATGAAAAAACCAATAAAATAGATAAAATATTGGTTAATTTGATTTAAAAAAAGAAAGAAGAAAACCAAATTACCAGTATCAAAAATGAAAAGGGTGATGTTACCACCAATGAAGTGGAAATTAAAGCAATAATTAGGAAATATTTTGCCCAACTGTATGCCAATAAATTTGACAATCTAAATGAAATGGATGAATATTTACAAAAATACAAACTGCCCAGGTTAACTGAAGAGGAAATAAAATCCTTAAATAAACCCATATTAGAAAAAGAAATTGAACAAGCTATTAATGAACTCCCTAAGAAAAAATCCCCAGGGCCAGATGGGTTTACGGGTGAATTTTACCAAACATTTAAAGAACAATTAATTCCAATATTATACAAATTATTTGGAAAAATAGGTGAAGAAGGAGTTCTACCAAATTCGTTTTATGACACAAATATGGTGGTGATACCAAAACCAGGCAAAGCAAAAACAGAGAAAGAAAATTATAGACCAATTTCCCTAATGAATATTGATGCTAAAATCTTAAATAAGATATTAGCAAGGAGATTACAGCAAGTGATCACCAGGATAATACACTATGACCAGGTGGGATTTATACCAGGAATGCAGGGATGGTTCAACATTAGGAAAACTATTAACATAATCAACCACATCAATAAGAAAACCAACCAAAATCATATGATTATCTCAATAGATGCAGAGAAAGCTTTTGACAAAGTACAGCACCCATTCCTAATAAAAACACTAGAGAGTTTAGGAATAGGGGGAGCTTTCCTTAGAATAATAAACAGTATCTACCTAAAGCCATCAGCAAGTAATATATGCAATGGAGATAAATTAGCAGCCTTCCCAATAAGATCAGGGGTGAAACAGGGATGTCCATTATCACCCCTATTATTTAATATTGTCCTAGAAATGTTAGCTTTAGCAATCAGAGAAGAGAAAGGAATTAAAGGAATTAGAATAGGCAAGGAGGAAACAAAACTATCACTCTTTGCAGATGATATGATGGTATACTTAAGGAATCCTCGAGAATCAAGTCAAAAATTACTTGAAACAATTAACAACTTTAGCAAAGTAGCAGGATATAAAATAAATCCACATAAATCATCAGCATTTCTATACATGACCAACAAAGTCCAGCAGCAAGAGATAGAAAGAGAAATTCCATTTAAAGTAACGGTAGATAATATAAAATACTTGGGAGTCTACTTGCCAAGACAAATCCAGGAACTCTATGAACACAACTACCAAACACTCTTCACACAAATCAAATCGGATCTAAATAATTGGAAAGATATCAATTGCTCATGGATAGGCAGAGCTAATATAGTAAAAATGACAATACTGCCTAAATTGATTTACTTATTCAGTGCCATACCAGACTACCTAAAAATTATTTTATACAGCTAGAAAAAATAATAACAAAATTCATCTGGAAAAACAAAAAATCAAGAATATCCAGGGAAATAATGAAAAAAAATTCACAGGAAGGTAGGTTAGCGGTACCAAACCTGGAGCTTTACTATAAAGCAGCGGTCATCAAAACTATCTGGTACTGGCTAAAAAATAGAGTGGTAGATCAATGGAATAGGCTAGGCTTGGGAAATGCAGTAGTAAATGACACTAGTAATGTAGTGTTTGATAAACCCAAAGACTCCAGCTTCTGGGATAGGAACTCAGTATTTGACAAAAACTGCTGGGAAAACTGGAAGATAGTATGGCAGAAATTAGGCATAGACCAACATCTGACACCTTATACTAAAATAAGGTCAAAATGGATACATGATTTAGACATAAGAGGTGATACCATAGGTAAATTAGGAGAGAAAGGAATAGTCTACCTTTCAGATCTTTGGAAAGGAGAACAGTTTTTGACCAAACAAGAGATAGAGTATATTATAAAATGCAAAATGGATGATTTTGATTATATTAAATTAAAAAATTTTTGTACAAACAGAAGCAATGCATCCAAAATTGGAAGGGAGGCAGAAAACTGGGAAACAATTTTTGAGGCCAGTGCTTCTGATAAAGGCCTCATCTCTAAAATATATAGGGAATTAAATCAAATTTATAAGAATCCAAGTCATTCCCCAATTGAGAAATGGTCAAAGGATATGAACAGGCAGTTTTCTGATGAAGAAACCAAAGCTATCTATTCCCATATGAAAAAAATGCTCTAAATCTCTAATGATTAGAGAGATGCAAATTAAAACAACTCTGAGGTACCACCTGACACCTATCAGATTGGCTAAAATCACAAAAAAGGAAGATAATAAATGTTGGAGAGGCTGTGGGAAAATTGGAACACTAATGCATTGTTGGTGGAGCTGTGAGCTGATCCAACCATTCTGGAGAGCAATTTGGAATTATTCCCAAAGGGCAATAAAGCTGTGCATACCCTTTGACCCAGCAATTCCACTTTTAGGTCTTTTGCCCAAAGAAATCATGGAAGGGGGAAAGGGACCCACATGTACAAAAATATTTATAGCTGCTCTTTACGTGGTAGCAAGGAATTGGAAGTTGAGGGGGTGCCCATCAATTGGGGAATGGCTGGACAAGTTGTGGTATATGAATACAATGGAATACTATTGTGCTGTAAGAAATGATGAGCAGGAGGAGTTCAGAGAAACCTGGAGGGTCTTACGTGAGCTGATGATGAGTGAGATGAGCAGAACCAGAAGAACATTGTACACAGTATCATCAACATTGAGTGTTGACCTACTGTGATGGACTATATTCTTCTCACCAATGCAATGGTACAGAAGAGTTCCAGGGAACTCATGATAGAAGAGGATCTCCAAATCCAAGAAAAAAAAAAAAAGAACTGTGGAGTATAGATGCTGATTGAACCATATTATTTCTTTTGTTTTGGGTGCTGTTGTTTTTTTTTCTATTTTGAGGTTTTGCATCACTGCTCTGATTTTTTCTCTTGTAACAGGATTAATGCAGAAATAGGATTAATGTTATTATGCGTATATATATGTGTGTGTATATATCTCTATCTATATCTATATGTATAGAGATATATATATATAACCTATATCAGATTACCTGCTGTCTAGGGGAGGGGTGAGGGAGGGGAGGGAGGGAGAAAAATCTGAAATTGTAAAGCTTGTATAAACAGAAGTTGAGAACTATCTTTACATGTAACGGAAAAAATAAAATACCTTATACATTAAAAAAAAATTATGGGTAACTGAATGTGGGGGTCATGAAAAAAATTGACAACACTAAAATGTTTTGTATACCTATTTTATATACCTATATACCTGGGGTCATGTAAAAATTTCTTGGGAGAAAAGGAGTTGAGAGTGGAAAAAATTTAAGAGGCCCTAGTTTATGCCGCCTGCCTCACAGGGCTGCTATAGGAAAAACACTTTGTAAACTGCAATGTTAGAAATGTGAGTTATTATTATTATTATTATTATTATTATTATTACATGTGTAATGGGGAAGTATATTAGGAAGCTTGACTGATTTACTTCCCCACATAGAAGATGAAAAGTCTGCTCTGTAATGTGGCTTGGAAGTGCTTTGGAGAGATTGTAGAGCATTTGTAAATATTCTTTAACTGCTTGTGGTCTGCTAACCACATGCTGCACAGCAATTTCTTTGACTAGAGCTGCAGCACAAGTACTGGGGGCACCTTTAAAAGGCTTTAGTCAGCCTTGGACACTCAGTCTCTTTGGCCCCTCTATCTTGGTTTGACTCAGATGATGGCTTCCAGTGAGAAACCTTAGGCCTTCTTCCCTCTGAGGCCAAGATGTGGCCCCATGAAAACAATCCAGAGTTCCTTTGCCTCACTGAGTGTTCTTTTCTCTTTTAGAGGAAGTATTTTAACTTATAGACTCTGAACTCATGAGTTTCTAAAGGAGTCCTCCGGGAAGCTAGGAGTCTGGTAGTCTGAGTCCATACTAAGTTTTGTAGCTAGCTGGAGAAGGAAATGGTAAACCACCCCAGTAACTTTGCCAAGAAAAGTCCAAATGGGGTTTTCACAAAGAGTCACACATGACTCAAATGACTGAACAACAGTGTCAATCCCTGGAGGTATGAGGAGTGACTTTCAATACCCAGCCCAGCAGTAGCTTAGGCAAGAACTCATCTGGCAGTCATGACATATATGGATGTGGACTTGGTGGGGGACCAATGTTATGTAGAGACTATGCTAAGTCTACTCACTCTTCCCAGAGACCAAGATAGTGAGACTGTATTCATGAGGTATTAAGGGGAAATATTTATATTTTTGGTTTTGCTACATATTTAAAATAAATATCCTTTTGTAAAAGCTAATTAATGTAAGGTGGATAAATGGAACTGGTCAATAGTCACTGGTGACAATCAGTGTAAGAGAGAGAGGTAAGTTGTGGCAAAACACAACTGGTTGGAGCTTAAGTCAATAGCATTAGAGAATAGATGCCCTAATCCCTCAGGGTACCCCTAGGGCAGTAAAAGGGAAGTATAGCAACCTGATTCTGGGCTAGTGAGCCCAGACCATGTTTGGTACATATATAAATCATTTTACAAACTGAAAGCACTATGTGAATGTAAACTGTTTACAGAGAAGGGTGGTACAAAGGAAAGAGTGTGGGATTTGGAATCAGAGGACTTAGATTCAAATAGTGACTCTGTAGCTTACTTGTGTGACCCTGAACAAGTTACTTAAACTCTTAGACCCTCATTTCCCTCATCTGCAAGGATCAATCAATGAAAATTTATTAGGCATGTGATATGTGCCAGCTAGTGTGCTAAACTCTGGATATACAAAAAGAGGCACAAGACAATCCCTGCCCTCAAGGAATTTACAGTCTAAAGAGGAAGGTAGAATATAAAACTTTCAGTTCTAAATCTATGGACCTAATAAAGTATAACCAGATAGACGGCAAGATCTGTGTGCCTCTGCCACTGCCTCCTCCACATCTTTGGAGGGGAAAAAAAAGATGATTTCTTTCATAATCTTCCCATAATTCCTACTAAATACAGTGCTCTACACACAGTAGGCAGTGCTCAAGGAATGCTATTGCCTGGTTAAAAATTTAGTATTTTAATTGACTTGGTCTTTGGAGGCGTTATGAGTATTGGGGATGGAGAGAAATGTGGAAATCAAATAATTAAGCAACAAGTATTTATTTATGTATTTATTTTTTAGTGAGGCAATTGGGGTTAAGTGACTTGTCCAGGGTCACACAGCTAGTAAGTGTTAAGTGTCTGAGGCTGGATTTGAACTCAGGTATTCCTGACTCCAGGGCTGGTACTCTATCCACTGCGCCACCTAGCTGCCCCACAACAAGCATTTATTAAGTGCTTATTATGCATCAGTCACTATGCTAAGCACAGAGGATGAAAGAGAAAAGTAAAGCAGTCCTTATCCTCAAGGGGTTTATTCACACTCTAATGAAATAGATAAAATGTGCATAAATTGGTTCATATTAGATATATACACAGTAGATAGAAAGTAATCTCTTTTGGGGGGTGGGGGGTAGGGCAATGAAGGTTAAGTGACTTGCCCAAGGTCACACAGCTAGTAAGTATCAAGTGTCTGAGGCCAGATTTGAACTCTGGTCCTCCTGAATCCAGGGCCAGTGCTTTATCTACTGCCCCTGGAAAGTAATCTTAGAGGGGAAGGCACTAGCAGCTAGAGGGATCAAGAAAGTCATCTTGAGAAGGTGGCATTTAAACCGGAGTTTGAAGGAAACTGGGAATTCCAAGGGATGAAGATGAGGATGGAGAGCATTCTAGACACAAAGGATAACTGATACAAAAGCACTGAGATGAGAGCTGGAGCCTTTTGTGTGAGGAACAGGAAGTAAGCCAGCATAGCTTGTCCATAGAGTACACAGAGGGAATTAATATGTAAATAGAATGGGAAGATTAAGAAGGATCCAAGTTGTAAAGAGTTTCCATTGACAAACGGGGTGTTTCCATTTGATCCCACAGGTAATAGGAAACCATTGGTATTTACTGAATAGGGGGCCATTGCAGTTTACTGAGTAGAGGGACAATGTAAATCACTTAAAGCTGCTGAGTGGAAAATGGATTGGAGAAGAAAGAAAGTTGAAGCAGGGTGACCAATTAGAAGGCTGCTGCAATAGTCCAAGTGTGAAGTTATAAGAGCTTGAACTAGAGTAGAGGTTGAATGGTTAGAAGGGACTTAAGGAGAGATGTGGAGAAAGAAATGACATTTGGCAACTGATTAGATTATGGAGTAAGAGTGCAGAGTCTAAGATGACACCTAGATTTCCTGCCTGGGTGACTGGAAGGGGAGTTATTTTTCCAGCTAAAGAAAAAAGCCTTCATTAAATTTATAAACTGCCAACTCCTTCTGTCCCCAAGGCAAACAAAGGTCTTAAGAAATAAAGGTTTCCTGGCCCTATTCCAAACTACAACTGTCTCTAAGGCACACAGCCTATATTGGATCAAACTACCCAGAAAGTTCCTGTATTCAGTGTCCTGAGAGCCTGAAAATTCAGGTAGACTTGTCACCCAAGAAGACTCTCTTTAAAATTGAGGGCATGGATGGGGGGGGGGGGATCGTACAAAAGAAGACAAAGTAAGTGGAATTTATATGTATGAAAGAGCTAGCAAAGAAAAAAAAGAAAATACAAAAGAGAGTAAAGTCAAAGGAAGTGTAACCTATATTCTCATCATACTGTTTTGTTTTGTTTTTTAAACTCACTTGGGCAGCTATGTGGCACAGTGGATAAAGCACCAGCCCTGGATTCAAGAGGATCTGAGTTCAAATCTGCCCTCAGATACTTGACACTTACTAGCTGCGTGACCTTGGGCAAGTCACTTAACCCTCGTTGCCCCACCCAAAAAACAAAAAAAAAGACCCTCAAATAGACATGTGTATATAGTTCTGTAGGACAATAATTAGCTATAGTTGCACATATTTCTTTTAGAAATATTCTTATTTGTTTTACATAGGTGTCTGTTATCTTCTTCTCTCAATTTAAATTCAATGGGACAGCTAGATAGTGCAGTGGATAGAACACTGGAACTAGAATCAGGACAACCTGAATTAAAGTGCAGCCTCAGACACTTATTAGCTGTGTGACCCTAGGCGAGTAACTTAACCTCTGTTTGCCTTAGTTTTCTCATCAGTAAAATGGGAATAATAATAGCACTTACCTCCTAAGGTTATTATGAGCATCAAAAGAGATAATACTTATAAAGTGTATAGCATAGTGCCTGGTGAATAGTAAGTGCTATATAAGTGTTAGCTATTATTGGGATTAGCATTAGTATTATTAGCATTTAAATTCCCTAAAGACAGAAATCATATCTACAATTTTTTTCGGCTGATATGAGTGTTCAAAATTTTTTACTAATCAAAAGATTGAGTTGGACTAAACTTTATAGTGAACTTTTACAATAAGACTTAGAAATACTTTGAAGTTCCCCCACCTTCACTCAGTTCTTTTCCAAAGTGGGTCAGGACTAGTTTTAATTTTTCATGATAAATCAGACATGATTATTATTATCTACAGACGTATTAGGTGTTGTCCTGTTGTTTTCAAAAAGCATGCAAAAAGTGAGTAAAAAAAAAATAAACTATGCTAGGATGTACAGAGCTCAGATGGAGAGATTGTGTTAACTCTTTCAAGACATATTAGAATCCACTGCTGTGGTCAGAGCTGAGTAAAACCGCTAGTCTAGGGGGCAGCTAGGTGGTGCAGTGGATAAAGCACCAGCCCTGGATTCAGGAGGACATCAGTTCAAATCCACCCTCAGACACTTGACACTTACTAGCTGTGTGAGCTTGGGCAAGTCACTTAACCCTCATTGCCCTGCAAAAAAAAAAAAAAAAACCAAAACCAACCAAACAAACAAAAAACCCCTCTAATTTACCTACTCAAAGTTAAAAGCAGACTAGATTTCTGGCCTCCTGATTCCCAACCAAGGGTTCTTCCCAAGGCTATGGTTATTTCCTCATTTGAAAGATGCAAGCCCTTGATAATAATATCCTCTTGGTGGTTAGAGTTCTTTCCCTTCCCCCTTGGATTACCTTGTTTTTAACTTATTTGTGTATACATTGGACCTACCCAGTAGAATGGAAGATTATAGATGGCAGAACTACTTTTAATTTTGTCTTTGTCTCAGTAGTGCCTGATGGAGGACCTTGATTAAAGCAGGTGCTCAACAAGTGTGTGTTAATATCAATAACAATGTTTAATAAATAAGCTTCTTTTTAGGGGAGCAGGGTTTTTTACTCTTTTTTTTAACTTTAGGATGACCTTGCTTGGAGGGGAGAGGAATCTCCTCTACTCTAGACTTCTTCCTTTGCAAAGGGAGAAGATTATGCTACCAACTCTGATTAGTTTTTTTTTTTAGTTAATTGTCTCTTTAGAAGCAATAGAAAGCCTGGCCCCAAGTGAATTAGATACAGGGCAGATCAGTATCAAACCCCAGAACCCAGCTGGAAGTGATCTCTACTCTCCTGGGAGCTTTCAAAGCAATAGTTCAGTGTTTGTGGGTCTCTTACTGAACTCACTCTATTCTATTTTGGATTAGTATTATCTGTGTACTTGTTTTTATCTCTCCTAATAGACTATAAAGTAGGGATTCTGTCTTATCTTTGTCTGTCTTTGTATCTGCCCCAGTCAGTAGCAGTGCCTGGTGGCTTCTAGTATTTGAATATTGGGAGCAAACATGAGAGAGACAGATAGAATAGAGGGAAAGAACTACAAGGGAGAATGTGCTGCCAAAAGGGAGCAAAGGATCACTTCCCTTTTCTTCCACCAACCATGCCCCCTTCCCAAACCGTTTATAGTCTAAGACTAGTTCTGATTCTGGATAAAAAATAGCACATAGTTAACTATAAATGAAATGATATATTTTCTCAAGTCTTCCTATGTGTATATGTGAGCACGTATTCATATCTATTGAGACTTTATAACCCACCAGCTTCCAAAAGAATGAGGGACGACTTACAAAATTAAATATACAATAACACAAGATAATTAGAGACAAAAAAAAGGATAGTTTCACAAGCAGGTATCCTTATAGGAGCTAGAACAAGAAGGGACCTCAGAGATCATCTTGTCCAACCAACCACCTCTTTTTATAGATGAGGAAATTGAGTACTAGGGAGGCTTAAGTGATCTGCCCAAGGCCACATAAATAGTTGCAGGTCTGGGCTGGGATTGGGACCCAGAGCCTTAGACACTACATCCAAAGACTCCATTTGTATATAATTTCTCTGCAGGAGGTCTTCACGTGGGTTCATCCAGATCCTAGTGATTTCCCTTCTGATATTACCTTCCATCACTTTCTACCTATCTGCATGTGCCTACTCAGTTTCATATTTGTCTCCCCTATTAGAGTGTAAGCTCCTTGAGGCCAGGGTGATTTTTGCCTTTATTTGTATCTCTAGTGCTTAGCAAAGTCTCTGACAACAGTAAGTACTTAATAAAGGCTTGTTAACTGCCTGGGCAACTTGACCCTTTTTTTTTTCTAATACATTACATCGCCTTTGCAGTTAATGTATTATCTGGAGTAGAGCAATTAAGCTAAAAAATAATAGCCTATGCTTACTTCACTCAGCATCAAAACAAACAAATCTTCTCATGTTTCCCTGAATTTCTTACATTTGTTTCTTTTGGGGGGTGAGGCAATTGGGGTTAAGTGACTTGCCTAAGGTCACACAGCTAAGTAAGTGTTAAGTGTCTGAGGCGGGATTTGAACTCAGGTCTTCCTGACTCCAGTGCTGGTGCTCTACCCATTGCGCCGCCTAGCTGCCCCTCTTATATTTGTTTCTTACTCCATTATATTTATATAGAATAATATGATCTGATATTCTCCAGTTTCTGGGTACTTACTTCATTTCCAATTTTTTTTTCTACTCCAAAAAGTACTGGTATGAATTTTCTGTAATGTATGAGTTCTTTCTTTAAATCTTTGATCTCCTTGGGGGCAGCTAGGTGGCTCAGTGGATAAAGCACTGACCCTGGATCCAGGAGGACCTGAGTTCAAATCTAGCCTCAGACACTTAACACTTACTAGCTGTGTGACCTTGGGCAAGTCACTTAACCCTCATTGCCCCGCCCCTCCCCCATTGTTTGTCTCCTTGTGGGTATATGCAAAATAATGGGATTGGTGGTTCAGAGGGTTTGAACATATGCTAATTTCTCTTATATAATTAAAATTGTTTTCTAGAATGTTTAGATTAATTAACAGCTCTTAGCTGTAGTGTATTAATGTACTTATTTTACTATAGCCTTTCCAACATAGATTATTTCTGTATTTCATTCAATCATTCAAAAAGCATTTATTAAGTACTAACTTAATGCCAAACACTGTATTAGGTGGTAAGGATTTAAATACAAGCCAAAAGTAAGAGAGACTTTGCCTCAAGGAGTTTACATTTTAATGAGAGAAGGCACATAAAGGAGAGTGGAAAGCAGATGGGGAGTAGTCAGAAAGAGCATCATGTCTAAGTGGGGAGAATGAGGGACGGCTGATCTGGGACCTTTCCCCAAAATGGAGGTGCTGGGAAAAACTTACCAATGGGAGAAGAAGCTTGCAGGAGCAGAGCCAGGAGGCAGCTGAGGCATGGTAATTAAGTCCAGAGAATTTTTTTTTTTATCATCTTTGTTGATTGGAAGGATGTAATGTGAAACCTTAGAGGAGTAATTTGCATTTCTCTTATTAGTGATTTGGATTAGTGATTAATTAAAAAACCAATTTCATGTGGTTATCATTTGATTGCATTTCTTCTATTAAAAACTTTGTGTTTACATCCTTTTCCCACTAAGATAAATTTTTTAAAATGGAGAATCAGAGCATCCCCAACTGCCAGGTGAACAATTCCCCTTAGATTTCCCATAAAATCTCATATCCAATATGGCCCAAACTGAACTCATATCTTTCCCAATAAACTTGCCTCTCCTTCCAGATTTCATTTTGTTGTGGGCATTATCACCTTAATTTTATCATCTCAGAGTCATAGTAGTTTTTTCTCTTTCATTTTCCCCCTTACTTTTCCCACCATATACAATCAGTTGCCAAGTCCTGTCAATTCCCATCAGTCCAATTTTTCTTGCATCTATCCTCTTTCTATTCACACAGACAAGACCCTAGTTCAGGCCTTCAATCCTTCTGTCTGTACTATTATAACAACCTCCTAACTAGTCATTTATTTAAACTTGATATTCAACAATCTATCTTCAACATTCCTGTCTTAAGGCACAGTTCATACTGTTACTTTTCTGGCCAATAAACTTCAATGGCTCCCTATTGCTTGCAGAATTATATACAAACTTGTCAGTCTGGAATATAAAGCTTTCCGTGATCTTGACCTTTGAAGCTTCTGCCAATGAAACATGGGCTTTTCATTGATTATCTCTTCACAACTTCTCTTCTCCACTTCACAGTTTATCAACATTTTTATTCTGGACATACAACCATACATATTCCAGACATCACAACCTTCACACCACTTCTCTTGCATTCTTCCTCATTTGTAATGTGTTTCAGCCAGTTCACATCCATTTTTTTTTCTGTATCACCCTTTGAGTGTATCTTAACTCTTCTTCTTCAGACTGTGGTATTCCATGATTCTCAGCCACATAATATTACTAGAAGAATGATAGTATTCATGTTTTTTTATAAAATTATCTTTATTGTTCTTTGTATGCTAAAATATTCATGACTATTGATGATTGTGAATTTCATAAAAAGAAATAATATTCAAATTGAATTTTTTTGATGTTATAAAAATGGGACTTTGAAGCTTGAGGTCATTAAAGCACTCATCAATTTTCCAAAGGCAATACTGTGATGGTTCTTCTCCTATTCAATTCTGAGTCGAAATTGTTATTTATTTCTTGTCTGACCAAGAGATAGATACTGATGGACAAGTCTTATAGGTTGTACATTCAATTTCATATCATAATTTGGACAATAGATATTTTCCATCCACATTCTGTATGAATTGTTAGTGCAAACTCTCCTAAGTGTTCTGATGACTCACAATCAGTACAATATCAGTAAGCAAACATACCCAATCTCAAACTGTATTATAAAGCAGTAATTATCAAAAAAAATTTCATTCTGGCTAAGAAATAGAGTGATGGATGAGTGGGATTGAGCAGGTACACAATACATCGTAGTAAATGACCACAGTAATCTAGTGTTTGATAGACCCAAAGATCCAAGGTCTGCCCCCCCATAAATAGATGTCATAAATATTTTTGTGCATGTAAGTCCTTTTCTTTATTCATTTATCTCTTTTGGGAAGCACACCTGGTAGTGGCATAGCTAAGTCAAAAGGTATTCACAGTTTTATAGCACTTTGGGCATAATTTCAAATTGTTCTCCAGAGTGGTTGGATCAATTCACAACTCCATTAATAGTGCATTAGTGTCCCAATATTTCTATATACCCTCCAACATTTGTCATTTTCCCTTTCTGTCATATTATTTAATCTGATAGGTGTGAGGTGGTACTTCAGAATTCTTCTAGTATGCATTTTTCTAATTAATAATATTTTTAAACTTTTTTAATATAGAGAACTTTGATTTCTTCTTCTGAAAACTACCTCTTCATATCTTTTGACCATTTATGAGTTGGGTAATGACTCATATTCTTCTTCTTTTTTTTTTTTTTTTGCAGGGCAATGAGAGCTGAGTAACTTGCCTAGGGTCACAGAGCCAGCAAGTGTCAAGTGTCTGAGGTCGGATCTGAACTCAGGTCCTCCTGAATCCAGGGCCAGCACTCCATCCACTGTGCCACCTAGCTGCCCCAATGACTCATATTCTTTTTTTTTTTTTTTTGCGGGGCAGTGGGGGTTACGTGACTTGCCCAGGGTCACACAGCTAGTAAGTGTCAAGTGTCTGAGGCCGGATTTGAACTCAGGTACTCCTGAATCCAGGGCCAGTGCTTTATCCACTGCACCACCTAGCTGCCCCAATGACTCATATTCTTAAAAATTTGACCCAGTTCTCTAAATATTTGAGAAATGAGGCCTTTATCAGAAAAATTTGCATAAAATGTTTCCCCTAGTTTTGTTTTTCTTCTAATCTTAGATACATTGGTTTTGTTTGTGCAAACCCTTTTTAATATAAGGGAATCAAAAGAATTCATTTTACATACTGGACTGCTCTCTATCTCCTGTTTGGTTACAAATTCTTCCCTTATCCATAGATCTGACAGGTAAACTATTTCACACTCCTTTAATTTGCTTACATCACCCTTTATATCTAAATCGTATACCCATTTTTACCTTCTCTTGGTATACGATGTAAAATGTTGGTCTATACCTAGTTTCTGCCCTACTGTTTTCTAGTATGCCTAGCATTTTTTTTTTTGTCAAATACTGAGTTCCTCTCCCAAAAGTTTGGATCTTTAAGTTTATGAAACACTAGGTTCTTATGGCCATTTACTACTGTGTATTATGTACCTAATTTATTCCACTGATCCACCACTCTATTTCTTAGCCAGTACCAGATTGTTTGGATAATTACCAATTTGTAATATAGCTTGAAATCTGGAATTTCTAGGCCACCTTCCTTCACATTTTTTCATTGATTCCCTTGATATCTACAACCTTTTGTTCTTCTAAATGAATTTTGTTATTATTTTTTTCTGGCTCTACACAATAATTTTTTTGGTAGCTTGATTAGTGTAGCACTGAATAAGTAAAGTAATTTATGTAGATTTTTTATTTCATTGTATTGGCTTGGCTAATCCATAAGTAACTGATATTTCTTCCATTGTTTAGATTTGACTTTATTTGTGTGAAAAGTGTTTTGTAATTGTTCTCATATAGTTCCTGGCTTTATCTTGGCAGATAGACTCCCAAGTATTTAATATTGTCCACAGTTTTGCTTTTCAACCCCCCTCCCCCCAATCCAACCTTTCTTTTCTAATCCTTCTGTCTATTATCCCCCTCCCCTCTTACTTCCTTGTAGGGCAAGATAGATTTTTATACCCAACTGAGTATATAGTTATTCCCTCTTTGAGCCAATATCAATGAAAGTAAGGTTCAAACATTGCCTGCCACCCTCCCCCATCTTCTTTTTTTTTACTCTAAAAGCTTTTCTTGTTGCTCTTCTTCTTATACCTTTCTTCCCCCTTCTTCCAATGCATTCTTCTTTCTTTCACCCCTTAATTATATTTTTAAGAAATCATCCCACCATAGTCGACTCATACCCATGCCCCCTTTCTAACTGCCTTAATAATGATTAAGTTCTTAAGACTTACATGTATCATTTTCCCATGTATGAATGTAAACAGTTTAACCTTGTTGAATCTCTTGTGATGTATCTTTCCTCTTTACCTTTTTATGCTTCTCCTGAGTCTTAGATTTCAAAATCAAATTTTCTATTCAATTCTTGTCTTTTCATCAGGAATTCTTGAAAGTCCTTTATTCCACTAAATATCCATCTCTTTCCCTGATGGATTATACACAGTTTTGCTGGGTAAGTGATTCTTGGTTGTAATCCTAACTCCTTTGCCCTCTGGAATATTTTATTCCCAGGTCTCTGATCCTTTAATGTAGAGGCTGCTAAATCTTGGGTTATCCTGGCTATAGCTCCATGATAATTGAATTGTTTCTCTCTGACTGCTTATAATATTTTCTCCTTGACTTTGGCAGTTTGGGGATGTAACTATAATAATAGCCCTTGGAGTTTTCATTTTGGGTCTTCCTTCAGGAGGTGATTGATGGATTCTTTCAATTTCCATTTTACCCTCTGGTTCTAAGATATCAAGGTAGTTTTCCTTGATAATTTCATGAAATATGAAGTCTAGCTTTTTTTTATCATGTCTTTCATGTAGTTCAGTAACTCTTAAATGATCTCTCCTCAATCTATTTTCCAGGTCAATTGTTTTTCCAATGAGATATTTAACATTTCCATTTTTTTCATTAATTTGATTTTGTTTTATTGGGTTTTTTTCCAGATCTCATACAGTCATTTGCTTCCACTTGCCCAATTCTAATTTTTAAGGAATTATTTTCTTCAGTGAGTTTTTGTAGCCTCTTTTCTATTCAGCCAATTCTGCTTTTTAAGGAGTTCTCTTCAGTGGATTTTTGTTCCTCTTTTATCATTTAGCTAACTCTATTTTTTAAAGTGTTATTTTCTTCAACATTTATTTGTGTCTCTTTTGTCAAACTATAGACTCTTTTTCATAATTTTATTGCATCACACTAATTTCTTTTCTCAATTTCTTTTGATCTCTCTTATTTGAATTGTAAAATGTTTCAAGATCTTCCAGTAATTCTTTTTGGGCCTCTGCCCAATTCACATTTTCTTTGAAGCTTTACGCATTACTGTTTTGACTTTGTTGTCTTCTAGGTTTGTATTGTGATCTTCCCTGTCACCATAGTTATTTCTTATGGTCAGATCCTTTCATTTATTTATTTGTTTGTCGGTTGGTTTGTTTATTTACTTCTTCATCCATATATCTGTTTATGTATTCATTCATTCGTTTGTTTATTTATTCATTCATTCATTCATTTATTGTTTGTTTGTTTGTTTGCTCAATTTTACAACCTATTTATTGACTTTTAACTTTATGTTAAAGTTGGGCTCTGTTCCTGGTGTGAAGAGCACATTGTCCCAAGCTTCACAGTTTTCATGCTTCTGTTTTCAGAGCTAGTTCTGAGGGTCTATAAGTTTTTGGTTCTTCTAAGGAAATATGGTCTAAAGAGAGGTATGGTCACTGTTCTCCTGTGCTCTGGTCTGTGAGTGACCACAAGTATTTTTCTCTACCCTGGAACTATGACTCGGGCTCCTGCTCTTCTGTGGCTGCAAATGCTTCCACTCCTTATGACCCTGGTATCATGAATCTGGCTCCTGCTTTTCTGTGTTTGCAAGCATTAGTGCTCCTTTCTGCCTTGAACCTGAGACTAGGGCTCCTGATCCACTGTGAGCACTCTACTCCATCCTAGAACTATAACCAGGTTCCCTGCTTTCCTGCCACTGAAATAGCTAGTGAGCTCATGTTCCTCCTTGCCCTGGGACTGTGACCTGGAACTGCATATGGGCAGTGCACCAGTGTCCTGCACCCAGTACCAGGAAAGGTTAGACTAGTTGTCCAATTCCCTCACTATCTATAGGCTGGGTGCTCCCAAAGCCCCCATTACTGATGGAGCCATTCTCAAAGCCTGCTTCTGACTTGCCAGGCCATGACCTGTGCTTTACTGAGCTCCAGTTGGGACTACCACCCTGGTGAGACTGACCTTTCCCAGTGACCTCCTAAATTGTCTCAAGCCAGAAAATTGTTTCAACCTGACCTTTTGTTGATTCTGCTGCTCCAGAATTTTATTTGAAGCATTATTTGCAAGTTGTTTGGAGGGGAATTTGGGAGAGCTCAGGGTAGTCTTTGCCTTTACTCAGTCATCTTAGAGGGCTCTGCCCTCTATTATATCTGTCAAGGTATAATAATCTTCTATGATTTTGCCAGAGGTATGTGGGACCCCTTGTTGGAGAAAAACCTTGAAGGCAGCATTTTGTTGGCCTAATCTAATACTATTTTGTTGTGCTCAAACAATAAACACTTTGGGATTTTGTATTCTTTACACCTTTCAGTTAACTGTGTTCAGAGCAGGTGTAGTAGTTGAATAAATAATATGTTTCATTCTACCCATTTTGATTTTTTATACACTCTTGTCTACTCTGCACATGGAACAACACATTTTTATTAACATTTCTAAAAATGTTGTTTGTTGAACCTTTGTTACACTATAAATTACCTCATAGTCCCTAGAGAGGATTTAGTTTCCAGGAGATTAAATCCTACACAAAACGGCAGATTCAGATAATCCCCACCCAGATGCTACCATGTGCTGCTGTGTGGTTTGGGACTGAGCCCAGGGCGCTATGGCCATATTCCAATGTCGGTAACTACGTTCTGCCAACCGAAAATTTCCCTTGGACTTTTAGTTTGTTCAAGTATCTTTATTTCTGGTCCTAATCCATTGCTAGGATGGGCTAATGGGGACTTTTTCTGTTAAGTGAAATGCTAATAGCATATCAATGAAAAGCAATCAGAAAATGGCACGCAAAATCCCTCTTTAAAGCAGAATATTAGCATCTTTTCTAGCTTCTCTCCTTGTGCTTTGCCTGAGTTCAGGCTGGCATCCAAAGAGGTTTTTGCCAAGTTTAAACAAAAAAACAACTGAAACAACCCAAAACCTATTATTAGAATTAAAATCAGGAGTTGCAAGATCCGTGCAAATAGAGATTTTTAATCCTAGGTAGTGTCTTTGTTCTTATTCTACTGACTCATTTATAAAGTTTTAAGAGAAATGGATGAAAAAAGGAAGAGGTTAAACAGGTATTCATTCCTCTCCGTCATCCCCAAAACCACTGGTTTCTTCCCACTATTAAGCCTAGAAAACAAAAACTTGCTCCTTACAGCAAAGGGATTGCTCTAATAATTCAGACTGAGTGACTAAAAAATAAGTCAAAAATTTATGGTTGAAAGGGACTATCTCATCTAACCCCCTCATTTTACAGATGAGGAAAATGAGTGTCAGAGAGGGTAACTTGGTCAAGTAAGTATTAGAGCTACTTTGACATGAGGTCCTTTGAGTGTTCTTTGTATTAAACAGACATATTTAGGGGAAAGAGAAATAAGGTTATATATAGCTAACACACATACATACATATACATGTATTCACACATATGCATATGTATACTTATATACATATATACGTGTGCGTATATATATCTATATCTATACATATATTTATATAGTTTTGTGGTTTGCAAAGTACTTTTCATGTTATATCATTGGATCCTCACAAATCTGAGAAGTAGATACTATTATTATCCCCATTTTATAATGAAGAAAATGAGGCTGATACATATTAAGTGACTTGCCCGTGGTCACATAGCTAGTAAATGTCTGAGGCCAGGTTTGAACTCGGGTGTTCCTGTTTTCATGTTCACTGATTTATCCATTGTTCTACATAACTGTCTAAATAAGATAGCTCTAGAGGATAGAGGATACCATAAAGAATATGTATGGGGTTAAAACTTGAGTAAGAAATTTGAGTTGCAAGGGGATAAACTAGGGGTGTGGTGCAGCCAGGTTGGACATGCTCAAACATTTAAAAATTTTCAGTGGGAACATTTACACCTTAGAAATCTATAAACACTACATATCAAGGTTGTCTTCATGGTTTTGTTGATTTTCTAGACTTAAGAAAGTGATGGAGACCTGCAGGTTAAACCTAAAAGTGTGTCCTGTTTACCTTTTTCTTCTCTGGAGAGCTGGTAGTTAAACATTTCCATAATACCCTTGCTTTTAAAGTTTTTTTGTCATAGATCCCTTTTTTCACTGCCCCCCCCAGGGCTTTATTTATGTATTGCTGCTCTAAACTTAGGAAAGTGATGGATAAAATGTTAATAATACAGATTAAATTTAAAAGAATGTCAAGAATACATTTCACCCCTGGAGAGTTGGTTGTTAACCAATTACCAGGATACCCTGGGTGGCAGAGATAGTTACCCTGTCTAATCTGGTTCCGAAACATGTATTTCTAGCTCCTCTAATGTGGGCCTTGCTATTGGCTGGTCATTAACTACCCACAGGCATTGAGGACCATTCTTACCACTGCTATGGATTGACAATACGGTAGAACAGAATAAGCATTTAATTCAGGAAAACCTGGGATCTGGCCCTGGTTCTATCACTAACCAGTCATATGGCTCTGAAGAAGCTATCAATTAACTAACAAGTATTTATTAAACACTTATGCTAAGCACTGTATGAGTCCCTTCTTCTGGGTCTCACATTCTTCATCAGTCAAATGGATCTGGTGCAGTCTACGGTCCCCTCCTGAGAATGTTTGTAAATGCATAAAATAAAATACATAAGATTATGAAGGATGCCAATTATATTTAAACAAATTTGTGCTTTTTTTCTATCCAAGTTCACAAATTCCCTGATATCTATCCATGGACACTCTTGGGGTCTATGAATTGTAGGTTAACAATCCCTGGACTAAAATATTTGAAATCAGCATAGTTTGGTACTTAAGGATCTCTGATTCCATTAATGTCCATAATCTGTTCACCAATACAGATCACAGTCCCTCTGTAACTTAATAGATGTTCTGCAGAGTTGTCATGGCTAAAAATGTCATCATGAGGAGGTCAACAGTGATGAATCTCTTCAAAATGAATTAGGCTAGTCTTTAGATGATACACAACAGACCACTGGGTTTCTATTAAAACCATTCTAGCCTGACATGGCTTGTCAGAATTTGAACTTCATTGATGTATCCTTCAAGAACTTAGGCTCATTACCACCTCAGGGATGGGGGAGGGGAGGGAGGGAAAGAGGGATAAAAATTGAAACCCAAAACTATAAATAAAAATGTTTATTACTTTAAAAAAAGAATATAGGCTCACCTCCACACTGAAATAAGGCTCAATCAACAGAATGTTTTAATTTCTATGCAATGAAATAGATATGCCTAATCCACAAAAAGAAGTGATTTTAAATAAAGAGAAATAGGGGGTTTGCATCAAAAAATAACAATTTAAAAGAAAACATATTTCAAACAGAACACAGTAGGTATGTTGGTTTTCTTAAATGAACATGGTACAAAATGAAACTATTGCCTTTAAAATAAGACTTTAAAATAAACCATTTGATTCAGACTTGTCATTGTACTTATTTAAAGTCATTATGAACCCTATAAAACCCTAATGCATTTCCCAAAACAAACTTGTTTTTCTTAAAATTTAAAGGAGTATAAAGCAGAAAATTTCTCTATACTACTAAAATATAAGTGACTGCCGAAGTTTGTTGACGTTTTAGATCCATTTTCATTAGTTCAAATTTCATGCTTTTTACACAAAAGGAATGTAACAAACAACCATCAAGCATTACATGTTTTTATCCATAGCAAATTACATTGCAAACAAAATGCTGGCATTTGGGGGGATTCTAACTACTCAAAAAAGGCCAGGAAACATTATGTTGGAAAACATATGTTCTGACTCGGGGTCTATAAAGGTTACTGTAATCTAAATAGTAAAAGGAGAAGATAACTTTTCTATTATAAGAACCCAAATGACTTAAACATGTGCTATTTCTGCAACTCAAGATATGGCATCTAAGACATTTGTGTACATTTCTACCTACTATGTGGTAACTTTATGGGTCATAAATGCTTTAACCAAAGTTCCACTTGTTTACTTGTGCCCTGTTGTTTTTTTTTTTTTAAATAAGCTCTCATATACCAGTATACGTCAGAGAGATTTGCCTAAAGTACTTTGTAGATATGTCTTAGAAAGCCATCTGACTCATAAGAGATTATGTGATGGGGCAGCTAGGTGGCGCAGTGGATAGAGCACCGGCCCTGGAGTCAGGAGTACCTGAGTTCAAATCCGGCCTCAGACACTTAACACTTAACACTTACTAGCTGTGTGACCCTGGGCAAGTCACTTAACCCCAACTGCCTCACTAAAAAAAAAAAAAAGATTATGTGATATGCCCAGGGTCATACAGTGAATGTTGGAGGAGATATTTGAACCTAGGTCTTTCTGACTCCAAGCCCTAGCATTCTACCATGTATCATTGCCTCTGTCCCTAGGCACAGGAAGAACAATTTAGGGGTAAGAGATGCAGATAAAGAATAAATTCCACTTTATTCGGTCAGATGGACATGTTTATATTTGTGGATAGAGTTGATGTTGTAAGAAGGGAGACAGCTGTAAGATTCTAGAAAAAAATATATATACAGTAATAGGTTCTAAATAATTCATGTTAGTTTAAATCTTTATCATTTGACTTCCCTAAGACTCTGTATTGTCATCTGTAAAATGAGGAACATTTATATAGATAGCCTCTAAGGTCTCTTCTAGCTTTAAATCTATAATATTATGATATTGATATATTAATAAGGGAGCCAAAATAGGTCCAAAGTAGGAATTATCAATTGTCTATTGAACACTGGCTTCTCTGCTGTTCCTCATACATGATACTCCATCTCCCAATTCTGGGCATTTTCAGTGACTGTACCCCATATCTGAAATGCTCTCTCTATTCAGCTCAACTTCCTAACTTCTCTGATTTCCTTCAAAACTCTGCTAAAGTTCTAACTTCCATATGTAATCTGAAAATGTTTACAATATAAAAAACAAAATACAACAATAAAGCTTTGAGAGAGACAGAGACACAGAGATGCAGAGAGAGACAGAGACACAGAGACACAGAGACGCAGAGACAGAGAGACTAACTTGTCAAATGACTTGCCCAAGGTCTTACACCCAGAATGTGTCAGTCAAGACCTTGAGCCCTGACTACAAGGCTGGCATTCTCTTTATCCACAACTGCCACACTGTCTCTCTTGTCTCATCCTTATCTTTCCCCTTTTATGCTCTGTTTCCCTACTCCATCCCTACCCTCCAGAGCTAAAGCATGTGAGTCAGACAACCTGTTCATGACTACATTTCTGACTCACTATTTCTCCCTCAGGAAGCCACTTTCTCTCAGTGCATGAGCTTCTCCGTTCATAAAATATGAATCCTAACATTGGCTACCTTAATGCTTCCCAGAATGGTTATGATGATAATGAATATAGAACAATATTACTATTCTTCTTGCTCTTTTCCCTTCATAGAATAGAGCTATAATTTATCAGGCAAGGTATGACTAAGCTTCCGTAAAGCTTCCAGTGCTGTCTCTCGGGTGTCTAACACTGTGACTTACTGTAGCAGTGGTTATGGCAAAAAGGCTATTCAGCTATGATGAATGAGAGCGATGTAAATTTCAATTCAGTTATTGGGCCCAACTCCTATACTTTACCACCAGATAATCATTATAGCTCACATTTATATAGGACTTTACATCTTAGGTAGCACTGTCCTCACAGCAACACTGTGATGTTGAGAGTAGGTCACACTTTTCTTGGAAGGTGGACCTTTGCTTTCATCAGTATAGGAAATTCCCATTCTGTAAACTCCTTCCATATTTGCAAATTACTAAGAGAGTTGCCTGGGACCCTGAGAGGTGGTCACACAGCTAGTTTGTGTCAGACACATCTGCCTAACGCCAAGATTGGGCTTCTATCTTCTATGAGACTGTTTTTCAAGAAAGACCAAAGCAAATCATTACCTGAAATTTTTCTATTTTGTTATAGCTATTTCTCAGCTGATTTTTTAAATCATTGCTATTTGTTCCTAATTAATTTAGGATCTTACTTTCTGTAATAATTGATTAAGAGTTCTAATGTTAATTAGCATAAGCAGCACTTATATAATACTTTAACATTTGCAAAGCACTTCTACAAATATTATCTCTGATCCTTATAACAACCCTGAGAGGTAGATGCTATTATTATCCATGTTTAGCAGATGAGGAAACTGAGGCAGATATTAAGCCACTTGTCCAAGGTTACACAGCTAGTATCTGAAAATGGATTTGAACTCAAGTCCTCCTCATTCCAATTCCAATATTCTGTTCATTGTACCATATAGCCATGAACTTAAAAGTAAGAACTTTCTTACTAGGTCTTGTCTTTTGGGGGAATAGGTGACAGAGTCTCTGGATCAATTATTTCATCAGTGAAGGTAGCTTCCTGATATTAGGACTTTTGTTTCCAAGGCAGAGAGCAACTTGTTTGTAACCTAATTACAGAGAATTTTCTAAAGCACTGAGAGGTTATATCACTTGTCCCTGTTATGGATAGCTGTATATATCAGAAGCAGGGGGTGAACCCAGGTTTTTCTGTTTCCAGGATCAGCCTCCTAGAAATTTACTAGCTTATACTACCTCTCCAGATAGGTACAAGAATTATTCATATTCATTTTACAGATGGGTAAGTTAAGAAAGGGTAAAAGCAAATTATCCAGGGTTATAAGGCTAGTAAGTGGTAAAACAGGGTTTTTCTGACTCCAAAACAAACAAACAAACAAACAAAAACAGGTCAGAGGGCAAGAAGGCCTGTGGTGGCTTGTAGACCAGAGCACAGACCAGGAGAGTGGTAAATGTGGCTCTCCTTAAATTGTACCAACTGGAACCCACTGAAGCTTGGGACAGTGTGTCCTGGCAGCAGTGACCCACTTTAAGAAGCAGTTAAAAGTCAATAAATAGGCTGACAAAGTGAGCAGACAGAAAAAAGTGTGGACCCTAGAAAGTTTCTTTGGTGACAAGGAAAATCAAAACATGCCCTCAGAAGATAACAAAATCAGAGCTCCTACATTCAAAGCTCCTAAGAAAAATATGAATTGGTCTCAGGCCATAGAAGTGCTCAAAAAGGGCTTTAAAGATAAGGTAAGAGAGGAAGAGGAAAAAATGGAAAGAGAAATGAAAGTGAAGCAGGAGGGTCATAAAAAAAGCCAACGATTTGAAAAGCCAAAATGGCCAAATGGAAAAGGAGATACAAAAGCTCTCTGAAGAAAATAATTGCTTAAAAAGGAGAATTGAGCAAATAGAAGCTAATGACTTTATGAGAAATCAAAATACAATAAAGTAAAACCAAAAGAAGGAAAAAATCGAGGGCAATGTGAAATATCTCCCTGGAAAAACAACTGACCTGGAAAATAGATCCAGGAGAGATAATTTGAACATTTTTGGACTATTTGAAAGCCATAATCAGAAAAAGAACTTAGACATCATCTTCAAAGAAATTGTCAGGGAAAATTGCCCTAATATTCTAGAAACAGAAGGTAAAATAGAAATTGAAAGAATACACTAAACACCTCCTGAAAGAGATCTCAAAAGGAAAACCTCCAGGAATATTATAGCCACATCCCAGAACTCCCAGGTCAAGGAGAAAATATTGTAAGCAGCCAAAAAGAAACAATTCAAGTGTGGTGGAGCCACAGTCAGGATAACACAAGATCAAGCAGCTTCTATATTAAAGGATTGGAGGGCTTGTAATATGATATTCCGGAGGGCAAAGGAACTAGGATCACAACCAAGAATCACCTACCCAGCAAAACTGAGTATAATCTTTCAGGGGAAAAATGGAAAGTCAATGAAAGGAAGGACTTTCAGGCCTTCGTGATAAAAGACCTAAGCTGAATAGAAATTTGACTTTCAAATACAAGACCCTAGAGAAACAAAAAAAGGTAAACAGGAAAAAGAAATCATAAGGGATATTAAAAGATTAAACTGTTTACATTACTACATGAGAAGATGATAGTGGTAACTCATAAGAACTATCTCATTATTAGGGCAACTGAATGAAGTATATTTAGACAGAGAACATAGGTGTGAGTTGAATATGAAAGGATATCTTTTAAAAAATAAAATTAAGGGGTGAGAAGAATGCACTGAGAGAAAGGGAAAGGGAGAGGTGGAATGGGATAAAGTATCTCATAAAAGAAACAAGAAAAAGATTATGGAATGAAGGGGAAGATGGGCAGGTATGGGGGTATAAGTGAGCCTTACTATCATCAGAATTGGCTCAAAGAGGGAATAACATACACACTCAATTGGGTATACTAATATATCTTATCCTGCAGGAAAGTAGGAGGAGAGGGGATAAGGGGAGGGGTTGAAAGAAGGGAGAGCAGGTTCGGGGAGGGGACAGTCAGAAGAAAAACACTTTTGAGGAGGGATAGGGGTAAAAGAAGATAGGAAATAGAGTAAATATCATGGGGAGGGAATAAGGATGAAGGGAAACACAGTTAACAATAGTAACTGAAAAAATTTGAAGCATAAGCAAGAGCAACAGAAGAAGAAGAAGAAGAAGAAGAAGAAGAAGAAGATGATGATGATGATGATGATGATGATGAAATGTATGGTGCTTACTTTGTTGGGCTATGGTGAAGAAAATTCTTTGTCAGTATAAGGTACTATATAAATGTGGTATAAGGTGTAGTATTATACAAATGTTATCTATTATTGTTGTTGCAATAGTCAACATCATTGGTTTATGATAAGGAAATCTCTCTTTAAAATAATTTATTAATGTAGTTTACTATAAAAAAAAATGATGAGAAGGGTGCTATCAGAAAAACCTGGAAAGACTTACATAAGCCGATGCAAAGTGAAATGCACTGTATACCAAAAACAAAACAAAACAAAACAAAAAAACCCCAACCCAGCAATATTGTTGTATATCTTTTTTTTTTTTGGTGAGGCAATTGGGGTTAAGTCACTTGCCCATGGTCACACAGCTAGTGTCAAGTGTCTGAGGCCAGATTTGAACTCAGGTCCTCCTGAATCCAAGGCTGGTGCTCTATACACTGTGCCACGTAGATACCCCCCCAAACAGCAATATTGTAAGATGATATGCTGTAAATTACTTATGTATTTTCAGCAATACAATGATGCAAGACAACTCTGAAGGACTTGTGAAAAACGCAATCCATCTACAGAGAAAGAACTGATGGTATTTGAATACAGATTGAAGCATACTTTTTGTTAGTTCTTTTTTCTAAAGTTTTTTTTGTCTGTTTTCTTTCACAAGCTGACTGATGTGGAAGTGTTTTGCATGTATATAACTTATATTGAATTGCTTGAGTTCTTAAGGGGTGGTGAGGAGGGAGGTAGGAAGAGAATTTGGAACACAAAGTTTATTTATTTATTTATTTGTTTTTAGACTTTTATTTTCCAAATTACGTGTAAAAGCAAATTTTTACATCAATTTTTTGAAAAAACTTTTTATTCCAACTTCTCTTCCTCCCTCCCCTCCCACCCCCACACCAAGAACTCAAACAATTCAACATAAATTATACATGAATAGCCATGGAAAACAATTCTACATTATCTACGTTGTGAGAGAAAACAGATAAAAACAAAACTTCATATTAAGGAATTGTCAAAAAGAAAATGTGTTTCAGTCTGTTTTCAGATACCATCAGTTCCTTCTCTGTAGATGGACTGCAATTTTCATAAGTGCTTCAGAGTTATATTGGCTCATTGCATTGCTGAAAATAACCACGTGCTTCCCAGCAGATCATCTTACACTAATGCTGTTATTTTGTATACAGTACATTTCACTCTGTTTCAGTTCATGTGGGTCTTTCCAGGTTTTTCTGATAGCATCCTGTTCATCATTTTTATATAGTACCTTGAACTTGACAGAGAATTTTCTTCACAATAGCCCAGCAGAGTAGGTACAATACATTTTTTTTTTTTTTGGTAAGGCAATTGGGGTTAAGGGACTTGCCCAGGGTCACACAGATAGTAAGTGTCTGAGGCCGGATTTGAACTCAGGTCCACCTGACTCCAGGGCCGGTGCTCTATCCACTGCGCCACCTAGCTGCCCCGGTACCATACATTTTAACATTGTAGTCAATCATCATAACTATGTCCCTCCATCCCATTCCCTTCCAATGATATTTATTCTATTGTCTATCTTATTTTGCTTTAATCCTCCTCAAAAGTGTTTTGCTACTGACTGTTCCCTCCCCCGTTCTACCCTCCCTTCATTCACCCTTCCCTCCTTATCTTCTTCCCCTCCTACTTTCCTGTAGGGTTAAATAGATCATTCTTCCCAATTGGGTATGTGTGTTATTCCCTCCTTGAGCCCACTCTAATGAGGTTAAGGCCTTTGAGTTAATTCTGTTTTCTAGATTTTTCTTCCTCCCTTCCTCCTCAACTCTCCCTATGAAATCAAGAAATTCAATATATGTCATACATGTGGTGTTATGCAGAACATCTTCGCCTTCCTCGAAAGTGTTTTGCTTTTTACAGCTCCATCCCCAATCTTCTCTTCCCACCTTCCCCTCTTCTCCCCACCCCACCATCTCCTTCTCCTCCCACTTTTTCTCAGGGCAAAAATATATTACTATACCCTCTTGAGTACATATGTTATTCCCTCTTTGAGCCAATTCTGATGATAGTGAGGTTCACTCACTCTCCCACTCCTTCCCCCTCTTCCCTTCCCCTCCATAGGCTTTTTTCTTGTTTCCTTCATATGAGCTACCTCTCCCCATTCCACCTCTCCCCTCTCCCCTCCCCCAGTCTATTCCTCCTACCCCTCACCCCTATTTTAAAGATGTCATGATGGGTTAGCTAGATGGCATAGTGGACAAAGCACCAGCCCTGGGCCCAGGAGGCCCAGAGCCCAAATCTGGCCCAAGACACCAGACAACCCACCCTGTTTGCTCCACAAAGGACAAGGATACACAAAAAATAACTGCTTTACAAATACCATCCCTTCATATTCACTTCAGATCTGTATCCTCTGTGTATTCCTTACTGAAAAAGTTCTTATGAGTTGAAGTATTATTTTCTCATGTATGACTGTAAACAGTTTAACCTTTTAATGTCCCTCATGATTTCTTTTCCCTGTTTACCTTTTTATGATTCTCCAGGATCTTATGTTTGAAAGTCAAATTTTCTATTCAATTCAGGCCTTTTCATCACAAATGCCTGAAAGTCCTCTTTTTCACTGAAGTCCCATTTTTTCCTCTGAAAGTTTACACTAAGTTTTGCTGGGTATGTGATTTTTGGCTGTAATCCCAGTTCCTTTGCCCTCTGAAATATCATATTTCATGCCTTTCAGTCCTTTAATGTAGAAGCTGCTAGATCTTGCTTTATCCTTATTGGAGCTCCACAGTATTTGAATAACTTTTTTTAGCTGCTTGAAATATTTTTCCTTAACCTGGGAGTTCTGGAATTTGGCCATAATATTCCTGGAGGTTTTCCTTTAGGGATCTCTTTCAAGCGGTGATTGGTGGATCCTTTCAATTTCTATTTTAGCTTCTGCTTCTAGAATATCAGGGCAATTTTCCCTCACAATCTCTTGGAGGATGGTGTCTGAGCTCTTGTTTTGGTCATGGTTTTCAGGTAGTCCAATGATTTTCAAATGATCTCTCCTGGATTTATTTTCCAGGTTAGCTGTTTTTCCAAGGAGATATTTCACATTGCCCTCTATTTTTTCATTCAACTGGATTTGCTTTACCGTGTCTTGGTTTCTCATAAGGTCACTAGCTTCCATTTTTTCAATCCTGATTCTTAGGCAATTATTTTCATCAGACAGTTTGTTTATCTCCTTTTCTATTTGGCTTTTCAAACTGTTGACTTTTTTCTCATGACTCTGCTTCATCGCTCTCATTTCTTTTTCCATTCTTTCCTCCCTCTCTCTACATCTTCCTTCTATCTCTCCTACTTTCTCTTCAAAGTCCCTTTTGAGAGCTTCCATGGCCTGAGACCAGTTCATATTTTTCATGGAAGCTTTGGATGTAGGGGCCCTGTGGCTGATTTCCTCATCTGATGGTGCCCCTTGATCTTCCTTGTCACTGAAGAAGCTTTCTATAATTCTGAACTTTCTTTGCTTTCTCATCTTTTACTTGACTTTAAACTCTCCACTGGGGGGGCCCTGCTTTTTGGTTCCACTACTGTTCCCAGCTTCAGAGGGTCCCAGGTGTTTTGGTTTGAGGGAGGGCAGGTTTTACTTTTGCCTGGTTATCTTGAAGATAACCTCAAGCCTACTTACTAAACAACCAACCAGCTTTCTGTGGTGTGGTTCTTAGCTTTGACGAGCCTGTGCCCCTCTCCCACCTGGACCTCCCACCACTCAGGACTTCTTCCTGGTTCCCCGTTGGGGTGGGACAGCTGAATTCCTCCCCAGGTTATGCTGATACCCCTGCTCTTCCCCCCAGCAAGCTGTTCAGCCCTCTCACCCAACGGCATGTTCAGTTCTAGAAGATGCTGGTGCTGTAGCTGATTCAGAGGCTCTGTGGTAAATTCCTCCAGTGACATGGATGGGGTCTCTGTTGGCATGATCGCAAGGTTGGACTTTACTCATAGCCCAGCATGGCCCCCAGTAATCTATCTATAGCTGGAGAATAATCTCAGCCTGTATTTTTGTGTGTTTTTCTGCTCCAGGGATTCTTTTATTGCTATTTTGGGGGTAATTGTATCAGGATCTCTGTGTGTTTAATGTCTTTCCTCCACCATCTTGGCTCCACCCCTCCCCCTCCCCCCCCCTGAACACAAGGTTTTTAAAAATCAATGTTAAAATTTGTTTTTACATGTAATTTGGGAAAAATAAAATTCTAAATAAAACGAAATCATTACACCATAGAAAACTGAATTCCAGTTTATATTCTTTAACATCATAGCATTTAAATATCTATTTTTACATCTGAGCAAGAGCATAAAAGATAGGAAGTCCCAAGTAAAAAGGTAAGAAAACTCATATTTGGGGTATCTTCTCTCACTGATGGGCTTCCTCTCTCCAACCTGAGACCCAGTACCCCAGGTAGGAGATGATCTAAGGGTCAGCACCCACTCAAAACTGGTATTAAGAATAAAATTGTGCTCGCTTCAGCAGCACATATACTAAAATTGGAACGATACAGAGATTAGCATGGCCCCTGCACAAGGATGACTTGCAAATTCATGAAGCATTCCATATTTTAAAAAAATAATAATAAAATAAAAAGAGGGGGCAGCTAGGTGGTGCAGTGGATAAAGCACTGGCCCTGGATTCAGGAGTACCTGAGTTCAAATCCAACCTCAGACACTTGACATTTACTAGCTGTGTGAGCCTGGGCAAGTCACTTAACCCTCATTGCCCCCTGCAAAAAAAAAAAAAAAGAATAAAATCAAGCAGTGGTGGCTATCAGCAGACTGCCACGTGGCTGAGTATTGAGGCAGTGGTGTTTAGGGAGATTTACTATCTTCTTAGCATGCATACCTGAGATGTGGCAAAATATCTCCCAAGACCTGAGGGTAAATGATTGCACCAGAATGAACCTATAAAGTTTGGCTAGGGATTATGAAGTTCTGGCAAGAAGTTGAAGATTTTGTAGGCGTGGGTGGTATTTTCATCACCACAAAGATAGGAACTTCAGAAGAAGAAAAGGCAGCCTTGGGAAATTAACAGTTGATCAAGTCTGAAAATGAAACTGATTTTTGGACTATTGGTTTTTTAAATAATAAATGTTTTTATTTAAAGTTTTGAGTTCCAAATCCTATCCCTCCCTCCCTCCTTCCACTGTCCCCTCCCAGAGGCTGTAAGCAATCAGATATAGGTTATGCATGCACAATTATGTAAAACATTACCACATTAGTCTTTTGTATAAGAAAACTTGAATAAAAGAAAAAAAATTAAAGAAATAAAGTGGGGGCAGCTAGATGGCGCAGTGGTTAAAAGCACCAGCCCTGGATTCAGGGTACCTGAGTTCAAATCCAGCCTCAGACACTTGACACTTACTAGCTGTGTGACCCTTAAGTCACTTAACCCCTATTGCCTAAAAAAAAGAAAAAGAAATAAAGTGAAAAATATCATGCCTCAGTCTGTATTCAATCAATATCAGATCTTTTGGGGGGATTGTCTTGGATCATTGTATTGCTGAGAATAGTTGTCATTCATAGTTCTTCATCAAATAATATTGCTGTCTCTGTGTACAATGTTCTCCTGGTTCTGCTCACTTCACTATATGTCAGTTCATACAAGTATTTCCAGGCCTTTCTGAAATTTTCCTGCTTGTCATTTCTTATAGCACAATAATATTCCATTTCAATCATGTAACACAGCTTGTTTAACCATTCTCCAATGGATGGGCATTCCTTTCCAATTCTTAGCCACCACAAAAAGAGCTTCTATAAATACTTTTGTACAGATAGATTTTTTCCTATTTTTTAGGTGTCTTCGAGGTATAAATATAGCAGTGGTATTGCTGGATTATTATTTAAAATGAAAGAATCATGGGCTCTTGGTCAGGGATGGAATATATCTCATTTAGGTCAGTAAAAATATGTTTTTATGAAAATTTTCAAATCCAATAGGACTTTAAACTAGAGGAAGAAAACTGCCCACATAAATTCACAAAGTCAAACATCATAGGGAATGATGTCTTCTCTAGTCTCTTCTTAAAACATCATATGAGACTAGACGCTCTTGGTTGGTTCTAGGGTCCCTTTTGTAATTATTGGAATGATGCCACCTGCTGGAGACTTACTGTAGGAAAGCTCCAACATGAGGAGAGGGCCTCTGAGGACAGGACCATGCGGCTTTTCTTTGGCGTCAGGAAGTGATGTTGGCTGGTGGGAGGAAGAAGGGGGAGACTGGCACTCTGACTCACTCTTTTTTCTCCTGAGGACTCTGGTGGAGAAGGGAGCTAGAAATGTGCTCTCCCTTTAGATGAATCTAGGCCTTTCTCTCTCTCTTTACCAAATTCTTATTCTCCTTAATAAATGTTTAAAAGTCTAACTCTTGCTAAAGCTTATAATTTATTAGTGACCACTCATTAGATATTTTAGACAATATAGCTAGAATTTTAGTCCTTACACTTTGATGGGAAGAAGGGGTGGTGGTGATGGCTTCGAGCATGTGCTTGGACCACTTCAATGACACATGTTCTGGTTTCTTGCTAGGACACAAGGAGGCTCCTGGTTTGTCCCTTGGCCCTTGTGGAGGGAAGAGAAGGTTTATGAAAGGAGGTGTATTGCAAAGATGGTTGACAACTGAATAAAAAAGGCCATCAACTCAGTGGGCTCAAAAAAGAGGAAGAAAATCTACTTTTGCTTGTTCTTCTCTTTTGAATGTATGGTTTGAGACTTCAACATTATCAGTCAAATAGCTGAAGAGAACCAGGAGAAAACAGCTCCATGGAAACTAAGGGAAGAGACAATACCTAGAAGAAAGGTTTGGACTTAGTGTCAAATGCTACAGAAATACCCACGTATGAAGACTAAGAAAGGGCTATTTGGCCAGCAAGTTCTTTGGTGACCTTGAAGAAAGAGTGATGGGAATAGAAGTCAGATTACAGTAGGGTCATGAGTTGATAAGGAAGAAATGGGGTCAAACAAATATTCCAGGGATTTGTTCTTGGCTCTGTATTATTCTTATTTTTATCACTGATTTGGATACAGGCATAGATGACTTCCTCATCACTTTTTACAGATGGCACAAAGATGGGAGACATACAATTGAGTTCTCCACAGGATAGAGAACAGAGCTAAATCCAAGATAAATTTTTTTTTTGCCAGGCAATGGGGTAACCCCAGGGTCACACGGCTAGTAAGTGTCAAGCGTCTGAATCTGGATTTGAACTCAGGTCCTCCTGAATCCAGGGCCAGTTGCTTTATGCTCTGGGCCACCTAGCTGCCCTGCAAGATTAATCTCAAAAGAAAAAAAAAGTCTTAGGTTTGGGTACACAAAGTCACTTTAACAAAAATGAAGTTGGGGAGGCATGTAGTTGTTCTGAAAGAAAGATCTAGGGGTTTTAGTAAGCCAGAAGCTCACTATGAGTTGGAAGGGTGATTGTGGCATGTAAAAAAAAAACTAGTATAATTCTGGTTTATATTAACTGAGATATAGTTTCCAGGAGTAAGGTAACCGTTCCACTGTGCTCTGCTCTCATCACACCTTATATGTAGTATTATGTTTAGTTCTGAATGACAGAATTTAAGATAGATATGCAAAGACATTGATATGATTGATATTAAGTGTCCAGAGGAGGGCAACCAGAATTTGAAGATCTGTAAGTCCAAGTTATATGATAATTGGTTGAAGGAATTGGGGATATTTAGCATGAAGAAGAGAAGACTCATGGAGACCATGAGAGCTGTCTTCAAGTAATCAAAGGGCTGTTGTGTGAAGGAAAGATAAGACTTACTGTTTGGCCTCAGAGGGCAGAAGCAGGAGCAATAAGTGGAAAATGGGGGGAAAGACAATTTTGGATGGATTTTAGTAAAAAAACAAATTCCTAGCAGTCCAAAAATGAAATGGGCTTCCTGGAAAGGAGATGGGTGCCTCTCCTCAGAGGTTTTCAGCAGAGGTTGGATGACCATTTGTCGGATATATTATTGTGAGAATTTCTTTTGTGAATGACTAGATGGCAGTTGAGGTTCTTTTCCACTCTCAAATTTTGTAATTCTGTAGGTATATTTATTCTTTAGCAGCAAAGAACATATCCAAATCCAGTCTGGTATCCCCCTATAATGAGTCTCACCAATAATCTAATAGTGAAAAAAACTGGATTAGGAATTAGATTTCCTGATCTCCACCCCCAGGTTCTGCCATTTTCAATATGAGTTGTGTCAAATGGGAAGCAGTGGGGAAAGTACTGAACTTGGAATTAGGACTCTGGTCCTGGCTTTGCCACTAATAAGAGGTGTGATTGTGAACAATCCAAGTAATTTAGACTAAATGATTTCTTTTTTTTCTAGGCACTTTTTAAAAATTTTCTTTTCTTTTTTTCCTTTTTTCTTTATTTTATTTTATTTCGTGGGGCAATGAGGGTTAAGTGACTTGCCCAGGGTCACACAGCTAGTAAGTGTCAAGTGTCTGAGGCTGGATTTGAACTCAGGTTCTCCTGAATCCGGGGCCAGTGCTTTATCTGCTGTGCCACCTAGCTGCCCCCTTTTCTATGCACTTTTATTTGATATCTGCCATACTCCCCATTAATAGAGTTATAATTGCTACTTGACTAACTCAGCAAAGTATTGTTAGGATATATGCAACTCCACGAAACTTTTAAATCCTTAGACTTTGTAAAAAGTAAACTTAGAGTATTGCTTTGGTTGGTTATTCAAACTACAGGTCATCACACAAGCCTGAATTTTTTGTTAGCTTTTAAAGGGAAATGTTCAGTGAACTTATTATGCAAAGGAAGAGATGATTTCACTATGGAGTAGAATTCATTTTGAAATAGGTTCCTCTCAGGGCAGCTAGGTGGCGCAGTGGATAGAGCACCGGCCCTGGAGTCAGGAATACCTGAGTTCAAATCCAGCCTCAGACACTTGACACTTACTAGCTGTGTGACCCTGGGCAAGTCACTTAACCCCAATTGCCTCACTAAAAAAAAAAAAAAAAAAGAAATAGGTTCCTCTCAAATAGCTTTAGAGTAATGGAAAGAGCAATGGATTTAGTAAGACCTGTGTTTGAATTCTGCATCTGATACTTGAGTTCAGTACCTTGAATAAGGGGTCAGCTAGGTTTCTTAGTGGATAGCGTGCTCTGCCTGGAATCAGTAAGACTCATCTTCCTGAGTTCAAATTTGGCCTCAGACACTTATTAGCTGCGTGACCCTGGGCAAGTTACTTAACCCTGTTTGCCTCAGTTTCTTCATCTGTAAAATGTGTTGGAGAAAGAAATAGCAAACCACTCCAGCATCTTTGCCAAGAAAACACCTAATGGGATGACAAAGAGTCATACATGACTGAAAACAACTGAACAAAACCAAACATTGGATAATAGCCTTAACCTCCAGGCCTCATTTTCTCTATGTATAAAAGAAGGGAACTGAACAAAAAAAATTTAAGAGCCTTCCTTCAATAGAAGATGATCAAAATATATGAATAAGAAGTTTTCAAAGGAAGAAATCCAGGTTATCAGCAATCATCTAAAATGCTCTAAATCACTAATAATTAAAGAAATGCAAACTAAAGCAAATTCTGAGGTTCCACCTCACGCCTATGAGACTGGTAAAGATGACACAAGAGGAAGAAAACGAAATTTTGTAGCGGCCTTTGGAAACAGGGACAATAGTGCACTATTGGTGGAGCTATGAATTGATCCAGTCATTCTAGAAAGCAATTTGGAACTATGCACAGAAAGTTACCAAATTGCACACCCTTTGACCCAACCATACTGCTATTAGACCTAAACTCGAAGGAAATCAAAGAGGAAAAGGACCCATAGAGGCTAAAATATTTTCAGCAGCAGTTTTTGTGGTAACCCAAACTGGAAATTAAAGATAAGTGTTCCTATTGGAGAATGGCTAAGTAAATTGTGGTATAAGAATTTTATTAAATATCATTGTACAATAAGAAATGATGAAATGGATAATTTCAAAGGAAATTGGAAAGATATTTATGAATTAGTGCATGGCACAGGAAGCAGAAATAGGAGGACAATTTATACAGTGATATAGAAAAAAAAAACTTTGAAAGATTTTAGAATTTGGGTCAACACAATGATAAAGCTTATGTCCAAAAGACTGAAAACCTAAGGCTGACCTCCTGACCGAGAGGCTATGAACTTAAAATGCAGAAAGAAGCCAAATACAGGCTTAATATGGTCATTTGTTTTGTTGGATTATGTAGATCTGTATTGAGGGATTTGTTTGTCAAGGGTTTTTGGTTTTTTTCCCAATTGTTCAATAGGAGGAAGGTAGCTGTGAGAAGGACAGACTATCAAAAAATGTAACTGTAAAAATAAAGGTTCTAAGGTCCCTATTAAAAGATTCTAAGGGGGATGAAAAAGACCCATCTAAGGGGGTTTAATTAGCCAAGGAGCAACAAGATATTTTTGCCATGATTTTTTTCTGTTGGTGATTTGTCAAATAGCAATTATTCAATAGTTAATAATAATGGCTTTAGATAGTGCTTCTGTTTCCGGCACTGTGCTAAGTACTTTACAAATATTATCACATCTGATCCTCTCAACAATTGCAGAACATAGATGCTATTATTAGATGAGGAAAAAGGTGAACAGAGGTTAAGTGACTTGGCCAAGATCACACAGCTAAGTGAGTAACTGAGGCTGGATTTGAAGTAAGGTTTTCTTTACTTCAGGCCCAATATTCTGTCTTCTGAGTCACCTAGATTCCTACTAAAGAGTAGCATTTAGATTAAATCACAAGGGCTAAAACATATCAAGAGACTCTGGCCATCACTAGGTGTTAAGGTCACTTTTTCTATCTCTTGGAAACATTACATGAAGTGCTCTATTTTATTTTATCTTTTAAAAAAATTAAAATGAGAAAAAATGATTCTGTTTAAAATCTTTAACCGCAGATTATGTTCGACACAGGCTAGAATATTTTAGAACATGAAAAATGCAGTGATGTTCCTTTAAAAACTCAAAGAATTAATATTAAAAAATCTTACTGTCATCATGAGTCAAGGATGTACACAAGAGTAATCCTCATACAGTACAGGAGTTTGGCAAAAGAAAAAAAAACACTGCTTCTTTGTTCCAGGTGGAGATTCTGGACTATCCTTATTCGGAGTAATAACTGCCAAGTTGCAGGGTCGTTTTCCAAGAAATTTACATTTCTTGGACTCAGTGTTCCAGCTGGTGTATTGATTTTACAGTGTTCTGTTCCAAATCTAAGTTCCAACTCATTGATGGTTCTTTCTAGCATGGAGTACAAGGGATGGTTTATTCCAGGAACTAGTGGGGGTGGAGAAGGAGTTGAAATCCTTCTTCACTTTGAAGAGTCATGTGTTGACCTGCATTTTTGGGGTGACAGAGTCATTTAGACATGCTGATAGTCTACAAATCCTCCCTGCTTCTGGGTTTTTCTCTCCAGGGGGAGGCAAGCTGTTTCTTCAATAACCTTTCCTGCTCCTGCCCACACTGATGGCTCAATTCCATGTTCTAAATCATTGTCTTCATAAGATTTAAGTAAATCCTCCTTCAAATTTTCTCCTAACTCAGTGGCATGCTATAAATCACATACAGGCTATTTCTCCTGCCTTGGCACAGCATTGAAGCTCTTTGGCTATTTCCTTTAAAAGGACCAGATTTATGACACCACTTTGGCTAAAATTTCTGCAACATTTGCCACGTTTAGAATTTTAACTTTGCAAACTTCCATTAACTTAAGTGGTAGCTTACTGGCTGATTCTTCACGCATACTGAATAATGACTTAGTTTAATTAGGTGTAGGAGTATTGTTCCAATCCAATCCAATAAGCGTTTATTAATCACAAGTCACTATTTGGCATCTAGGGGATACAGACAAAAAGAAAGGAAATACTCTCAAATTCCTTATCCTTCTATTCAAAATCCACCATTATCGGACTTTACCTACCTAACCTTATCTCCCGTATTTACCAATGCATGTAGCCTCTACTCTTGTCATGCCACTCTCTTCAATACCCTACACCAATATATCATGTATGATTCCATTATTTTGCTCATGTGAATCCCCTTAGTACCTTGAAATGTCTTTCCCATTCCTCTACACTTATCCAAAACTTATCCATCCTTCACTGGTCTCAACATGCCCCACAACTCTAGCTCTCACTGATTTCTCCCTTTCCTGACTTCACATTAGGAATAGGAATAGGAATAGGAATAGGAATAGGAATAGGAATAGGAATAGGAATAGGAATAGGAATAGGAAATTGGGTAAGATTTTATTTGGGATATCGTGCAGCACATTCAATGACCATCAAAGCACAGCATTTCAGTGATCGTATAGTTGGAATAAATCCTCAGAGTTCTTTGATAGGGATAGTGACTGGACTGGATATCAATTGAGGTCATTTCCTGGTGAGAAGCATTCTCCACTAACGCAGGCCAACATTTTCTTTTCATTTAAAGCCTTAAAGAACCTGCCTAGAGCACTGAGAAACTGGTTCATAAAGTATGTGTCAGTCTTAGGATTTGAACTAAATCTACCTGGATGGAAGGACACCTCTATCTACTACTAACAAGTGCCTCTTCTAACACTTTGAACTCATGCTATATCATTGAGTTCATGGTAGCATAGCAAGATCCACAGCTTACTATCTAGGTTCAGGTCAGAAATTGTATCGGGAACATGTAATTAAGAGGGAATTAAGGATAAAGAATCTTCCAGAACTAAATAGATAGCTGAGTCTAAGAAAAAATTTTATTTTGTCTCTAGTTAGTCTTACAATCAGAATAGAGAAACTTGTTTCACTCTGAAGTTAACTTTTTAAGTGGAGCTGGGCAAAATGTTTTTCTCTGGCATAAACCCAAATTATGAAAAATGTACAGGACTGTTCATTTTGCCTAAAATGGTTGCTGGTTCATGTCCAGTGTGAAGTGAGACCTGAAGTCCTTCTCTCTGGGTCTCCACAATAGGACTTTTCCTTCAAATGAATAGAACTACTCAAGTTCACTTATTTATTTTAATTCCTGCATTCAATAGTAAATACCTCTCCAAATGAGTGACCCTGTGATATATCAGTATTTATATTGGGGACCAGGAAAGAGAGAATCCCTTCCCCCAATAAAACCTCATAGATTTAAGTGAGATTTATTTAAGGATATTCTTTATAGCTGTTGAAGATTTAGGGATGAAACTATAAATCTCCAAGAATGTGTCCATAGGAAGGGGGAGGGGGGACCTGGGGGCAGGATGGAGGGTTGGATGGAACAAGGTATTAACTTGCAAAAATGATTTCCCAGGGACAGCTAGGTGGTGCAGTGGATAAAGCACCAGCCCTGGATTCAGGAGGACCTGAGTTCAAATCCAGCTTCAGACGCTTGACACCCAAAAAAAAAAAAAAAAAGATTTCCCAACTTTCCCCTTTTGTACAAGAAAGATCCCATCTCCAATGTGTGTTAGTTTTCCTTCTTTCCCGTGGGCATTCAGGCCATTGATGGATGGATAAGCAAGATGTTACCTCTTATATGAGCATTATATACCTGGTGAAGGAAAGAGAGAGCTGAGTGACAGTCTTAGTCAACCCATGGCTGATATTGGGACTATTCTCATAGAGAGCAGCTTATTCTTCTTCACCTTAGCCAGGCTCTGAGAAATTTTTTCACAGCCTGGAGGTTATCCTTCCAAAATATGGCCATGAGTTTATAAGTAGAGGTATGGTGAAACAAGGAACAAATGTGACATAGATCCTAAGTAGAGAGCTGAAAGGTCATCTGGCCCAATCTCTTCCTTTTTCAAATAGGGAAACTGAGATCCAGGTAGCTTAAGTGGCTTACCCAAGGTCACACAGATAAGTAGCATCAGAGGTGAATTTCTTATTTAACTCTTTTTTTGTTTGTTTGTTTTTTGCAGGGCAATGAAGGTTAAGTGACTTGCCCAGGGTCGCACAGCTAATAAGTGTCAAGTGTCTAAGGCCGGATTTGAACTCAGGTCCTCCTGAATCCAGGGCCAGTGCTTTATCCACTGCACCACCTAGCTGCCTGTTATTTAACTCTTTACTCACCTGAGTCAGTCTCCAGATTCTAAAGTATGCTGTAGATACCATAAATAGGCTAACATTCACTCAGATATGTAGTTATCTCATCATGCCAATAAGCTCCTTTAACTTAAAACTTCATATATGAGGTTATTACACATATAATTTATATATATGTAAACACATATATATCTATGTATATATGTGTGTATACATATACATATTTATATGAAGGGCCAGCTAGCAATTATAGGTGAACTGAAATCCTATAGGCTTTAACATACCAGATAAATATATACTTGGAAAAAAACCTGAACTATAGTCATCTATCCATCCTTTACTTGAAGGGCTTCCATAAGGGGAAATCTCACCACATCCCAAGGTAAACCATTTCAATTTGGGTAGATTGGATTATTAACAATTTACCCTGATGTCATGATCTCAAGCTGTTCCCTGTTGCAAAAGTCTATCTTTTCATTACCAATATTCTCCCAGAAAAGTTACATGATTTTGGATCAAGGAGCACCATGATTTTAGAACAGATACAATTATAGGTAAACTGCAGGGCAATTCCATGGATATAAGCTAGTTATATCATATTACCAACAAAATGATTTATATATGAGAAATGGCATAAAATATATTATCAAAGAATGAATGATTGTAAAAGAATGTGGACCTGTTGAGGATCTAAAGTGAGATATAATAATAACTAGCACTTATATTTCATTTTAAGGTTTACAAAGTACTTCTACAAATATCTCATTTGATCTTCACAACAACTCTGGGATCTAGGTGCTATTTTATCTCCATTTTACAGATGAGGAAATTGAGGCAGATGGAGGTTAAGTGATCTGCTCATGGTCACATAGATTCTAAGTGTCTGAGGCTAGATTTGAATGTAGATCTTTCTGACTCCAGGTCCAGCAATCTATCCATAGCACCACCTGGCTGCCTCAGATTAAATAGTCGATGTACTACACTATTAGGAGGAAGAGGAAGAGAAGGAGAAGGAGATGACATCCTAACAATGTCTACAAAAAATACTGGACAATTTGCTTTCTCTTTACATCAGTCCCCTTTGTTCCCTAACAGAGAAGCGGGTTCGTGGGTTTCATGTAAATACAGGAGGGCATGCTTAAAGAGGTACAATTAACCCAGTAACATTATGATTCTGACTTGACCTCCTGGACAGGGTCTGCAGTTCTCTGAATAAATCTCCACCTGGTGACAACCATTGTTGCTTGCAGGTTGCATCACCAGTGGACGCCCTTCATTTTCTTTTCACCAGCTGCCCACTGCTTTTGTTTCATTTGTGTGGAGTGCCCACAAGAAGCACTTCATCTTTTCGTCTTTTTCAGGTTCCCAACTCCAAGTGAATAAATGGAATTGCTGGTACCTTGCCAGATATGTGTGCTCTGTCTGAAAGGAAGACAGTAAGCAATCGCTTTTGTTTGAAAAGACAGAATTCTGAGATTACTGGCCTGACAGGTTAGGTTAAAGACTCTCTCCCTTTTTCCTTTGCCTCATCCCCCTTTCTGCTTAATCTTCCTTTGATAGCAGACTGTGTTGACTTAGAGTACCTTTGCTAATTAGAATCCAGTTGAATTGGATGTGGGGGTGGGACAATTTTTTTTCTAAACCTTCAAAACTGTAAACTCTGAGCAGCTAGCTCCTAAATCATCACTATCCCTACATCGAGTCTAGTGTCACTGGCCCTGTTAGATAGGCATTTTTCTTTGTCATAAATAATTCCTGGCCAGTTAATTTCAAAGTATTGGTATATAGCTGCTTCCATTTCATCCCCATATGCACCGTACATACAATTTTACTTTAAGCAGTGCCCCCCCCCTCCGAATACTCCTCTATCTCTTCTTAGTGCTATTCCAAACATATGGCACTCATCTCCTCACTCTGAAGAGGAGAGAGCAGACTATCAGATACCAACAGAGGGATGCCCAGAGTATCCCTAAATAGGCTCACACACAGAGGAGGGTGAATCGCACACTGAACATATTTGTACTGCATTTTTATTTGTAACCATGAGTCTTGTGTATTGCTCCAGTTAGAAGGGTATGGTTGATGCCTGTTGGGTAGGTTCCAGGAATCTAGTCATGTATGGGCAGCAATTCTCCCACAGACACTGAAGACATATTCCTGTGCTTTCTTCTAAGTGGTATGAGAAAAATCTTTTGCTTATGTCCCATCTACTGCAGAAAGTCTTTCCTGGCTCCCCTTCCTCCCCCTTAGTCATTAGGGCTCGCTCTCTTTTCTCTTCAAATTATCGTGCATATCATATGTATGTCTCTATACACACACATATATGTATATGTATACACACATACATATTTTCTTTTTTTAATTATGAAAGTATTTTATTATCTTCCAGTTACATGTAGAGATAGTTTTCAACATTTGTTTTTATAGGATTTCTAGTTTCAAATTTTTTTCCCTCCCTCCCCTGCCTGTCCCCCCTCCCCAAGACAGCAAGTAATCTGACATAGGTTATATAACATACATATCTTCTTACATGTTGTTCCTTATCCTCCTTTCCCCAATAAAATGTAAGCTCCTTGCAGATAGGATTATTTGTCATCTGGGATTTATATTTTCCATACAGTGTCTTGCACATAGTAAATGCTTAATAAATTGCTTTGGATTGGATTGTATTCTCTCCTTAAGTGAATCTGAGAGGTGGGGCAGGAAGAAGTTTTTTTTTTTTACTTCTCTAGTTAGGAAGCTGATTATCTGGATACAGAAGAGACCCAGGCTAAACTTGAAGTAAGAAAATGAGATTAGAAAGCTCCAGCAGCATTAATTTGCCAAAGATAAAATAAGATTAAATAATTAATCCAAAGACTCATTTGTAAAGCATTATTCACCCTAATGGCCAAGCTCACAAACATGCTTCAAATACTTATGACACACAAATACAAATATATACTTTTTAGAATCTATTTTTCTGGAGTGGAGTTCCTAGGCACTATGGAATTGTGCTCATTAAGAGCCAGGAGTTCATATAGTACCAAATAGGTGAAATGATAGGGAAAGGGAGGAAGAGAGAGGGAAAAATTATTTTTATTTTTTTAAACAATTATAGTTGTTTTTTAAAAAATAGTCTATAAAAAGCCTCCATTGCATACCATAAATAGAAAACATCGCTCTATATTTAAAATTCAGTGATTCAGCATTAAGATACAGTGAGGTAAATTTGCCAGCTTCGAGCCTGTGGCTCCCCACTGCCTCCTAATCATACATGTCTGACACTTTTAGTTTTGCCCCCTGCTAGAGTCCCCAAACTCTTCCTTAGATGCTCACACGAAACTAGCCAGGGCCAATGAACTGGGAACTCATTCTCCACCTAACCTTAAACAAATAACTCTTTTTAAACACCGTACCTTGGTTTAGCAGTTGATTAGGAGCTAAATTCCCTTTCCAATTACTCACACCCAACTCCCAGAATGAATGAATGTGGGACTTAACAAGACTAGTTAACAAAGGACAGAGTTTGGTCCATGGGACACAGTGTACCTGGATATTACATATACTATATATGTGAAGTCAGCATGTGTGTGTATCATGAGTCATTAGCATGGACAGTGCTTTGAGGGCTCACCAGAGAGGTATTTTGGTTAACTGACCACATCTCTAGATACTTACCCAGCAACATCGCTTTAGAAAATGAAAACATCTGGTCTATTGTAAAAGAATGCTGAGCACGAGTCTAGATTATTTCCAACTTCATGCTCCTTAGGATGATTTAAACATCTTTTTCACCACTCAGAAAACGCGTCTTTTCTTTCCACAACACATACACACACACACACACACACACTCATTAGTAAATATTAAACTCTGTGAAAGTTCTCCTAGGTGACCACTCACAAAGGGCATGGGGTGAGTGGGCCATCTTCCGAAGCAAGCTAATTAAAAAGAAAACAATACCAGCCAGAGGCAGAGGAAAATTTCCCACATCCCTGGGAAGACTTCATGCTTGATAGCTTTTGGTATAAAAGCTCTTTCTGGACCCTAGAGTTTTTGTGGCTTATTTGGTGTTTGACCATTTATTCTTGATATCAGCTAAAGAGAATGAGAAGAGCCTTTGACATTCTATCAACCCAAAGATATAACTGAGATACCAGTGTATGACTCTATAGGAGTAAGCAAAAGGTCTATCAGTCAGGGTAGTCACCAGAATGATATAAATACATTTTCCCAAGCCAATTGTTACTCATTTTCCCTTCAAACTTCAGTTGTGAAGCAAGCTTGCAAGCTATTAAAAACAGTATCACCATTTAATATCACCTTCTGTGTTCTCTGATTTTTTCCATAAGCATGATAAAGCTATATGGAGAACGGGGATTCTGTAACTCAAAATATCTAAGGAAATACTACAAAGAAGAAAGGTTTTAGTACACTCCCACCTTCTAAAAATTCAAATTTAATTTTATTCTATTATGGGAGATAGTTACAAAGCAATAACAAGAAATATTCCCTGGCTGTGTGACCTTGGGCAAGTCACTTAACCCTCATTGCCCTGCAAAAAATAAAAAATAAATATTCCATGAACCATGCCATAAAATATGTTTCTGAAATATGAATTCATTTGATAAATATTTGCTACCTACTATGTGCAAGACTCTGTAGGAGTAAAGCACACAGGATGTAACAGAAAACCACTGGGCTTGCTACCACCTTTGAAGAAATCTTTGTAGGCATACTTCTGGAATGGTTCCAGGATTGAACTGACAAAAACATGACATGGAAAATAGCTATAATAACAGCTGTTAAAGGGACTTATTTATGTTGTTCTTTGTATTCTCAGCACTTAGTATGGTACCTGCCATAGTGAAAGTACTTAATAAATGCTTGTTGACTGACTAAAGAAATTTCCAAGTGGTACTCATTGTTTGTTTTAATGTGTTTAGTCTGGTCCATAGGAATGGATATTCTTTTGTTTTGTTTTTTTTTGTTTTTAGCAGGTCAATGAGGGTCAAGTGACTTTCCCAGGGTAACACAGCTAGGAAGTGTCAAGTGTTTGAGGCTGGATTTGAACTCAGGCCCTTCTGAATCCAAGGCCAGTGCTTTATCCACTGCGCCACCTAGCTGCCCCAGGAATGGATATTCTATATAAGAAAAGTACCTTTTTCATTGTTCCCGAATTTAATTTAATAAACATTTATTAAATATCTTCTTTGTGCCAGGAGCTATACTGGGATCTGGGAATGCAAAAAATGCATACAACAACACAGTCTCGTCCCTTAAGAAGTTTACATGCTGGGGAGCAGGGATGCAATGCAAGTAAGCAAATACAAAGTTTATATGAAATAATACTAAACAATTACAAGGGGGAGAGAGAACTGATGCTGGTGTGCATGCGTGTGTGTGTGTGTGTGTGTGTGTGTGTGTGTGTGTGTGTTGTGAAGGATATCTGGAAGGGTATCAGCTCACATAGGAGGGCATCTGAGCTGTGCTTCAAAGGAAGCTGGGAATTCTATAAGGGAGTTCTATACTCTAAACGACATATGCAAAGGTATAGAGTCACTCTATAAACTCCTTAGGGACAGAGTTTTGGATCATTTAGTATAATTTCTTGATCTCTTGCTTTTCATAACCCCCATAGAACCAAGTACAATGCCTTACAAGTAGCAAATGTTCTATAAATGCATGAATAAATGAATGAATTTATTCTCTTTCCCCCCAAAAAAACCTCTTACTACCCCCTTCCAAACTTCCTTGTTACTGTCAAGGAAGTCATCATACTTTTAGTTGCCCAATATTCTCAACTTCAGTGTTATCCTAAGCTCCCCACTCTTAATCACCTCACCCATAGGTGAGTTGCCAAATCTTGTCCTTTCTCCACAACATTTCTCCCATAGGTCCCATCTCTTCCCTGACATAATTCAAACCTTCATGACCTCTTGCCTGGCCTATTGTAACAGCCTCTTAATGGATCTCCCTGCCTCACATCTTCATTCCAATCCATCCTCAAGGGAGCCAATAAGGTGATTTCCCCAGAACATAGGTCTGATCACCTCCCTCCATCCCTCCCTCCCTCCCTCCTTCCCTCTCTCTCTCTCTCTCTCTCTCTCTCTCTCTCTCTCTCTCTCTCTCTCTCTCACACACACACACACACACACCTTCCAACAAATGCTAATGACTCCCTATTAGTTCCATAATAAAATTTCTACTCCTCCGTTTGGCTTTTAAAGCTTTTCGTGACCTGGCCCCAACTTACTTTTCCTGGTTGATTCCACACTACTCTCCTACAGTCAAACTATACTGCACCCTTTGCTATTCCTCAAACACAATGATCCATCTTCCATCTCTGATGGTGCTACCTTTGCACACTTGGTATCTCCAATACTGTAATACTCTCCTTCTTCACCTCTACTTTTTAATCCCTGGTTGACTTCAGGACTCAATTCAAAAGCCACCTTCTGTAGGAGCCCTTTCCTCATAATTCCATCAATTAGTGCCTTTTCCTCTAAAGGATAACTTCCATCTATTCTGTATGGCTCTTACATGAAACTAATCATTAACACGACTCTCCTATTAGAATGAATTCCTTGAGGGCAAGAACTATTTTTTGCTTTTTTCTTTTTATTTCCCAGGTCTCAGCACGGTGTCTGGCACACAGTAGGGACTTAAATGTTTCATGATTGATTGAGTGAAATGACTGAAATCACAAAGTGTCCATTTCTCTTGTCGTCATATAGAAAGGAAGGAAACAAGCATTTGTTAAGTACCTACTGTGGTTCTGATACTGTGCTAAGCACTTTACAAATATTATCTCATATTTTCCTCACAATCACCCTGGGAGGTAGGTGATGTTATTATCCCCATTTAACAGCTAAGGAAATTGAGGCAGACTAAGGTTAAGTGACTTGTCCAGGGTCACATGACTGGTAAGTATATAATGCTAGATTTGAACTCAGGTCTTCCTGACTTTGGGCCCAATGCTTTATACACTGTGGCACCTCACTGCAAATATAGCCATTTACAATAGACATGACTGTCTAGAGACCTCTCTACCTTTTCTCTATCACTTGTTACGTCTTCATGTTCGTATTTTTCAAAACACCAAAGCTCTTTATTTCTTAAGATTCAGAGGTGGAAGGGACTTTAGATTTTATCTAGGTAAATTCCCTCATTTTTAAAACAGGAGCACTAAGATAGGGAGAAATTAAGCGACTTGCCCAGGGTCACATTAGTAGTAAGTGGCAGAGATGAGATTTGGATGAGATCTTGTGATTCTGGACCTAGTACTCATCCTAAATGTGACAACCTATGTAAAGTGTTGTGCAAACTTTCAAGTGCTTTATAAATGTGAGCACTTATTATTATTTCCAGGGTCTCCAGATCCTTACATCTGAATTAATAATGAACCAGAAGAAGATTTTTTGTTAGAAAGACTATCAGAAAAATGGTAATAAAAGGAAGATGGGAGACTTCTACTAAATCACATTTGAAAGGGTATTGTCATCTCACTTGGGTCTTACCCTAGGGATCAGAATCCTCTTCCTAAGGATGCTGTTTTGCTCATGAGTCACAAAGCATAGCAGAATATAAATCTGGAACTTTGCTCTATTGACTGACACTAAAGTGCAATAACACAGCCCTGCTCTTAGTGAATGCTGAAACCCCAGGCAGAAATGTATTCTGCAGATAAATCTCCAGTGTAATTTAAATTGAAGAAATCAATGCACCTTAACCTCTCAGATTCATGCTGTGCAACTAGACAGAGTATGAAGAAAATATTGCATGAGAAATACCTTTCTGAAATGATAATGAAAGAAATGAACAATTAGGTACTTTGTGTAACAGCTTTCATTAAGAAGGGAAGAGTAAGAAAAAAAAAGAAAAAAGGGAAGAGTAAGAAGAGTGTGATATTACATGCAAGAATAGAAGCTGGAAATGCCTGATAATCTTAGTTCTGGAAGAAATTCTCTTCCTGGCCTCATACAATTTACTTAGTCTTTCAGTCTTTTCATTTGTAAAATACCACTTCCCAGCTTCCTAAGGTTCTTCTGAAAATTAATTAGGGAAAACAGTATTTACCTCCAGTCCCTGTGAATACTTGATTTACAAAACAACTTAAATAGGAAATAGCCTCCTGCCCCATGCTGCCAGAGTCTTGCTCCCACTTTTAGAGCTGTCCACCCCCCCAACCCCCATTGCTCTGCTGCCAACTAAGTTGTCCAACCCTAGAACCACCAATCAATGCTTCCAGTGAGGCCTTACCATAAGGTTCAGATTTGATAGGCTTGGGGCTGGAGCCTACCATGGCTACTATAACTCAGCCACATAATAGGTGTAACAGAAGTCCTGCTCAATTCAGGAATCCCTTGTTATAGCAGGTTCACTGTGGGGTGTTTTGGAGTAATCATAATTATGTGTGGTAGGCATGGTACTGTGGAAAGATTAATATTCCACTTTAGCCAAGTCACTTACCCTCCTTGGGCCTTGACCTCCCCATTTGAAAAATGAGAGGGTTGAACTAGATGTCCTATGTGGTCCCTTCCAGTTCTGATTCTATGTATGATCCTTGAATCATAAGTCAAATAGCGAGGCGTTTAATTAGGAATGAATGGGGCAGCTAGGTGGCACAGTGGATAGAGCACTGGCCCTGGATTCAGGAGTACCTGAGTTCAAATCTGGCCTCAGACACTTAACACTTACTAGCTGTGTGACCCTGGGCAAGTCACTTAACCCCAATTGCCTCACTTAAAAAAAAAAAAAAGAAGGAATGAATAAGAAAGGAAATAACAAAGGCTGATCAAGTAGTCAGATCATTCTTTGCTCTCCCATGGATGTGAGAGAGAATACTCAGTAGTCAACTCAATACCACAGGGTGGCATTGTGTCTATGCCACCTCTCATGGCTGTTTCTTGGTAACCAAGCTTCCCTCAGTTCTTTTCTTCTCTGCCCCCCAAGGCTGTTGTTCCCTCTTCTTCCACTGTGCTGAAGCCATCATCTGCTCTACCTGTCATCTTTCCCTATCATTGGGTTAGGGAGAGGGAGTTCCTTTCAACTCCTATCATGCCCCTCTCATCTAATGCTCATAACTGCAAATTACCCTGTAACTTAAATCATCCTCAAAGAAACATGTAACATCCTTACCATCATGAGAAGGAAAGAACTTTTGTTTGTTTCTTTCTTGCTTGCTCTCACATTTAGATCTCTCCCCCCACAAACCCCATTGCTCTGCTGCCAACTGAGTTGTCCAATGCTAGAACCACTTGACACTTCCTAGCTGTGTGACCCTGGGCAAGTCACTTAACCTTCATTGCCCCGCAAACAAACAAAAACAAATGAAATATTAATACTTTTATCTAGGGGCAGCTAGGTGGCGCAAAGGATAGAGCACAGACGCTGGAGTCAGTAGTACCTGAGTTCAAATCCAGCCTCAGATACTTAACACTCATTAGCTGTGTGACCCTAGGCAAGTCACTTAACCCCAATTGCCTCACCAAAACAAAACAAAACAAACAAACAAAAAAACCCAAAAAATACTTTTATCTAAAGAACTTTTAGCCTCAGAATCAGACACCTGATTTCACTGTAATAACTTCTGAGTTATCTGTGTAAAATCACAATTAACAAGTTGTTTTCTGAAAGCATTTGCAATAGGACTTGAAAGCAATGGGCAAACCCGTATTTAATATTAAAGTTTCCAAGGGGTTAGGGAAGTAGTATGATGTTCATTCCACAAATAGCTCCTGTCATCCAAGAAAGCCTCATGGGAATATTTACAAAGCAAGTGCATAAGGCTGATGGTGGACCTCATGATTTCTGACTCAGAATCCCCAAACCTTATCACTGACTAACACTCTTTTGCTCTCAAACCAAGGATATCTCTTTTTAGAAGTACCCTATTCCATTACCCTTGATTTTGCTTTAAGATAGATAATTAAAAAAAAAAGATAGATAATTTTTTTAAAAAAGATTAGATGGAGTTGTTGAGAAAGATCTTTTATTTTTAACGCAAAAAATCCTTTTACTTTAAATGATACAAAAATATTGAAGGTCATTCACAATGTGGCTGCAGACTACCTCTCTAAATATTACATATTACTCCCATGCATGTACTCTATGTTCCATCAATACCTCCCATCTCCAATGATGCATTTGCATAGGCTACGTCTGTACTTGTATAACTTTGGGGTGCACACTCATTCAGAAGGCTTTTCTAGCTGGAATCTAGCTGACCACATGGCCTAGCTTGGAGTTTGGTTGCTTCCAGCTAGCCATGTGTAACTTGGAGCTGAGAGGCACTTTGGGGTTGAGAAAGCAAACCCATTACTGGCCATGGAGCAGTGCTAGCCAAAGACTTGGTAGACCTTTATCATAAAAGTATTTTATTATTTTCTAGTTACATGTAAAGATCATTTTCAACATTTGTTTTTATAAGACTTCTAGTTTCAAATTTTTCTCCCTCCCTCTCCCCTCCCCAAGACAGCAAGCAATCTGATATAGGTTATATATGTACAATCACATTAAAAGTGATCTATCTTCAGGAGCCTTCCAGCCATCTCCTGTGAAGGCTGGGGTTGGTGGGAGGTGGGGGAGGGGAGGAGAAATAGCTCACCATTTCCCCCCGCCTTGCTTCCCCATAGCAGTGAGCACATCCCTACTAAAGAACGCGTTGTGACACAATCTGGAGCCCAAGACCAGATCTCAGGGCCCCAGTTGCCTCCCTTAGGTTGTGTTTCTTTTCTTAACATTAAACTCAAGACGAACATATCCAGGCAACTGGCAACTTCAAGAAAGTCACAAGATCCAGAGGTCTTGGATCACTTGATTGGAGCTGGTAGCAGGGTGAACTATAACAAAGACTATTCAGTAGTCTGGCAAATTCCTTAATGTTCTGATGAGGTTTAATTCTCAATCTCTTAGAAGAGTGAGTTCAGCAGTAGTGATAAGGTATTGAATCTTAGTTTAAATCCTCTCAAGCAATGATTGTGAGTGCTTTGTGTTTGGCATTTCTTTTATGTATAGAAAGCGAATATCTGGGGCCATCTCCAGTCATCCTGATGTATATCTTACCAATGGACCCGTATGGCTCTGGAGGAGTGAGTGAGGCTGGTGACCTTGCACAGCCCTCCCTCACTTAAATCCAATTCAGTGCAAGTCATGATATAACTTCCTTATGTTAGGGTCCTCTTTGAGAATGAAGGACAAACAATAACAACAGAAAGCAGATACCAGTGCCATAGCTAATTTACAATATAAATACTTTTAGTCCTTTTCTGCTTTTCCTCTTGGGTAGACCCTAACTGTGATCTTATGACTAAGCCTTCAGTGATTTATCCATGGGATGCCAGGGTAGAGGGTGTCCAAAACTGTGAGAAAAGAAACCTCTTTTACGGGTTCAGATTCCCCAAAACTGAACCCAGTATAGAGCAGATGAGCAGATGAGTAGAGCAGGAAAGAATACAGTTCTCCGCTCACCCTAAGCCCAGTAGCACTTCTTAATTGTTTGGCTTGAAATGAATTCATCCTCATCTTCTCTTATAGAATAGTTAGAATCGTAGAATCCCAGGTGCCACCTCCTGTGGGAAATTTTTCCTGATCCCCTTATTCCACCCTCTCCTCAAATTACTGTACTTTTGTTTGTGTATATGTTATACTCCACACTCCAGAGAATTGTAACCTTCCTGAGGGCAGGGACTAAATGAATGAGTACAAAAGGATTATTTAGCACTTAGGCTATGTACCAAGCACTGTGCTAAGTGTGGAGGATAAAAACACCAAATCAAAAACAATCTTTGTCCTCAAAGACCTTACATTCTAATAGAGTAAAAGTGACACATAAAGGGAAAATGGTGGCAAGGAAAGAGTATTTTGATTTGAAAAGTTGCAAAGATGAAGAATGGAGAGAAAGGAAGGAAGGAAGCAAAAAAGGAAAGAAGGAAGAAAAAGGCATTTATTAAGTGCCCGTCTCGTGCCAGGCACTGTGCTAAGTGCTTTGAAAATATCTCATTTTATCATCTCAACAATCTTAGGAGGTAGGTGCTATTATTATTGTTATTTTACAGTTGAAGAAACTGAGGCAGACAACAGTTAAATGATTTGTCTGTGGTATAAAAAAAAGCCTTTTGGGGTTTATGATGTTTCCCTTAGGAAGGAAAAGTATCTCATATAACAAATACTATTTTTATACTTAAGTCACTTACTCTCTGGTGTTCCTTCGCATATACACTTCGAGAGTTAACCCTGAGGAAAAATCAGGAGTCGGAGTCCCTTAGGCAGTTGGATGTTGGACATCACATCCCTCTGGCAACTCCTGCAGTGGCACTGGTGCCAAACTGTATTGGCTCTGCTTCTCCTTTGGATCCACGAATATCACGGAGAGGGAAAACCTGCTGCATGGGCAACAGCTTGTTTTCCAATTCATCCACCCAGGTCAGCGCCCTGGAGAGGACACTCCAGCTACTCCTCATGGAGTAGATACAACACGGATGTGGCAGTTACTGGTTATAAGTCACTCAGGAGCTGCGGCTCCTGTATCGGACTGCACAGCCACACTGTGGCCTGTGGCTCTTGCAAGCGCTGATCCATGGTCGTCTGCGACTGATGGAGGCCTACACTACACTACACTTCCCCAAATGTAATTATCTGAGACTGGATTTGAGTTCAGTTGTTCCTGACTCCAGACTCAAATCTCTATCTGCTACCCCACCTAGCTTCTCCATAGGGCAGTAAAGTGACAAACTATTTTTAACAGTATTTATCTGATTATGGTTCTAGAACTAGACAGCAAGGACAAGGAGGAGGGGGTGAAGAAGTACATAAGAAAGAGAGTATGCCCCCAGCAGTCAGGTAGGTGGATATATTGCCAGAGACTAAAATGAAACATGATTTGAGCTGACCTGCCCAGATATCATAAGGCACCTAAGGCACTCACCAATCAGGACAGCAAGGCCCCAGGGCAGGATTTTGGAGATGAAAGATTAAGTTAAATCCTCCTAGGCATGTTCTTTGATCTCAGTAGCAAGACAGCTGTCAAGGAGGTGGGCAGGGATTACAATGACTGTCTTATTTTTGTATCCTCAATGTCTAGCATAGCACTTATAGTAGGGACTTAATAATGTTTGTTGAATTGAATGGATCGGTTAAAACAGTAAACATTTATTGAGTACCTACTGTTTCCCCTATGTTAGGTTCTGGAAATGCAAAAAGAGTAGCTTAGAAACTAATTGGAGAGAAAAGGCATATGGGAAACTCCTAAAGAATACAAGACAGATTATAATTAAGTGCTGGCTCGGATAGAGCAGATCATGTGCTATAGAAACTCAAAGCAAACAAAGATCACAGTAGGCTCAAACAGGGGTTAGGAGTTGAGCAGAGAGATTTCTGACAGAGACATTTTCATTTCAAATCCTTGACGGAGATGACCAAAATTGTGAATGAGAACAGCCACATGAAACCTTCTCATCAAACACATTAAGGGCATGCCATGAGCCTCCATGGAGAGTACTGGGTTTCTCTTTAATCCTGACATTTTTCCCCCCTCCCCATTTTTAGAAAGAGGGTCACCTTGCCTTAGCACACCATTTCCAACCCAGTCCTTTGTTCTGAGGTTAGAGAAGTGTTCCATTTTTTACTGTGATCACTCTGTCTCCTTCCTCACATACCCTTCCTAATGCTGTGATCTTTTTCCATCGGTACTCATGCCTATCTGTGCTCCAAGAGGTAAAATTCTCATCTTAGGGCACAAGAATCATATTTTTTTCTTTTTCTGTGTTCTTTTCTCTTTTTAACTGCACATTTGAGTTAAAAACCTGTCAACATGCTCTTGAGAGGAACTGTCACTTTAAAAGCCTATAAATTGTTTATATACTCACGTTATTGAATGAGATCACAGATTTTAATCTGATGTCCTTTCCGTCCTCATTTCTGGTGATTTGTGGTGAATTTCAGTTTAACAATAACGATGATGCTGATGATACTGATGCTGATAACGACAAGGGTAAAGCTAATAAGGAGTATAATGGGGTTTACTGATTGCTTTACATGCATTAATTTGTTTGATCTTAACAAATACTAATTAACTGGTTAGACTTCACTAGAACCTAGCTGGTTTGTCTACTCCAAGCACTTGAAAACTTTCTCTTTCAGAATAGGGAGGGGGATGAGAACATTTTGTTCCAACTGTCACGAAGGTATCTGAAGCAGGTGCTGTGGAACACCTGGAGCTTGGTCAGATATCAAAGATGCCAAGGTCATCCATTGCATCCTGGGCCATTGCCAGTCATCTTGACTTTTGTCCTATCACTGGACTTTGATGACTCAGGAAGAGAGAGTGAGGCTGACCTGCCTCACTTAATCCCAATTCACCTTCAAGGCAAGACATCATCCCATGGTGTCAACAGTCTTCAAAAACAGAGAATAAACAATAACAGCTAGAGCCTCAGTGAGGTTTAGCAAATATTCTTATTCCCATTTAAGGATGAAATCCTGAGGATTATGGAGGTAAAGTGAAGTATTTGTCCACAGTGACACATCTTGTAGTATCAGAAACCAAATTCCAACCAAAGGCTGAGAAATTTGAGGGTCACTTTTAGGTGGGAGATCAACGTAGGCTTCACAAAAAAGGTGGCACCTGACTTAGATCTTAAAAGAATAGACAAAGATGGCAAAGACCCAAGGGGCAGGGAATAGTGTGGAAGGGAGGAGATATTCCTGACATGGAATAAGTTATGCACCAAAGGACAGATGGAAGCAGGAAAGAGTAGGATGAGAGAAGGAAACAGAGAATCACATGCCAAGATAAGGAGTTATTCTGTATCAGCAAACAAATATGCAGCCACTAAGTTGAGAAGTGACTTGGTTAGAGTGGTGCCTTCAGATGAAGAGCTCCTTTATTCCCATTACACCTTCCTGTGTCATATTTAGCTGCAGATATCTTGTATCCCTCTCCCAGGGGGATGTAAACTCCTGGTGGTCAGAAACTGTCATTGTCTTGTTTAACCCTTGTATCTCCAGCACCCACTGGTGCCTTGCAAAGAGTAAGTGCTTAATAAATGTCTGTTGAATTGTTATTGCCCCAGCAGCCTTGGAGAACCCCAGAGGGCCTGAAGGATGAAAAAGGCTACAAGGGATATCAGGTTATTGTAGCCAACAACTTAATAAGAAATTTTATAGATTGTCAGAGAAACCTAAAGTTCCATCAAACACTGCTTACAACAGAGTATGCACTTCAGCAAAATCCTGTAAGCCTACAAGAATTACCTGCTAAAAATCAATTACTCAATTTATAGCAGATTAGTTATCCAGGTGGCTTAGTCTATATGAAAAAAATGCAAAAGATAACTGAGTCTGAGACAGACTCACACCAAAGAAAATAGTTCCTGTTGGGCATCTTCTTTCCCTTTCTTCATGGCTATAAATATTGCTTGATATATTTCTGTATTAAAAAGGGAATAGGAGAACTGCTTATTTTACTTTTTTTTTACATCATCATAATTTTCCCCAAGAAGGAAAGCCATCCCATATAACAAATAGTAATTTTAAATACAAAAAAGACAAGGACAAAGAGGAGGGAAAAAATCAGCAAAACCTATATATACACATTGAAAAAGTCTGAAAACATATGCAGTGTACAACTTTTGGATCTCCCACCTCTGCAAAGGACAGGGGTGGTAGTATCTTATAATATTACTTCTTTTGATCCATGCTTGTCTTTATAATATGGTAGTATTCACTTTTGATTTTTTTAGTGGTTGCTCTTTTCATTTACATTGTTATAGTCATATTATATGTGTGTATATATTTATGCATACACACACATATAGAGATTATTTTCCTAGCTCTGCTTAATTTATTCTGCATCAGTTCATGTAGATCTTTACAATGCTTCTCTGTATTCATCACATTATGCCGTTTCTTATAATACAGTAATATTCCATTCCATTTACATATCTCAATATGTTTAACCATTCCCCCATGGATGGGCATCTGTTTTGTTTACAATTCTTTGCTATCACAAAAAGTGTTCTCATATATTTTTGGTGTACACAGGGATTTTTCTTATCAATGGCCTCCTTGGGGTAGAGAATGGTTTATTTTGTAAATAATGTGTAAATAGTATAAGGCAACTCTTTCTGAAATTTATTCCGATCCTCTCAAATCTTTAGAAGCTTCCACAGAAATTTACACTGTTGCCAACTATGAGGAAAATGAGAATATAATTTCCCCCTACAAAGATGAATTTTAATTAGACATGTCTAAAAGAGAGAGAGTCAGAAAGAAGAAACAAAGAAAAGAAAAGAAAAGAAAAGAAAAGAAAAGAAAAGAAAAGAAAAGAAAAGAAAAGAAGAGAAGAGAAAAGAAAAGAAAAGAAAAGAAAAGAAAAGAAAAGAAAAGAAAAGAAAAGAAAAGAAAAGAAAAGAACATTCTGTGAAATACTCTTTAATGCAATGCTGAATGGGGGTGGAGGTAGAGGAAAACTTCAGACAACTTCCTGCTACTTTATTTCCAGAAAAAAGGAACCAACAGGGTGAGGAATTGGAAGACATGATGTGTTCTGACTACTAAAGTATCCCCAGGGAATTATAACTAGAGATAAGTATGTATGGTATTAATGATATTATGTTCTAATGTCTGGTTTCTCACATATTATTTTACGTAGATATTACTTAGCATTCTCATTAACACATCTTTTTCTGAACCCCAGAAGCCATACTTTTAGGTTGTTACAATAATTAGAAATAGTTGAATCACAAAATTACAACATCTCAGAATTTAGAGAAGGAACCTTAGAGATTATTTTATTTAAATTCTATATTATACAGATGAAAGAACTGAGGCTTGGAGAGGTCACACAACTAGTTAGTGACAACTGGGCTAGGGTCTTGAGCATATAACTTCCTGCCTGGAGCTGACTGGGTTATAGCAGGGCTTCTTAAACTTTTTCCATTCTTGACCCCTTTTCACCTGACAAATTTTTACGTGACCCAGGTATATAGGTATATTAAATAGGTATACATAACCTTTTATTATTGCCATATGGGGTCAAGACCCACAGTTTAAGAAACTTTGAGCTTTAGGACAATCTTTCACCTGGCCAAATGCTCGATCAGGCTTTGTCATGGAAAGTTTACAAGTGGATCAACATTTTTTTCCTCCATGGTCACAGGAACTCCTAATCATATTACATCTGACATATTTACAAAACCATTCAACTTCTCAGTGAAAAGAAAATTATATAGACATTTAATGTGTACAATGGTCAGTGCCAGCATTTCCTCAGTCCAACCCTACAACCACCCTAGGAGGTAGGACCATGGGTATTATTAGTTCCGTTTTATAGATTAGGAAACTGAAGTTCAGAGAGGTTGTGTTTTGACCCATTCCCAAAGCTTCTCTGAGGCAGTTATTTGTAGCTTTCCTGTCTCCAAGGCTAGTGACATAGCCAGACTACTTTAATATAAGATTAATTTCTTTTGTTTCATATTTGAAACAAATTATACCTTATCTTTTTTTCCCTCTATTTCCAACTAGTCACTATTGATTCAGTATTTCCACAAAATGTATGTTTTCCAAGTTCTTTACCATTATTCATTAGTTTTTACTTCAAATCAATGAAGCAGATCAGTATGAAAAGCATATTCCAAGTTTTACAATCAATATCATGACCTGGCCTCATAGCATTTTGTCTGGTTACTTCCATTTGGTGTAAGACCTATAGGTAGGAGCAGTAGTACTTGTTTGAATCTGCTGTACATTTTTTGAATGTAGCAGAGTAATTGACATTTTGGCATTCTCTGAAAGACAGTTGTGTTTTCACCTAAATCGGCTGGGAATTTAAAAAAAACCACAACACTGCATTTGTAATTTGCATATTCCGATGTAATGTCCTGGATTTTGTGAATCTGTTAGTGAAAATGATGCCAGGAATTTGGGCAGTTTCTTAATTGGTATATAAAAAAGGGCAAATTCATTACTTTTATTATTGTAGTTTTCTCCAGAGAGAAATCCTAACATGGCTGAAACAGTAAAAGTATTCAAAGGTTAACCTGTACTTTTATAAACCACTGAACAAAAGTAAAATTATTTCAGAGAAGTGTATTCTATAGGCAAATGATTACACTATGTAAACTCTCTAAACTGATAAGTCTTTAATTTAACTAATGAGTATATGACACAGCAAAACCCAAACAATAAATTTGAAAATCAATTAAAGATGACATAAATATTGTACCAATAGAATCTATTTTGAAATAGAAATAAGAAGAGGTGATACAATGGTGGGAGCATTGGATCTGGAGTCAGGAATAACTAAGTTCAAATTCAGCTTCAGATACTTACTAGATCTGTGACCCTGGGCAAGTTACTTAACCTCTATTTGCCTCCATTTCCTTAACTCAAACCAATAAAATGGCACTAATACTAGCTCCTACCTCCCAGAGTTGTTGTGGAGATTAAATAAAATAATATTTGCGAAGTGCTTTGCAAACCTTAAAGCATTATATAAATGATAGTTATTATTAGTGGCATAATAAGTACAATTAAGCATAGAGACTTGTAAATTAAGAAACTCAGCAAACCAGTTGTCCAATGTAGTTTTTCTGAGTCACTTCAGTGTCTAATTCAGTTGATAGTGACACTGAGAATTGCCAGACTTTGTAAAAGATTAATTTACAACCAAATAGCTGGATCTAATTCAGAATCCTGATCTCTTTTTTAAAAATCATTTTTATTATTACTAATCATCAAATAATAAAAATTCTACTTTTAGTTTGTTTTAAATATCATTATGGTAGTGTTCTGGAAAGTAGGATAAAGCAAAGGATCCTGAACCTGGAGTCATAAAGTCTTGGATTCATATCCTCTGATACTTCCTACCTGTGTGACCCTAAGCAAGTCAGTTAATTTCTATGAGTTTCAGTTGCTTCATTTGTAAAATGCAGCTAATAGTGTTTTCTCTATCTACCTCCCATGGCTGTGAAGGGTAGCACTTTGTAAACCTTCATAGCAATTTGAATTATTATTTCACAAGTTCCCTATTCTAATGGGTTTATGATATTACTGATCGGTTTATTCCCTCAAATCATACAGACTGCAACCTATGCATGCCTTCTCATCCTATTTGACTCTCATCCTCATTTCCATAGGTCATTCTTTTCATTTAACCCTAATCATTAAAAAAAATAGGATAAGGAAAACCTCTAGACAACAAGCAGATATTAGATTAGATATTAGAAACATTTCTTTTTTTTGGTTTTGGTTTTTTGTGGGGCAATGGGGGTTAAGTGACTTGCCCAGGGTCACACAGCTAGTAAGTGTCAAGTGTCTGTGGCCGGATTTGAACCCAGGTCCTCCTGAATCCAGGGCTGGTGTTCTATCCACTGCACCACCTAGCCCCCCAGAAACATTTCTGACACAAAAAACCTACCTTTTAAAATTACTATTCTGCCAATGATGCAGAATGACTCTAAACTGTAGAATGATACAAGCTCTGAAAAAATCAAAATAGTAGAAGATCTGTAAGGCAATACATCTACTTCTTTGAGGGGAAAGAAAAGAAAGTAGAAGTGGAGAAGTAGTAGAAGAGAGCAAGAAAAAAGAGATTAGGAATGGAAACTAGGAGGGAAAAGCAAGAGTAATATTCCCTAACAGCTTGTACTTTCTTGGAAATAGGGTTATAAGCTAGAAATTTGTTTTTTTTAAATCATTTCACCTTCTTTTCCCTTTATCTCAATCACTGTCTATTTCACTGGCACTTGTTGCTAGGTAGCTCAAAGGTTAGAGTTAATGAGACCATAAACATAGAAAGTGTGGGACTCAAATCAAGGAAGAACTGAGTTCAGGTTCTCCCTCTAATACACACTGGATGTGGGATCCTGGGCAAGTCACAACATCTCAATGCTCTAGGAAACTCTCTAAGACTCTAAATAGCAGAGGAAATGTGAACCTGTATTAGTAGAGGGAGTTTTCTCATCTGGAGAGATGAGAAAATCATATACTAGGGGAATTATAGGTCTATTCACTATCTCTATTCCTAAGAGTTGTTTTATTCCATAGCCATAAAAATATGCTCTCTCTCTAATTCATGGTTCCAAAGAAAACATTGTTGAAGAGTAACAACAATTCTATCCCAATTGCCAGAAAAACAAAACCATAGGAGCTTTACCTACAAAGGTCATTGATTAAAATGCCTGTAAACAGTATTCAAGAGAACTAGAATTAATCAATCAATCAATCAATCAATACACTTTTATTAAGCATCTACTATGTGCTAGATCCTAGCTTCTTAAACTGTGGGTTAAGACCTCATATGGGATAGAGTTACTGAATGTGGTGGTTATGAAAAATTTGGTAACAGTAAAAGGTTATGGGGGCAGCTAGGTGGCGCAGTGGATAGAGCACTGGCCCTGGAGTCATGAGTACCTGAGTTCAAATCCAGCCTCAGACACTTAACACTTACTAGCTGTGTGACCCTGGGCAAGTCACTTAACCCCCATTTGCCTCACTAAAAAAAAAAAAAAGTTATGTATTCCTATTTTATATACCTATATACCTAGGGCTTTGTAAAAATTTACAACAGAGTACGCAGGAGAAAAGGAGTCACAAGTGGAAAACGTTTAAGAAGCCCTGTGCTAGACACTGTGCTAAGTGCTGAGTGAATCAAGGGTCATCTTGCTCTAAGTGATGTCATATCACAGGGTCATTTCCAAAGACAATAAGGGTATGCAAGAAGGAGACAGATCTCTTCCCTATTACAGACCTGTACCCTTAAGTGCCAGGCCTAGTTTGTGTGGGATAATGGGGTTGTGTCACAATAAATGTAGCAATGGACTTGGAGTCAGGAAGACCCAAAATTCAATTGCATCCTCAGATATTTACTAGCTGTTTTACCTTTGGCAACTCATTTAACCTCTTTCTGTCTCAATTTCCTCATTTGTAAAATGAGAATAATAATAGATCTTACCTCTCAGGATTGTTGTGAGGATTAAGTCAGATATTTGTAAAGTACTATATAAACTTTAAAGGACTATATAAGTACTTATTATTATTATTGTTATTATTAAAATTTAGGGGCAGCTAGGTGGCGCAGTGGATAGAGCACTGGCCCTGGATTCAGGATGACCTGAGCTCAAACACCACCTCAGACACTTGAGACTTACTAGCTGTGTGACCCTGGGCAAGTCACTTAACTCCCATTGCCCCTCAAAGAAAAAACTAAAGGCACCAAGGTAACACCAAATACAGGAAGAGTAGAGGAGAAGCTAAAGTTGTAACAGAAGGAAGGAAAGAGGAGGGGAAACCATAGGTAGAGAGAATTAATGGCAACCTCTAGAATAATTACCCTGTTTTTCTCTGTCTAGAAATTATTTCACTGTGGTGATAAAGGCCATTACTCCTACAAAGATAGTTCAAACTAAGGAAAGGGGTGCTTAGAGTTATAAAATATTAGAGATGGAAAGAAACTGCTCACAATCACAACTAGTTAGTTGGTTAATAAAAAACCCAATGCATTTCTAGATCCCAGACCTCCTTTTATATTCCATTTCTCTTTGTACTTTCCTATACTGCCCCTTTCTTAGACATGGTATCTACAAATATGAACCTAATGTAAGAATTCTAAGAACATAAGGTCCAAACACAAAAGAGTAGAAGAATAGTGAGACACCTGCATTTGAATCCTGCCTCTGATATTTGCTACCAGTGTGACCCTGAGTAATCTCTCTGACTCCCAGTTTCATCACCTGTGGCATGAGGAGAATGACACTTGTAATAACTACTTATAGGACTTTTGTAAGAATCAAATAAGACAGTGTTATGTATAACTGGCATTTGAAACTGCTTGGGTTCCCTGTCCTGAGAGTCCTTGGACCTGTTAGGTGCCACACAAGGATAGAAAATGAAGGGTACTGGGAATATGAAATATTCTGAATCCAAGTTACATTTGTAAAGCACTTTGCACACCTTAAATCACCATATAAATATTATCTATTATTATATTAGCCTTCATTATTATTTGTCAAATTGTTCTTAATGGTGATCATCTGTCTATGATGATTCAATATCCTTGAGGACCTAGCTCGGTGGAGATACATAGAGAAAAGGATTCAAATTAAATGACACAGAATTTTAAAATTGGGACCATAAAGATTATCTAATACAAATTTCTCATTTTACAGATATAGAAACCAAGGCACAGAGAGGTAAAATAATTTGCCAAAGGTCACATAACAAATCAGTGATAGTGCTAGTACCTAAGACAATGTGGTAGGTCAAAAAGAGTACCATCTTGGAGCCAGGAGGCTAGGGATCTTCCCTCAGATATTTATTGTGTATTTGACCATGGACAAAGCACTTCCTTTTCCTAAGTCCTACTCTTTTCATTTATAGAATCTGGATGCTACTATTCCTAGGGTTTGGAGTCAAGTTCTCCTGAAGTACCATGCAAACATAATGGCTTGCTGTTGTAGAGTTCAAGTCTCCTCTGTAGGCTCCTCTTTCACTCCAACACATTGATGAAGACAGAACAAGGAGCTGGTGATGAACATCTGATGTATTTCAAAGACTTTTCAGAGATGTTATAATTGTGTTAGCTTTCTCTCTCTATTACCATGTGCTTTTTTTTTCCTGATGACACTGAAGGTGTTTTAAATTTTTAGTCTTTTGTGTTATCAGTTTAAACACAAACTTTTTTGTCCCTCCTTCTCAATGATTGGTGGTAGGAATATAAATTACTCTTGCTACAGAAATTTGGATTGTATTATTGTTAAATCCCTTTTATGTTGCTAAATGATTTGCATACTTGTGGAGTCAAGAGGTCATAGAGGGCCACTCCTTGGCCCCTCCTTCTCAAGGTCTCCCACTTTTCATTACCCAGTGATTTCATGATTATATCCTTAGAACCAACAGAACTATTCACTTCTGTCTTACATTTAAGAACTGGAATGATTTAGCACCATAATTTAAAACTCCTAAACACTAAAAATAAAGACTCCTAAAGAGGAAGTAGCCACAGGAGGTGATTATGGAGTTTTTGTTCACTCCATTTTACAAAGACACAAATCTTGCTGAATTGTAATTATCCAGGAAATTTTATCCGACATTAATAGTAGACTTTCCCCCTCCATTTTTGAAAGTAGCAAAGAGATTAAATGAACCTATTTTATTCAGAGTAACTAGTTCTCCTGCCACCATCTGTCACATTCTAAAGACATTTCCTAACTCACAGTGTCCCCAGTACTAGTTTTCTTTGAACTGATTTAATAATTCATAAACTTGAATCAATTGAAGAAAACTCCTCTGTCACTTTCATTTTTAAAAGATTTTAACTTTAAAATTTTCTAAAAATAAATGTTTTACATGTTTTTTATATGAGGATGTTCTCATACAAACTGACATTTACATTTGCATTTTGGATTTCTGGGTTACTACAAAGTAGACAAATACCTTTCAAACAGGTCTAATTGTTTAATTGGCTTTTAAAAAGTATTTGCTTTTAAAGCCCCATAAGGAGGGTGGGCTGATTTAAGACAAAGGTAATGGGATTTAAGGTGGACTTTTAATACAAACTAATTAGCTGAGCAGCTTCTTTGCCTCTATAATGACTTGATGATTTTAGAATTTTAGAATCATTTTAGAATCACAGAATGTTACAGCTAAGAAGAATTTAGAGAGCATCTATCTCAAACATCTGATTTCACTACTTATTTTCAACTAATTCCTTTTCAAAACTATTAAGATTTGGAAAGTGCAATGCCCATCTTCTAAACTGATTCTTGGAGCCATCTCTGGGGTATCATACAATGGGGACTAATCTTCCCCTCCCCCTGATGTGTTATGGGAATTATTGACTGGCTAGTTTGAGGCAACATCTGTTAAATTAGGCATAAGAAGCAGCAGGATTGTTTAGCAGACAGGGAAGCAGCAATCACCAGCAACATCATCAGGAATACATCATGCTAAAATAACCATAACTTTCCTGGCATGGTTCCTATGCCCCAAACTACTGGGTAGAGATCAGGGTAATGCTACAGTCTTAGAATACTTAGATGTCCATAAATTATTCCACAAAGTCTCATTCCATTCTTGTCGGGTTTTGTCCTTCATTCTCAAAGAGGACCATAACATGGGGAGGTGACATCATGACTTGTAGTGAACTGGATTTAAGTGAGGGAAGGCTGTGCAAAGTCACCAGCCTCACCCTCTCCTCCAGAGCCATATGGGTCCAATGGCAAGATATATATTAGGATGACTGAAGACGTTTAAGGCAATTGGGATGAAATGACTTGCTCTGAATTACAGAGCTAGTAAGTGTCTAAGGTGAGATTTGAACTCAGGTCCTCCCAACTTTAGGGTCAATTCTCTATCCACTGCATCTTCCAGCTGCCCCTTCCATTCTTGTAGATAAGACAGAGAGATATGAGCCAGATGATAGAATATTTACCAAGTTTGTAGAAGACAGAAAACTGGGAATGATGATGATGAGGGTGACAATGACAAAAAGGAGAATTAATAATAATAACTAGTGTTTTACAATTATCTCATTTTATGGCTCACATCAATCTTGGGAAGAGAACACCAAGGCAGACATAAGTTGCTCATTCTATAAACATTTCTTAAGCATCTGCTAAGTTCCAGGCACTGTGTTAAGTATTGGGGATACAAAGAAAGGCAAAACACAGTCCCCGATGTCAAAGAGCTCACAGTCTAACAAAGGAGACAACATCAAAGCAACTATGTACAAGCAAGATATTGGACATAAGCAACAGAGGAAAGGTCCTAGAATTATGGGGGATCAGTTAAGGCTTCTTGTAAAAAGTGGGATTTCAGGTGGGACTTAAGGGAAGAAGCCAGAGAAAGCAAGATATGAAGATAACTGTATTGTTCAGGGGCACACAGCTAGTAAATGTTTAAGGATGGACTTGAACTCAGGCCTTCCTAAATCTAGGTGTCACTCAGCTACCTGTGAAAGTGATTTTAGGGAGTGCAAAAACCAACTGGATAAGTACAAAATGGGGTTTATGTTTATAAAACAATTTATGTGAAAAATATATGGTGGTTGAAAATTCAATTACAAAAGTATAAGAAGTCAGTCAAAAAATAGCTAACATCGGGGCAGTTAGGTGGCGCAGTGGATAGAGCACCGGCCCTGGAGTCAGGAGTACCTGAGTTCAAATATGGCCTCAGACACTTAACACTTACTAGCTGTGTGACCCTGGGCAAGTCACTTAACCCCAATTGCCTCACTTAAAAATAAAAAAAAAATAATAAAACAATTTAAAAAAAATAGCTAACATAGCCTTAGTCCTCATTGACAGAGGTAAAGAGCTCAGAATAAATAGTAATAGCAAGGTGATACGGTATGATACTTTCACTGGTCAGAACACATTTGTAATATCACGTTGAATTCTGGGGGCCACATTTTAGAAGTGATATTGACATACTAGAGTGGGTAAAGCAAAGTGCAACCAGGGTGGTTAGAGGATTGGAAACATGAGAAATGATGAATGAGACATTCAGAGAAAAATGGGAAGATTTATACGAATTAATACAAATTGAAATGAGTAGGACCCCGAGAACAACGTATGCAATGACAATACTATGAAGAAAAACAACTTTGAAAGTCCTCAAAACTCTGATCAAAGCATGAAATAATAATGACTTCAAAAGACTGATGATGAAACTTATTTCCCATCTCTTAAAAGAGGGGAAATGGACTCAAGATGCAGAATGTGATAAACATCCTCAGATAGGGCCAATATGTTGACTTTTTTTTTCTATACATTTTTTTTATTCTAATTTCTACTGAGTGGAGTGATAGATGTAGACAAAGGTGACAAACATGGCCCCCCAAAAATCAATAAACCAATTTTTTAAAGGCACAGAAGAAACAACAAGCAACTTTTTTTTCTGTGTTGAATTAAAATTTTAAAAACAAACTATACAGTAAAAGTTTGCAGTTTCTAATAAAAGTTGCTATCTTTTTCTTTTTTGCAGATCAAAATGTTTCTATTTATGGTTGATTGTTAAATCTGCAATAAAAAGAAAATTTTTAAATGCAAAGCACATGAGATTTGGTCAAAAGAACTGGGAAGGTTCAGCTTAGGGAGGGGCATGCTAGTTGTCTTTAAGTATTTGTTTTTCTGGGTTGTTTTATTTTGGTTTTTTGTGGAAAAGGTATTAGATTTGTTCTGTTTGACCTAATAATGGGCAAAAACTGGCAAAAGTAAGTTTTTAGCTTGACATCAGAAAGAACTTCCTAATGATTAGAGTTGCCCCCGATGATGTGCATGGTCTCCTGGCATGGGACTTTGTGGACCCCAGGTTAATAACCCCTACTGGGAAGCCCAGACCTTCTAGTACAATTGGGGTTTAAAGGTTATAAAGCAGTTTACATACACTATCTTATCTGAGTCTAATAACAGGCCAGTGATATGGGTAGGACAAGTATTATTAATTTTTTTTGGACCAGAAACCAGTTCAGAGGCTAAATGACTTGTCCAAGGTCAAATGGCTACTTTAAGTGTCAAAAGCTGGATTCACATGCAGAGATCTTTCTTAACTCCATGTCTAGTACACCTTCCACCACACCAGACCATGCTTCCTTGGGATGCTAGTGATACAAAAATTACCACATGAGATCATGAGGTCCTCTCCTTAAAGGATGGAAGGAAATAACCACTTTCTATGTGCCAGTCATTGTGCCAAGCACAGTACAAATATTATCTCACTTTATCCCCACGACATTCCTTATTACCTCCATTTCACAGATGAGGAAACTGAGGTAGACAGAGGTTAAGTGATTTGTCTAGAGTCAGACAACTAGTAATGGCCTGAGGCTGGATTTGAACTCAGGTCTTCTTGACTCCAGATTCAACCCTCTATCCATTGCACCATTTAGATACCTCCTTAGAAAGGACTATTGTTTTTGGTCTTTTTGTATAGCACAGTGCCTAGAACACAGTAAGTGTTTAATAAATGATTGTTGATTGATTTGACAATGAAAGAAACTCTGTTCCAAGACTTTATCCTCAATAATCTAACTTGAGTTTTCATGCTACTTGACAGGTTAGAAACTAAAGAGTATACATGTTATCCCTGTAATTGGACAGATAATTCAGTTCAATACAATGCAATTCAATAAATATTTATTGAGCATCTACTATGTGCCAGGCACTCTGTTAAGGTCTGGATAAGAAATGTTGGTTAAGAGATTAAGTGTCTTGCCCACAGCCACATGACTGGTAAGTGTCAGGGCTGAGACTCGGACTTCAGGTTTTCTAAATCCAATCGGTTTCCCACTATTACCATACTATCTCTAAGTCATCTATAAGACTCTGCTCCCTGTTGAAACAAGAAGGTGTGGAAGAAGAAAATAGAAGGAACAGCAAACCCTAGACTCATTAAAACATTTCTTATTGTTTGTTAGTTGCATCACTTTCTATCATAAATAGATTTAGCCTGAAAAGACAGAGATGAAGTAAAATATTTTTGTTGTCCTAACAAATACTTAGTGTTGGTCTAGAGATGAGGTAGGGAAAAAAAAGTTATTATGATGAATGAAAATATTTTATTAAATTTGTACAACTTCTTCAGTCATTGATTATGGGTTCCAAAGCATCCTAAATCAGAAGTAACCAAAGTTGTAACCATAGCAGACTCTCAACATTCTCAGGGGATATAGTCTTTAATATTAATTTTTTATATAAAATTTTTGAGTTCCAAATTTTTCCTTCCCTCCATCTTTTGTCCCCACCCTAAGATGGTAAACAATCTGATATAGGTTATATATGTTCAATCACATAAAACATATATCCATATCAGGCATATTGTGAAAGAACGAAAGAAAAAAATACAAAAAATAAAGTGAAAACAGTATGCTGCAATCTGTATTCAGACTCCATTAGTTCTTTTTCTGGACGTAGATAGCATTTTCCATCAAGAGTCTTTTGGACTTGTCTTGAATTATTATATTGCTGAGAAGAACTAAGTCAATCATAGCTGATCATCGCACAATGTTGCTGTTATTATATATAATGTTCTGGTTCTGCTCACTATGTTTTTCATCAGTGCATATAAGTCTTTCCAGGTTTTTCTGAAATCTGCCCACTCCTTATTTCTTTTTTCTTTTTCTTTTTGGTGAGGCAATTGGGGTTAAGCCACTTGCCCAGGGTCACACAGCTAGTAAGTATTAAGTGTTTGAAGCTGGATTTGAACTCAGGTCTTCTTGACTCCAGGGCCAGTACTCTATCCACTGCGCCACCTAGCTGCCCCTCCTCATTTCTTTTGACATCTATGTTCTATTACATTCATATACCACAACTTGTTTATCCATTCCCCAAATTGATGGGCATTGAGGGGATATATTCTAAACAACATACAAATAAGGACATTGTATGAATACAATGCTATATTGAAGTATGTGTATATGTGTGTATAAGAGACAGACAAGTATATAGAGAAAAAGTTGTTGGGGAGGAGTTAGTGTATATGCATTTCTCTTAGGGTTTCTCTTCTTCCCTTTCTTTCGGTGAGGAAAGGTAAGTAATTGCTTCTGGAGGATACTATGGGGAATTGAAGAGACTGAAGCAGTTAGTAAAGTTGGAAACAGGGTTGAACTGGGAAGAGCTGAGATAATATATAAAGCACTTTACTGACCTTAAAATCTATATAAATTTTAGCCATTATTATTTTATTATGTGGTTATTAATTTGTAAACTCCAAACTCGACCCAATATCTTACCTTTGTGAGAAAATTATTAATAATGGGGTGTTTTCGGGGACTCAGAGACCCCACCCCACCCCCACCCCACCCCCACAAACAGAAGAACTCTGGCTGGTTTTGCAGGGCCAGCCCAGAGTCAGTAAAGTTGGACTCTTAATAGAAACAATAGAGATTAAAACCACACCTACCTGAAAGCCTTCCCCTCCCCTGCTCCAGGGTCTGTGCTCTGGACTCTGACCTCAGCACATACTTCTCATTGACCACCCTCAAGTCTAGTAAACCAATAGATTTGAATGATGCTAGCCAATTAGCTTTGAGCAGTGTGTAAGGGTAGCCTCTCCTCCACACCACGGGGAGTTTACGTTCTCTCTCAGCTCTCTTGGTCTGGGGGTTGAAGGAGGCAGAGACCCAACTCACTCTTTCTACCCTCGGGCTTCTGAACTTTTTGGAGTCATGTGCTCTCTCTCTTTACTAATTTTTAATATGAATTAATAAATGCTTAATGACCAAAACTGATGCTAAAGCCTCTAATTTGTAAGTAGCAATATATCAGAAGTTCCCTAATATAATTTTAAACAACATACCTTACACATAATCTACCTACAGTAGTGACTTCCTGGGGCCCATAAGCTGCCCCTAAGACCTTAGAGAGAATTGAAGAGTAAGCAATTATTACATTTAGAATTCACTTCCTAAACCCTTGCTTCTTCTCCTAGTGGCCTCATGCTTCCCCCTGTCTGTCCAATGCCTTCTACCCACAGATATCTTTCCTCCCTCACCAAAATTTCCCTTTCTCCCTTTTTGTCCTAATGAAAATACTTATTCCTTCAGTGCTGCTGCTATGCTTTAGGCCTTGTTTGATTAGTTGATTAAAATAATTCTCACTAAAATGTGAATGAGGTTTAACCCTACCAAGAGGATACTTGGTCCTCTGTCATTGGAGGGAGAAGGTCACTTCCATTTTTCCTTGATCTCTGAGTCATCCTCAAATTGTGACACTCACTTTGTTGTTTGCCAGAGGAGTAAATTGCCTGAATCAGCATTGTAGTCCCTCAACATTCTCCCTCCCTCATTTTTTTTTAAGTGAGGCAATTGGGGTTAAGTGACTTGCCCAGGGTCACACAGCTAGTAAGTGTTAAGTGTCTGAGGCTGAATTTGAACTCAGGTACTCCTGACTCCAGGGCTGGTGCTCTGTACACTGCGCCACCTAGCTGCCTCCCTCCCTCATTTTTAAAAACAATACCCTTGAATATTTAAGGAAGTGTGGGCTTATATGTGAAATCTTGGACCCCCAGTGCAGGGGTATTCTAAAATGAAAACATAATGACTAGTGAGTGACCCAGAAGAAAATCCCTTGAGAAGTATCTTAAAATTATAAAATCATACTAGTCCCAATCACTGTATAAAAAGGAAGGATTACGCTGGTTCTTTCTCCTCTCTTGTTGAGCTATCCATGATTGGGAAGGGTCCAATAGGCAAGATACTATGGCAGGACAACAGGCAATATAATATAGGAAAGCCTCATGCCACATCTATTCTTAGCCTGTTCTCAACCTCTCCAGATGACACTTTTCAGCATCATTCAACTTTTTCAAAGTGCAAGCACTAATAATAAAGTGCCCACACTTAAGGAGGTCACAAAAATGTGTTTTTCACTCCCCACCAGTGTCAAATCAACAAATCTTACGTGTTTTCAATCTGCCAATTTAACAATTTATCTAGATGCATTGAAGGAAGGTTTCTTGATCTTCAGTCTGTGAACTTAAAAAAAATACTGGTAACTATATTTCAATATAATTGGTTTCCTTTATATTTATTTCCTGTATTTAAAGACAACATTCTTGGACAGGGTCCATAGGCTTCACTAGAGTGACAAAGGGGCCATGATACAAAAAAGGTTATTAGAGCTGAACTCTTGCACAAATCACCATAATACTCTGAAGTACCCTCATGCTGTGTGGGGGTGTGCATTTTTGCCCCTGCCTTTTTTGTTATTCTCACAATGGATCACAAATGGAAGTGATCATTGAAATTTCTCAAATTTGGAGTCGTGCTTGGACTTGGAATCAGGAAGAATTAAATTTGAATCTTGCCTCAGATCCTTCTAGCTCTGTGACCCTGGGCAAATCACCTCTCTCGCCTTCAGTTTCCTCATTGGTGAAATATGGATAAAAATAGCATCTGCTCCACAGGGTTGTGAAGATCAAATGAGGTAGCTTATAAAGTGCCTTGCAGACCTAAAAGCCTATATAACTTGTAGCTATTGTAATTATTTACTGAGGTTCTGACACATGTTCTCCAAGGGTAGGTTAGATTAAGTGGACGCCAAGGTCATTTTTGACTCTCAAAATCTGTGATTCTAAACATTAGGTCAAGAGCTAAGCATTAGTTTAACACCTGGATTTTCATGGAGGAGGGCAGCCTCAGAAGCTGCTTTTCTATCTATAATTCCTGGAAAACCTTTTTAGACCTTCACAGAGTAGAGTACTTCTAAAACTTTATACCAAAAGCTATTCAAATTCTTAAAAAGATTAATACTGGGGCAGCTAGGTGGCACAGTGGATAAAGCACCGGCCCTGGATTCAGGAGGATTCAAATCCGGCCTCAGACACTTGACACTTACTAGCTGTGTGACCCTGGACAAGTCACTTAACCCCCATTGCCCTGCAAAAACAAAACAAAAACAAAAACAAACAAAAAGATTAATACTACACAATTAGGTGAATATTTTATAAAAGTCATTCATCAACATGTAGCTGTTAAGCAACTTGGCTAAATCAGAATCACTCAGGGCTAAATCTAAGAATTCCAAGTTCATCAAAAAATGAAACTGTTCAATAATTTAAGATTAAATCATAGAACCTAGAGCTTAGGTTTAATTTAGTGAGGCCCTCTCGCTGTTCAGATGAAGAGCCCGAGGTGTTTCAAGATTTCTGCCAGCATTCTTAAAAAGTAAAGCATGGGGGGCAGCTAGGTGGCGCAGTGGATAAAGCTCTGGCCCTGAATTCAGGAGTACCTGAGTTCAAATCCAGCCTCAGACACTTGACACTTACTAGCTGTGTGACCCTGGGCAAGTCACTTAACCCCCATTGTCCTGCAAAAAAAAAAAAAAAAAGTAAAGCATGGCAATATGGCCCCCATGTCAGGGCAGTAAGAGGGCCCAATTGATCTACAATTCAAACAAATCAGCACCTGGGTTGAGTTCCTGGCTGTACTGAATATAAGCTATATGATCTTGGGTAATTCAATTAAACTTTGAGCCTCAGTTTCTTTACCTGTAAAATGGGTGTAACATTTTTATTGCTTTCTTCACAGGGTGTTGTAAGGAAATCGCCCTATGTTAGGGGATCCTAACCTTTTCTGTGTCATGGACCCGTTTGGTAGTCTGGTGAAGCCTATAGATCCCTTCTTAGAATAACATTTTTAAATGCATAGGAATACAAAGGAAACTGATTATTTTGAAATAAAGGTATATTTTTCTCAGCTAGGGTCACAGATCTCTTGAAATCTATAGGTTCATGAACCCCAGATTAGGAGCACCTGATCTGTATAAATGTGAATGAATAGCTTATTTTGGAAAGGTTGGTCATGTGAGGGTCAAATAAGATATCTTTAAAACCCCTGACAACTTTATAAATATAACACATTAGAGAGTTAGAAAGGACCTTGTAAGTCACCTAAACTAATTTAGGCTTAATCCAAACTATTTGGGACAAATGGGTTATTTTTTTTCCTTAACCCCTCATGAAGTTTTCCCTAACTACCTTTGCTTTTAGGATCACTCCTTCCACTAAACTTTGGCACTTACTACTTCCTTCACACATTTGACACAGTTCCTTTCTTGGATATTTATTTATCTTTTTATGGACATATTTAGTCATCTCAGTTGGATTGTAAATTCTTTGAGGGCAGAGATCTTGTCTTAAAGCTCTTTGTATTACCGATGCCTAGTACAGTATCCTTTACATAGAATGTACTCAATAGATCATGGTCATCCCTAGAGGGATATTTTTCTTCTATATAAACTAAATCCCTCCTATTGCAATGCTAACTTCCTAAGAATCTTTTTAAAATATTTAAAAAGTTACTAGAATAAAAAATCACACAGCCACTGATGTCAGTTACATCCCAGGTAAACAGCACCTGAAACCCTGGGGGCAGCTAGGTGGCCCTGGAGGCAGGAGGATCTGAGTTCAAATATCACCTCAGACACTTATTAGCTGTGTGACTCTGGGCAAGTCAATTGTCCCCCAATTGCCTTAAAGATCCGGGGCCATCTCCAGTGGCCCTGATGTATATCCATCTTGGACCCAGGTGGCTCTGGAGGAAAGAATGAGGGTGGTGAATTTGCACAACCCTGCCTCATTTAAATCCAATTCATTGCAAGTCATGGCATCTGTCATGGTCCTCCTCAAGAAAGAAGGACAAACAACAAATGGAAACCCTAAAGTAAGTAGGTCCATGGTGAACAAAGTTTTAACCTTGGGAGATATACCAAGCTTTCCAGAAGATCTGAAGATTTGGGTTAATAAACTGCCAGGCTGATGTCTTCAAACAAAAGAAAAAAGTTTCAGAAGTCATGGACATTGAATTCTAGCAATGATATCACTGGATGAAAAGTTATCAGTTTTTGACATATTGCTCCCCCAAATGTTTGCATATCTTCAGTTCTGTGAGCAATTAGCTAAAGTACCTGTTGCTTCATAGTCCTCCCAATTTCAGATATTACCATGTGGGGGTATTTGAGGCATTCTAATAGATTAAAGTGCTTTTTAAAAATTTGTCTTGAATTCATTTATTTGATCACTAGGGAACTAGAGCATCCTTTCATGTAATTATTAAAAACTTTTATTCTCCCCTTTGTGAATTTTCTGTTGATGTGCTTTTTTTTTTTTAGTGAGGCAATTGGGGTTAAGTGACTTGCCCAAGGTCACACAGCTAGTGAGTATTAAGTGTCTGAGGCTGGTTTGAACTCAGGTACTCCTGACTCCAGGGCCGGTGCCCTATCCACTGCTCCACCTAACTGCCCCTGTTGATGTGCTTTTGACCATTGCTCCACTATGGAGTGCATATTAATTTAGAGATATTAGTCAGATTCTTTTAGATTTGGGATGTCAGACCTCTAGCTGCTATACTTATTGTAAATTCTTTCCCCCAGTCTGTTTCTTTTCATTTAAAATATATTACTTTTAGGGCAGCTAGGTGGCGCAGTGGACAAAGCACCAGCCCTGGATTCAGGAGTACCTGAATTCAAATCTGGCCTCGGACACTTGACACTTACTAGCTGTGTGACCCTGGGCAAGTCACTTACCCCTCACTGCCCCACCAAAAAAAAAAAAATAAATAAATAAATATATATATATATATATATATATATATATATTACTTTTGGTGAAAAAATTATTAAATCATGCCTGCCAAATTTGTCCAAGGATTATTTCCTTTTGTTTGATTGGTAAAAAAAGTTTCTCCTCTATGTAGTCGCAACACATGTTTTATCCTCTTTCTCCCTTCCTTTTATGATTAAAAAAAAAAAGTTAGAGTTTGTTGTGGTGTCTAGTGTGAGATTTGGCTCCAAATTAATTTTTGGTTCATTTTTAAGCAAAATTTTTTGTGAGTCTATTCCCTCATGATTTAAAATATAGATTTATTATACACTAATCTTTTATATTCATTGGGTTCTGTTTCTGAGTTTGCTATTCTGTTCCATTGATCTATTTTTCTTATTCTCTTTCTAAGACCAAAACATTTTTATTCTTATTATTTCATAGTACATTTTGTTTTGTTATTGTTAGTGGTCTTAAGTAATTATAATATTCTAATAAAATTGAAATAATTTTATTAAATGATTAACAGAAATGGATCATTAAAGGTATCAAATATGAAGACCAAAAGAAAGTATCATAAATCTGGAAATCTGTGGGTTTTAAAAAGTTTAATTGAAACTACTACTTATTCATCCCATTACTTTTCATTTGTTTGGGGTTTTTTTTGTTTTTGTTTTGTTTTGTTTTTTGCTGAGGATTAAGTGACTTGCCCTGGTTCACACAGCTAGTAAGTGTCAAGTGTCTGAGGCTGGATTTGAACTCAGGTCTTCCTGAATCCAGGGCCGGTGCTTTATCCACTGCACCACCTAGCTGCCCCAATCCTATTACTTTTCATTCTGACTTCACTTTTGTGATATTATAGAATTCCTTGGTAGGACAAATTCTCTACTAAGAACTGATTTAATGTTTTACTCTTTTAAAAAATTATTAATCCAAAAAGATCTTGATAGGCATTGGGCTAAATGTAATATATAACATAATATATTACATAATAGAATAGAATATATTACATAATATAATAATAAGATGAATCCAAGAGGGGAAGTGTAAAGTCTTGCACTTGGATGTAAAAAAATCACCTTCACAAGTACAAGATGGGGGAGACACTCTTAGATAGCAAACTTTTGGAAATGTTCTGGGGGTTTTAGTGGAATGGAAGCTCAATGTGAGTCAGAAGTGTGATTGTGGTCACAAAAAACAAACAAAAAAAAAGTAGTCTTGGACTGTATATTACAAGAGGCATCTTTTACAGGAATAAGAAAGTGGGGATCCCTCAGTAATCTATCCTCAGCAGATGTCATCAGAAATATTCTATTCAATGTTGAGTACCACAGTTTAAGAATATTGATTTTCTCCATTTAGGATTTAAAAAAAAAAAAAGTTGAAGCATGTTCCCCAGAGGGAAACAACCAGGATTCTGAAAGCCTTGAAAGCATAGTGTAAGAGGGTTTGTTGAAGGAACTGGGGGTGTTTTTGCTTTTTATTTGCATTTGTAATCCTCAGCACAGAGTCAGATACACAGGAAGTACTTAAGTGATGTTTGATTGATTAATTGATGTTTAACCTGGAGATAAGGAGCCTAAGGGAATCTTGAGAGCTGGCATCAAGTAAATGAAGAACTGTCAGGTGAAAGAGAGTCTACATTTGTCTTGTTTGGGCCCTTAAGACAGAAGTTAAAAAGAGAACAATTCCAGCTTGAAGTCAAGAAAATCTTGCTAAGAATTAAAGTTGCCCAAATGTGGAATGGGCTTCCTCTGAGAAATGGTGGGTCCCCCTTCCTTGGAGGTCTTTAAATAGAGGCACAGTAGGGGCAATTAGGTGGCACAGTGGATAAAGCACTGGCTTTGGATTCAGGAGAACCTCAGTTCAAATCCAGCCTCAGACACTTGACACTTACTGGCTTTGTTACCTTGGACAAGTCACTTGACTCTCATTGCCCCACAAAAATTTTTTTTTTTTTTAAATAGAGGCGGGGGCAGCTAGGTGGCACAGTGGATAGAGCACCGGCCCTGAAGTCAGGAGTACCTGAGTTCAAATCTGGCCTCAGACACTTAACACTTACTAGCTGTGTGACCCTGGGCAAGTCGCTTAACCCCAATTGCCTCACTAAAAAAAAAAAAAAAAAAAAAAATAGAGGCATGGTGGACTGCTAGTCACATGTGTTATAATAGTAGAGGACCTATCCACAGAGTGCTGAACTGGAAGTCAGGAGGGCCTGTGTTATAATCCTGCCTCAAGCACTACTAGCTTGTATGACCCAGGAGCAAGTCACTTAAGCTTTCAGCCCAAATTTCCTCATTTGTAAAATGTAGATAATAATAGCATCAACCCCACAGGGCAGTCAGGAGGCATAAATGAGATGTGTTATGGACAGTGTTCTGCAAACCTCAGATATTAATAATTATAAATAAATATTATATAAATAAACATAATATATAGTATATGTATATATATATTAGTTATTACAAGAAGGTCACTACTCTTTCTTTCAATTTTCATATTCTTTGATTTTGTGAGTGTACCCATTCTGTAGAGGTAAAGACATACTCAAATCCTCCCTATCTTGAACCCCGCTATGATGAAATATATGAGCCCCACCAATGATCTAATGATGAAAAGAGTATGGGACTAGGAATGAGTTGGGTCAAATAAGAAGCAGTATAGTGTCATGTAGAAAGAAAAGCACTGGACTCTAATCATGGCGGCTGGTGTCACTTCTGGCTCTTCACCTCTGACTGTGAAAATGCTGCTTTGGAAATCTTTGGATGGCTCTTTTTTACTGTTTTACATAACAGTTTTGGAGTGTGTTCATAACAATTGGGTCAGAGGTTATGATTTTTATTTTTTTTGCGGGGCTATAGGGGGTTAAGTGACTTGCCCAGGGTCACACAGCCAGTAAGTGTCAGGCTGGATTTGAACTCAGGTACTCCTGAATCCAGGGCCAGTGCTTTATCCATGCACCACCTAGCTGCCCCCGGTTATGATTATTTTTTTTTTTAATTTCCTTCATGATGACAGACTCCACTCCAAAAATATTCTACAGGTTTTCAGTTGTACCAACAATGAGTATACCTGTTTCTCCATAACCCCCATAAATACTGCAATTTGTTTCTTGTAACTATTTCTGACAATTTGGTAGACGTGAAATGGTATCTTGAAGTTATAATTAACATCTCTATTCATTATTAATGAGGCTGATCATTTTTTCCATGTGATTATTCACCATTTGTTTCTTCTTTTGAAAACTGTCCATTAATAGGTTTTATTCAATTCATACAATGCAGACTGAAGATTACCATTGTGATTTTATAGCTATTCCTTATGTAATTTAGATGTCATTTTCTCATCGAGAGTACCAATGAAATCCCAGATCAAAAAAAAAAAGCCACGTTTGCCAGTTTTCTGGGTGTGAGGTGAAACTTCAAAACTATTATAATTTGCAGGTCTCCTATTATTTTACCACAGAAAGAAGAATATAAGAAGATTCCTTTTTGAGGTAGCCAGATTCAAGGTTTTCTTGTCAGGAAGTAGTTGCTTCTTCTATTCTGTTAGATTTGCCTGGCTTTGACCTACTGTTCTACCTTGGTCTCTGGCTTCTGTGCATCCCTGAGGTCTTGACTGTCTCCTTAATTTACTCCTGTTTGTCATTCTCAGTCTTAGCCTTGTCTCTCCTGGGCCTGACTTATAGCCTTGCCTCCCTTGTCCATGGCTAAGACAATGATTTACTAAATACAACTTCTGAACCATGTAACTATTTCCCTCCAATAACTTCTTAAAGTCCTTGTTAAATTTGTTACAGAACTGCAATTTTAAGCCAATGGGGAGAAAAGCAATTCAACAGCCTGAATTTATTCTGTTAGTTAAAAGATTCAAAGCAAAGTTTCTTAACTTGGGGTCTGTTAACGTCTTAACAATTTTTTTCAATAGCTGTACTTTAATGTAATTGATTTTCTTTGCAATACTATACTATGCATTTTATATATGTGAAAACATTATTCTGAGAAATTGCCATAGGCTTTACTAGACAACCAAAGGTGTCTGGCAATTAGGATTGTAAAATGTTTATCCCTTCCTCCTTAAACTTGATTTTTTTGGGCAGGGCAATGAGGGTCAAGTGACTTGCCCATGGTCACACAGCTAGTGTCAAGTGTCTGAGGCTGGATTTGAACTCAGATCCTTCTGAATCCAGGGCCAGTGCTTTATCCACTGCACCACCTAGCTGCCCCTTTGATTTTTTTAAACAAATATTTTCCAAATGCACTTGTAGGTGACATTTTCTAGATTGTTATGTTTGAAATCAGGTGGTTTTCTTTTTAATGTCTGATTTATTGTTGAATTTTTCTACCTTCTGCCTGTAGCTAACCTTCTTTTAATGTGTGTGGACACTAGCTTATGGCCTGGCAAAGTACTAAATTTCTATATTTCAAGGAGGCCAAAGACAGGAGTTTGGAGGTCCCTGACACTATGCCCTGAGCTGAAAGAGAAGAATGTGAAGATCTAGCACTCTGAATCTCAAAGATGCTGGGGAAGTCTAACCTGGGGAATTAAAGTTTATCACAAGAATGCAGAGCACTGAAGGCAAGGCCAAGAAGTACTGACAAGCCCACTCCAAAGCAGGGAGCAGAGTCTAGTCCTGGTATAAAGTCCCAATTCAGGAACTAAAGATGGAGAGATAAGTAAATCAAAGAAAATGCTGACCAAAAAAAAAGTATTTCAAATATTATCCTCATCACTTCATTCTCCCCCCTACCCCTGCCACCATATACAATCTATTGCCAAAGCCTGTTAGTTTTACCTTTGTAACATCTCTCCCATATGTCTCTTCTCTTCTCTGACATTGTCATCATGATGGTGCAGGTCCTTAACATCTCATACCTAGACTATTACAATAGCTTCTTGAATAGTCTGCCTGCCATAAGTCTTTCCCAATGTCAGTGTACCCTCCACTCAGATAGATGTTAAAGTCATTTTTTTTGGTAGGGCAATGAGGATTAAGTGATTTGCCCAAGGTCACACAGCTAGTAAGTGCCAAGTGCCTGAGGTCGGATTTGAACTCAGGTCCTGATTCCAGGGCCGGTGCTTTATCCACTGCGCCACCTAGCTGCCCCCTAAAGTGATCTTCTTAAATTAAGTATAAGTCTCTCCTCCTCCTGCCCTTCTCCCTCACTCAATAAACTCCAGTAGTTCTTTATCATCTATAAGATCAAATATAAAATCCTCTTTGGGGTATTTAAAGCTCTTCAGCACCTTACTTCCCACCTTTCCAGTCTTTTTATACTTTACCCCCCACCACAAAATCTTCATTCCTGTGAGTGGCACTGGACTCCTTGCCATTCCATAAATAAAATACTCTTATGTTCTAACTCCAGGCATCATCACCAGCTGTCACCAAAGCATGGAACGTTCTCCTTTATCTCCCTTTCCCGCCTTCCCTAGTTTCCTACAAGTCCTAGCTAAAATCCCACCTTCCACAGGAAGCCTTTCCTGATCACTCCTGGCCCCAAGAAAGATTAATGAAAGAAAACTCACAGTCTTCCTCTCTACTTCCATTCCCTGGTATAATTCTTGGTCAATATATCCATTTCAGACACTCTCAGAGATCCTATACACCCAAGGTCTCTAACTCTTAAATTTGACACATAATTCCCTTACTACAAAAAAAAAGCTTTAATAGTTCGCCCTTACCTGCAGGGTAACGCATTAAACTCTTCAATTGACATTCAAGGCTCTGCACCATCTGAACCCTAATGCTGCTTTCCAAAGTTACTTCATAGTTCTCCCTAAGAGGCAGTAGGTAGCACAGTAGATAGAGCTCTGGGCCTGGAGTCAGGAAGCCCTGCGTTAAAATTTGAACTCAGACACTTAGCTGTGTGACCCTGAGTAAGTCACTTAACTTCTAGTTGCTTCAGTTTCCTCATAGTATCTACCTTGCAGGGTTGTTGTGATGATCCACTGAGATAATATTTGCTACAAGTGCTTTGCACAGTAGTGCTAAAAGTGCTTGGCACATAGTAGGTATTATATAAATGCTTATTCCTTTCCCTTCCCCTTTCCTCACAATTTGGAACTTCCATTCTAGCCAGACTGTTTTACTTACATTACTTTAATTTTTTTTTTTTTTTAGTGAGGCAATTGGGGTTAAGTGACTTGCCCAGGGTCACACAGCTAGTAAGTGTTAAGTGTCTGAGGCTGGATTTGAACTCAGGTACTCCTGACTCCAGGGCCAGTGCTCTATCCACTGCGCCACCTACCTGCCCCTACTTACATTACTTTAAAAAGTCATGAGGAATTCATCTTCCAAGCCATTAAACCTTCCCGAAATGTTCACCTTTCTAAGCCTATCAAGCCCTAACTGAAATAGCACCTCTTCCATAAATTTCCTTGACCACTCAAACTCAAAGCTGTCTTATCTGCTGTTAATTTGTGTTCAACAGCAGAAAAGTCCAAACATGTCTATGCATACAGTCATAAATTCTATAAATCACAGCCAACATACCCCACATGGTTGGCAAACATTCTACAGAGGAGTTGCCCCTTCCATCTATAGTCAATCATGTTTTAGCAGCTATAAAACCCAACATAAGAAGCTTCTCCATGTTTGTTATCTGACCTACCTACTTTTTAGCTGTGCTGGGGGAATAATTTGCACAGATATTATCTGTGAGTAACCAAATTTCTTTATGATCCATTTTGCTAAGCAACTCTACCTCCTGGAACTTTTTATGGCCAAGCCCCTATTCCTTTGTTGTCAGTGTATATGTTTCCTTCCAAGCTAGTACCATCAGGCACTTATCTAAGTCAAATGCGCCTTATCTTCTTTGTTCTAAAAAAGATAAAAATCTCAACAAAAATGTATGATATAGTGGGATTCCTTTCATGTATGGGTCAGACTAGATAGTGTTGACATCCCTTTTTGACTCTCAAATTCTGTGATTCTATAATTCTGAACTGGGGAAATGTAAAGCAATGTGATAGAAAATGGGGTTAGACAAACATCATATACTATGTATCATAATAATTTTCTTTTTTCTTTTTTCCTTTTGTTTTTTTGTGGGGCAGTGAGGGTTAAGTGACTTGCCCAGGGTCACATAGCTAGTAAGTGTCAAGTGTCTGAGGCCAGATTTGAACTCAGGTCCTCCTGAATCCAGGGCTGGTGCTTTATCCACTGTGCCACCTAGCTGCCCCCTATCATAATAATTTTCAAATGGCTAAGAGATCTAAATGTAGAAAGTCACATAGTTTTAGAATTAAACTGTGAAAGCACCTTGAAGAGCTTTGACTAAAGGGAGAATTCAAAATCAAGACCTAGAAGTTACAAAAGAAAAAATAGACAATTTCAAATAAAAAATTTAAGTTGTTGCATGAACAAAGATCAATGTAAATGGAAAAGTAACTATTTATTAGAGGGAAAATATATTTGTGTCAAATATCTCTAATGAGGACCCATCCAAGAAATTTAGGGAATTGCTACAGATGTATAAGACCAAGAGCAATTTTCCCATAGTTAAGAGGTAAAAGGATATAAATATATAGTTTTCAAAAGAATTGCAAACTATCAACAATATGTAAAAATGCTTCAAATCACGAAGAAGAAAAATTCAAATTAAAACAATTTTGAGGTTTTGCCTCAAAACCATTCATTTGGAAAATATCACAGGATCATAGATTTAGAGATGTACCTAAGTCCCATCATTTCAGTTGAGGAAACTGAAACGGAGAGCTTAAATGACTTGCCCAGGATCACACAGGTAGATGATAAAGAACAGAAATGAAGTAGGAGAGGTTGTGGGAAGATGCACAATGCACTGTGAAAGGAGTCAGTTATTCAGGAGACACTTTGGAATTATGCAAGAAAAGTGACTACCCTTTTTATATCCTTTATACTAGTGATCCTTCTATTGCGCAGGTATCCTCAAGTTGGTCTACAACAGAAAGACCCCAAATATAATATATTATTCATGGCAGCACTTTCGTATTGTAGCCCTAAAAACAGAGACAAGATAGATGAACAAACTGTAGCGATGGAATGTAATGAACTATCGCATTAGCTGGGTGGTGAAGTTGATAGGGTACTGAATTGAAAACAGAAATATCTGAATTCAAATATTGCCTCAGCTACTTAATAGATATAGCCTTGGACACATCATGTTTTAGCCTCTATCAGCCTTAGTTTCCCTGTCTTTAAGATGGAGATAATGAAAGCACCTAACTCACAAGGTTGCTATGAGGATCAAATGTGATAACATATATAAAGTACTTTGCAAATCTTAAAATGATATATAATATCTGTCAATAATATAATATGCAAATATTAAGTTGCAATATGATAACAAATATTAGCAAATAAATTATTATTATACCATAAACAAAGACAAATATGAGGAATACACAGAAACCTGGGAAGTATAATATAAACTGATTGAAATTAAAGAAAGAAGGGGAGCACTAGGTGACAGAGTGAATAAAGCACTGGCCCTGGATTCAGGAGGAGCTGAGTTCAAATTCTATCTCAGACACTTGACACTTACTAGCTATGTGACCTTGGGCAAGTCACTTAACCCTCATTGCCCAGAGGGAAAAAAATAAATTTAAGAAAGAAGAACTAAGAGAACAACAATTATAATTAATAGAATACTTTAAATTAAAACAACTCAAAAAGTGGGTAAATTATAAGCAAAAATTAGGTAAATTACAGGCAATGACTAATGTTAATTTCAAAGGATGGATGATTAAATATATCTCTCTTCCATTTAGACAGAGAGATGAGGCTAGGAGTACTACTGTGTGCATTGCCAAATGAATGTGATGTTAATTGGTTTTATTTAACCGATTTTATTTTTAGACAAGAAATTGTTCTAGGAGGGGATGGACAATATTGGGAAATTATTATGCTATTAAAAACAAAAAGCAGAAAATAAATTTTTTTAAAAGATAAAACTTCTGGTGAATACCCACTGATCTCTGTGGGGGATGAGAGATTAGGTCATAGGTCTAGAGCTGGCCAACTTTAGGGGTTATAGCTACTGGTGAGAGTTGGCTTCTTGATAGTATAGATGTCTAAGAATAAATGCTAAGGCCCACCTATATTTAGCAGTAGAAACAAGTACCAAAGAAAATATAATAGCTTCATACACTTATTTACAACATGATTTTTCACCATATAAATTTTTATTTACTTATGCCTTTACTTATCATTTGAACATCCATTTCTTATATCCATGTCTTTACGCAAGTGGTACTGAATCTGGAATGCATTCTTTCTTTAGCTCCAACTCTTAGAATCCTGAAACTTTTTTCAAAGCACAGCTCAGTTGCCACTTCCTATGAAAGGCTTTTATTGATCCCTTCAATTGCAATGCCCTCTTCCTCTGTAATAACAAACATTTATCAAGAATTACTACATGGAAGTCATATCTATAACCACCCCCCCCCAAAAAAAAAAAGTAGAAAGTTTCCTGAGAGCAGGAACTCTTCCATTAGTCTTTGTAATCCCTGGGCCTGGAAAATCTTGTCTTTCAAAGGAGAGCTGCTAGCAGCCAGTAATCACCATATCCTTAATGGGCCTTCTCCAGTCATCCTGATGTATATATTGCCACTGGACCCAGATGGCTCTGGAGGAGAGAGTTTGGTGACTTTGCACAGCCCTACCTCACTTCAGTTCATTGCAAATCATGATATCACCCCAATGTCATGGTATTCTCTGAGAACAAAGGACAAACAACAACAACAACAACAACATAATCCCTGGGCCTAGTTTGATACCTTGTACATAGTAGTGAGTTAAGAAATGTTGAATTAAATTGAATTTTACATTTCACTTGGGACTTAGAATCCACAAACTGGAGAGTCAAAAGAGAGCTTAGACCTCATCTATCCCAATACCCTCATTTTAAACATGAGAAAACTTAGGCCCAGAAAGGGTAAATAATTTTCTCAATATAATACATTTATTTAGTGGACAGAGCCAGGACAAGGACCCAGGTCTAACTCTCAATTCAGTTTTCTTTCATATTTGGGAGATATCTTAAAGAACAAAACCTCTGGAAATCAAATGCCAAGGAATTTTCATAAATCAAGGAAAATAATGTTGACACATGTCATACTCCCTAACACTGATGCTCCCATTAAACTGCCACTGTGTTCATGGACAAATAAAAGTAAACATCATGGGGAAAATGACACAGTCTCTGAAAAGTATAATCTTTATCCTCAGTTTTCCCCTCCTTCATTTTCTCCCCTAGATATCTTCCTTCCCTACTCTATCTGTTCAGGTGCCCAATGTAGTCCTGCTCTTTAATTCCTTTTTCCTCTATTAAAATGGGAAAGTACCTTGTTAACATTTACATTTCTTGACACATTGATTCTACATCTGTGTGAATGAGTTTCAGTCAATGCTATTTTAAAATAGAGCATTTGCATTCTAAGCCTTTTCTCTCTAATTGTGGAGGGAGAGGCCTTGTCCCTTATTAAAGAAGACAGAAAAGAGATTGATCTAACCACCAACACTGAAAAACAAAGTGGATGAAAAACATATTCACCAGTCTAAGACATCTGATTGAGCAAGATCTTTATATGAATTAGATAGATGTATCTTGAATAGGTGCTATATAGATGGATAATGAGCCAGTGAGATAGGGCAAAATTGAGTAAGAAGAGATTGAGTTAATTCATATTTGGGAAACTGCACAGTGTTTTTAACATTTGTTGCAAAAGCCCAATACCAATTCTCTAAAACCAATGTTTTCCCAGCGATATTATTTGGCTGCAAATTATGAAACCACCTAGAGACAAAAGACTATATCAGGGATAATGCCCTATTTTGAAGAAGCTCACTAGCTCTCCCTCCTGCCAGGGAGTACAAACAGCTTTGCAACAATAGAATGGACTAGTCTACTACCTGGCCAGAAATTTCTGCATCTTCCTGGTTTCATCTGCTGCCTCTTAGCATATTCTAAGTGGGAGGGAAGCTGGTGCAGTTTTCATACCTAATGCCTAGAGCTGCTGTTTTTCTGCACACATATTTCATCTGCCTTGGCTTCTTTACCATGGTAATACATTATTGTAGTCTTTTCTCAGTGACTTTAGCAAGCTCTTACCCAATTTTAATGATCAAAGCTGGTATGCAGATCAAGCTAAGTAAAACATTCAAGCAAAGCTTTGGGGGCAGAAAGAACTAAAAGTGAGAGGAACAAATACTTAGAAAAAATACTTTAGATTGAAGTAACATGAAATTATTCAAAACACCATTTCCCAAAGATGTCACAGCATCAATCACTCTAACAAGCATGGAGTAATGGACAAAGCATTTTCTCTCTCTCTTTTTTTTGTTGTTAATACTCACTCACCTAATAATCACTTGTTTACTCACTATAATTCTACAGTATAAGATGAATTGAAGATCTACATTTCCATCAACACTGCCTCAGATGTCTTAGGCCATCAAACAAATATAACTTGGTAAAGCACCTACTGTTGATGTCATTGAGAAATTCCCAGTCATAATGCTGATCCAAGAAACCTAGCCAACATAGAGGTTAGAGGCCTTTAGAAAATGCTTATGACATGAAAATGCTTATTTCATAAGCTTTGAACTATTTCTTTTTCTTGCCTTGCATCTCCTTTGCTTATACAGCCCAGATATAATAGTACTGGACTCCTTAGCTATGAGTGGGCATACCCTGATGTTTATCTATGCTGCAGTGATGGATCCCTATTGAACCATGAGTACTTGTTATATACATTGATGCTTGTGGTGAGTCATGCTGATTACTGTCTAAAAATCTCCACCAGCATTCATTTTAGAGCTGTTCAAGTTTAGGCTCATGGGTCCTAAACCCAAATCACATTAGGCATTTTCTAATTGGTTAAAAACTCCCAAAGTAGGGGCAGCTAGGTGGAGCAGGGGATAGAGCACCGGCCCTGGAGTCAGGAGGACCTGAGTTCAAATCCGGCCTCAGACACTTAACACTTACTGGCTGTGTGACCCTGGGCAAGTCACTTAACCCCAATTGCCTCACCAAAAAACCAAAACAAAACAAAACAAAACAAAAACTCCCAAAGTATCCATGAAACTGAACATCTCAGAATTCTGAAGTTGTCATACCCCAAGGGTGATTGCTGCAGAAATAGTTCTTTATTCTTGTGTGGATCTTCGCCTGATAAATAGCTGATTCTATCCACCAGCAAGTGAATTATTCCTTGGCTCAATACATAAGTGAAAGAGTCAATTAACTTAATGGATATAGTTAACACCATCAGCATAATAACAATAATAACTGACATTTGTATGGTGTCTTAAGGTTTGAAAAATGCTTTACATGTATTATCTCATCAGCTGGTAGTCTAGAACAATAATCAATAAATCACATGGGGATAATTCTAATCATTTGCTTTGAGATTGTACAGAAATGTGGGGTAATGGAAATGGCACTGGTCTGAAAACTTGGATTTGAGTCCTGGTTGTACTACTTACTGAGTGGTACCTTGGGCTATATACTTAACCTTTTTTTGTGAGGCAATTGGAATTAAGTGACTTGCCTAGGGTCACACAGCTAGTAAATGTCATGTGTCTGAGGCTGGATTTGAACTCAGGTCCTCCTGAATCCAGGGCTGGTGCTCCATCCACCGCGCCACCTAGCTGCCCCAAAACCTCAGTTTCTTTATCTACAAAATGGAGATATTGATAGATGTAATACCTTGGTCCCTGGGTTGTTGTAAAGCATAGTGCTTCATAAAATTTGGAGTTATAAATAAGAGTTTTTATAAGAGAGATTAAATGAGGTAACAAATGTATAACACTTTGTAAACCAGGTACCATATAAATATGAGCTATTGTTATTCAACCGCATATTGGGGAAATCAAACCACATTTCACAGGATTTCAAAGACTTTGACTGTACACCTGTAAAAACATGAAGGGGACTGTGGATGGTGTGATGATCATTGAAGCATATCTCTCTTGTCCACCGTTGGGAAGATATTAACATGTATCATACTCAGTAGACTAGTTGTACACATCAAAGTCGGAGATACTTGACCTGAAAGTCAGCAAAGCTTTCATTCCAGTCATGGAACAGCAGACATGCTTTTCTCCCTCAGCAACCACAGAAGTGCCAAGAACGGCACTGTGATTTGTATGTTGTATTTGTGACTTTAGCCAAGGCATTTGACTTTGTTGGTATATGAAAAATTATTTAAAAGATCAGCTTCTCATAAAATCTCCAAAAATCATGTGGAGACATTTTCTATGTCTACTCGGACTCAAAGAGGGCTATCTTTTTAAATACCATTGCTGTTTATTAACTATTTTCCCAGCAAAGACTGTGTTTTGAATAATAGGAATTAATGTGAAGTGAAGGTATGTTATATGATTCTATATCAAAGCATGATGCAATAGAAAGTGTGCTGGATTTGGTGCCAAAGAATTGGGGTTCAAATCCCAGCTCCAGGGTCACCTGGATGATCCCAATTAGGCGAATCACTTAGACCCTCTGGATTTCAGTTTCCTGAATTAGAGGCTTGAGCTAAATGGGTCCTTTCTGACTCTAAATTTATGATCTTATGATAATTATTCAAGATATTTTATGTATAGCCCACATAAACCTCTGGGGATCCTCATCCTGACTTATACTCACTCTAATGAGGCAGGTCCCCAAGAGCAAGACCACATCTCCTCTCCAGGGTTTTGAGGGTAACCCTACTAGGTTATATTTTATTTTTCTCTAATGCCATTGGCTTGAGCCCTGATTCTGGTGCGTTCTCTCCAATATCAATCACCAGTGATTAGTATCCCAGCATCATTTAACTGAATAACATCAATTAACTTCTACAAAAGAATATTTACTGAAAAGTTATAGGAAGAACAGATGTATAAAAATTTCCCTTCAATACCTGAGGAGACTCTGCTATACCATCTCAGGATCCCCAGGATAGTGAGTTCAAACTTAAAAGAGTTTTTACAAAGTATTTGCCCCACTGAGTTCACTTCCAAATTCAGGACAACCAAGGGGTGTGTGGGAACCAGGTGGATTGTTAAATTTTCAGTGTGAACATTTACACCTTGTAAATTGGCAAACACTACAAATTAAGGCTTAATTTATTGTTTTGTTGATTGTCTAGACTTAAAGTGATAGAGAAAATGTTAATGCAGATTAAATTTAAAAGTGTGTCCTGCTTCTCTCCCCTACCCACAACCAGTCGTTAAATATTTACCAACACACCACTAGATGAGCTCCTACCTTTTATAGGACTCGTATCTAGGTTGTAGGGTCAATATACTGCTAAGCTGGCCTGGGTCCTGGTCATTCTTTAGGGATATGCTGTGAGATCACAAACTCTAGTCTTGGCTCCCAAGACCTCTGGTAGTTAGTTCTCCTGATCTTTAAAATTCACAAGGCTATAGCCTAATTATACTCAACCTACAAGCAGGAGGGAATCCACACATAAGAGACAGAAGCAACAATGGGGCCATGAGCTCATGGCCTACTTGGTGGTGGTCCAGGTGGGAAGATAAAGGGGAAGAGACAGGAGAAGGAGTGAAGCTATCCCTTGCTTGCCTCCTCACTTGAACATGGTCATAGGCAAGCGGAAACACCTTGTCTGGTTAGTGCCTTTTGAATGCATTCTCAGTTCTAGTTGAGCAGTCAATTGGAAATAGTTCAAAATACCAACGTATGCTCTGAATGTGGAGCAGGGCCCTTCTATTACATGTCATTATACCTTTCTAGAATTAAGCCCCCCACCCTCTTTTAAATGGGCTAGCAGCAAGCAAAGCATGATGCACATGCTTTTAGAATTGGCCAGGGTCCTATATGTGCCAAATCAAATCAATTCGATTAATATTTAGGTGCCAACCGTATGCATGACACTATACAAGGCACTATACCAGACTCTGGAGATACAATGACAAAAATGAAAATGGTTTTGACCTCAATTAGTTTACATCCTACTTGAGTAATAAAATATGCACAGATAAGTAAATATAAGGTAATTTGAGGGGAAGCAAGCAGTTAGAACTGACCTTATCAGGAAAGGCTTCATGCAGGTGGTATATCAGGTGAGGCCTGAAGAAAATCCTGATTCTGAAAGGTAGAGATTAGGAAAGAGTGTAGGGAATGGGTTCTGCATATGATTATAGGCAGGAGATGGTAAGTCGAGTTCAGGGAGGAGCTATAAGGGTAGTTTCATGCAAACTGAGCATAAACAGAAGCAATGTGAAATAAGGCTGTAAAAACAGGTCATCCAGAATGTGAAGAACTGTCAACACTGGACTGATAAATTTTTACTTAGTCCTAGAAGCAACAGGGAATGGCAGAAATATTTTGCACAAAGGAATAAAATGGTCAGGCCTATGCCTTAGGAAAATATTAGCAACTATGCATAAGATAGGAGGAGGTGAGATTCTAAAGGCAAGGCCATCAGTTAGGAAGCTTTATAATAGTCCATCTAAGAAGTGATGACTATCTGAACTCGGGTGGTCACCTGAGTGGAAACAAGGGGAGGATTGGAAGAGATGTTTTGGAGATAGAATCAACAAGACTTGTCAACTAATTGGATATGAGAGAAAAAAGAAAAGAGAGTCAAGAATGATTGGGGGTTTTGAACCTGGGTAACAAAGAATAATGGTGCTCTCAACAGGAGCAGAGTTTTTTGGTAGAAGAGGTTTTGGTGGGAACTTTAATTAGGTAGAAGCTCAAGATGGAGGCATTTAGAAGATTGTGGCAGCCTGGAATTCAGGAAAGTGAGCAGGCCTGGATTTGAAGTCATCTTTGAAAAGATGGCAATTGAACCAATGGGATCAGATGAGAATATGAATACCAAGGAAAAAAATATAGAGAAAAAGATAAACGGGAGTAAATCAGCATTTAAAGAAGGAAAGAAGGTTGATGATCAGAATGTGGCACAATTATTGGGTCAGTTTGCCATGGCAACTTCATTTTGGTCTCTTGGAGAAATGGGACACTGTAGGCGTTCTACAATGATGCTGAAGTCTGCCTTTTCAGATAGCTCTTATCTTAGTAAGTTTCCCAGGACACTTTCTTTGAAGAATAAATAACTGCTTGGTGTAGGAGATTCAGTGTTATGAAGTTAAAGTCAGAAGCATATCATATTTGTATCATGTAATAATACTCAATATTTTGTTAAACTATATAACTACAGATTTTTACTATCATCATATAAAAAAACTCAGTTTCATATGCACTTCCAATACAAGATAAGCTATAACATGATTATTTAAGTTATTGCTCTAAATATGTAACATCAGTGGAGTAATAAGTTCATTGTGGTATCAGAACAGGTTCAGCTGGTTATGCTAGACAAATGTTAGAATCTCCCAAAGAATTTTCTATGGTTAGCTCCATGGTACATAGTATGCTATTGGATGTCCCATTAAAGGATAGAAAGATTCCCCCAAAGGCAACCTTAAGGGCATGTAACATTTGTCTTCAATCATGAGAATTGATAGTGATAATGTGCCCTGCATGGATCATGACATATCAGGACACCATCCAGCTATCTGAAAAATAACCAGTTCAGAAATCAGTGTCTGAAGAAAGGACCAGACAAAGCAGATGAAGTGCAGAATATAAGCATGACATCTATGGACAGTACTGATGAATCCAAAAAAGTTAATCAAGGGGTCTACAAATGAACAATTCAGTTTATTCCTTGTTTATCAAGACTAATTGGCATTCTTTTTTAATTAAATTCAGGCTGTATTTTTAGTGTTTGAGTAGGAATCCTGTTGTCAATTACAAGGCATATATTGTAAATCAATAAATTTAATCTAAAAATATTTCAGAATATTGCTTTTGGGGGTTCAGTCTTGCTTTTATTCAAGACATACTAAATGCTTGCTATGCTGCAGTAGTCTGATGTACAGGAAGTTCATTAAAAACCCCACATGACATTTCTGTCCAACAGTTGGGAGCATGCATTTGAAATTGAAGAACCAATGTTACAAAAATAATGACAAGCATATGTTGAAAATATGAACCTAAATACTGATAAGGTTGGGTGAGTTTGACAGGTGTTTGTTGTTTTATTACACTATATATATATTTTTTTTTTTGGCAGGGCAACGAGAGTCAAGTGACTTGCCCAGGGTCACACAGCTAGTGTCAAGTGTCTGAGGCTGGATTTGAACTCAGGTCCTTCTGAATCCAGGGCCAGTGCTTTATTCACTGTGCCACCTAGCTGCTCCTAATTACACTATATTTAAAATTATATTCAAAATTGAATGATAATGATTTGGGGGGAGGGGTTTAAGACAGTGCTCCAGTCACATTTCCCATGCAAAAGGTAAGCCTGAATAACCAGGTCAAATAGAAAGATAAATATTGGGATCTGGCACAAAACTTCTCTCTGTCAATTATGAAATAGATCTAATATGGGGCAAGGTATGATAATAAAATACTAGGCTACAAGTTAGAAAAAAACATGGCCTCAGGTTTTGATTTTGCTTCCACTATCTAGCTGTGTAACATTGGTCAAATAATATCATTATTGTGGATTTCAGTTTTCCTGTCTGTAAATAAAAGGGTTAGACAAGTTCTCTTGTAAATCTAAATTCTATAATTTTAGGGGTACAAAATTTAGAGAAGCAGGGGAAAAAAATTGGATCATATTGTAAACAGTAAGGATACATTCTACAATATGTTAAGAGAAACAAGGACAGGTAGTGACCTGGGTAGAAGTGAAAAGCAAAGAAATTCTGTGACACTATAAATATAACAAAACAGTGACTGAAGAAGTGTGAACAAAAATTTACTTATAAAAACTTCAATGTTAGTCATGTGATGAGCACTGTACTCCAATTAGAAAAAAAAATTTAGCTACTAATTTGCAGGGCAATGAGGGTTAAGTGACTTGCCTAGGGTCACACAGCTAGTCAGTGTCAAGTGTCTGAGGCTGGATTTGAACTCAAGTCCTCCTGGATCCAGGGTTGGTGCTTTATCTACTGTACCACCTTGCTGCCCCAGAATAGAGTGTTTTAAAGACAACTTTACTAGAATTTATTATAACATTAAAAAAACCTATTAATCCCTACCAATTAAAATAAAGAAGCAGCTCTAACAAAAGTTTTGAATTTTAAGATCAATTTTATTACTTTGCAAAGCTAAATTATATTAAAAACTAAGATATTTGTTGGGTACTAAGTAAACAAAGTAAATCCAACTAAAGAAAAATGATCATCCACAAAGGGCCATATCATATGACTCATTCAATTCAACAAAGATTTTAAGTAATGTGAAAAATTTTGTGCTAGGCAAAAAGGAAATGGTCCCTACCTTCAAGGGGCTTATATTCTATTTGAGGGATGAAATGGGAATGCAAATAAGTCTAATAAAAGAGAAAACAAAAGGAATAAGAGAACGTTAATAACTGGAAAGGTTAAAGAAAGCTTCCCTGAAGAAGTGGCGTCTAATCTACCTTGCAGACAGACATAGAACAAAAGGGCTTATCAGGAAGTATCAGAGAGTGATGGGAAGAGCTAAGAAGAAAGGTACTTATTATATAGTCCTAGAAAGTCCGGGCGGGGGAGGAGAAAAAAGGAAAACATCACTAGTTTTAACTTATTAGGAATATTAGCTCATTTGATCCACATCCTGCTAGGAAGATGGAGATCTCTCCTCTCTTAAAGTATTTTCACCAAGACCAGGGAAGAATTTCTGGTAGGCTAGAGGATGGTAAAAAATGGAGACTGAGAAGTTCACAGAATCTGTTAGTTGCCATTCATATAGAGAATACACCTTTCCTCCAAGAATGAGAAACAAATACCCTTCCTTTCTATGTTTATCTATTGGAAATATAATAGGAATAGATGCATGCATAACTATTCCTTGCCTGGTTTCACTCCAAGAGACCACGTGGAAGTTTGAGGTGAGCTTGTTTCTGGCCATGCATGACAGAGGGGCTGGTACTGTGTGATCATGAAAAGACTTCTAATTGGCCATGGAGCCAGAAAAATTGATGGCTCAGGGATTGCTGAGCCAGAACTAAATGGGTATATAAAAAAAGCAGCCCATCCCCTCTTTTTTTCCTACTGCTTCCAGTGAGGCAGAAATATTTGGAATTGCCTCCACAAGTTAGGTGGGGGAAGGATAGTTTCCTTGTCCCCCAGTCAGCCAAGGTAGCTATGAGCATATGGGTTATGTCATCTGCATCTGTTCTTTCATGATCTTGGGGGAACTAGTATTCCTAGATGGAGGTGTCCAGGTGACCTTTTTGAGAATTGGAATGACACCTCCTGCTGGAGGGACATTGTAAGCTCTGGCCTGAAAAGAAATCATGTGACTTTGGTATCCAGAAGTTGTGTCTGCCACCTGTGGGTCCTGTCAATCAGTGTTACCAGCCAATTAGCTTGGAGCTCTGTGTGTGGATGGCTCTGTTTCCAGTTTCACAGGCGGCTTCTGGGAGAAGCTGCTTAAGAGCGAGGTCCTTTTGTTTCTAGACTTTGGCATGGTGGGGGACTTCACATAGGCTGTTAGGGAAAGGTAGGTTTTTCTCTCTAGCTATACTTAATAGTTCTAAACTAGGATTTTCCATGCTATAAAGAATCTGTTCTCAAGCTCTCTCTCTCTCTTCACTAACTTCTAATGCACTTTAATAACTACTTAAAAGTCTAAACTCTTGCTAAAGCTTCTAATTTAAGGCAACAACACATTAGATTTTAGACATCACTGCTAGAATTTTAGGCCCTTACACCTTATAAGTTCTGGAATTCGAGGGGTCATATTAGTTGCTACAGTTAAATGTTAGCAATAGTGATGTCCACCAGAGGTGGTAGAAGCCAATGGCAATAAAAACCCAGCAATATGTGTAGGAAAAGTCATCTGTGGATGGAGGAAGTCTCCTGAAATATGAAGAGTAGTTAGTCTATGATGCAAGAAAGGTACCTCAAAATCTAGCAGACCTACACCTAAGAGAAGCTGCTTTGAGATTCCACCAAGGAAAAAAAAGGACGACCAGTACAAATAAGAATCCCTCTTTTGTCACAAGTATTCTCTCTCTCTCTCTTTCTCTCTCTCTCTCTCTCTCTCTCTCTCTCTCTCTCTCTCTCTCTTTTTGGTCAGGCAATGAGGGTTAAGTGACTTGACCAGGGTCACACAGCTAGCAAGTGTCAAGTGTCTGAGGCCGAATTTGAACTCAGGTCCTCCTGAATCCAGGGCCGGTGCTTTATCCACTGCGCCACCTAGCTGCCCTACAAGTATTCTCTATTCATGCTCTTCTCTACCATGATTCTCTAAGTTTAAGCCCACATGCCCCACACTCTGTGTGTATTTATAGGAGACCAACCCCACATTTGAGAGGAATGTTTTGTTGTAACTGTTCTTACCATACCACAAAAGTAAACACCTTTGTTAAGAGCTATTTAAATCTGCAATAATGACAGATTGTTAGTGGGAAACACACTGGCGAGAATTCATGAGCAACAGTATTAGAACTCTAAACCCGTAAGATTACCCCTAAATGCCCAAGTTCATAGTAGTAGTCATCCCACTGCAGGGGACCCAACTTGTGAGTGCAATCAACCAGTGGAAGAAGTGGTTCCAGAAGGGATGTATATAAACATAAAGGTTATTTAACTTTTGAGGATTTCTATGTCCTTAAATTACTTTTAAGAAATTCTTAATTTCTTAAGCACTTAGTTTTAGAAAGGCTATCAATTTTTAGCTATAGTCTCCTTATTTATTGTACTTTATTATTAGTCTCAAGGTAAGATCCATGACTGGATTTAGATCTATTCTTCTCTAGGGTTTAGTCTGAGCAGGACTTTTACATTAAGAACAGTTTTATTGAGTCTTGATGTGCATATTTATACTAATCAAATGTAAAGGAAAAATGCTGATATAAGCTTCAGTGCCAAATTATTTAATTTATAAGATCTATAACCAGCCAGTCAACCACATTCTGATTTTAGGTGGTTATAAATTTTCATCCCAATAAGGAGGTATTTACTTAGAAGACCAGATTAAGATAAGGTTGACTGGGGGCGGCTAGGTGGCACAGTGGATAAAGCACCGGCCCTGGATTCAGGAGTACCTGAGTTCAAATCCGGCCTCAGACATTTGACACTTACTAGCTGTGTGACCCTGGGCAAGTCACTAACCCCCATTGCCCTGCCAAAAAAAAAAAGATAAGGTTGACTTATGAATACAGAATTCAAAGGGGCAAGGGGTAAGGAAGCATGGATACTTTGATGAATTGCTCTTCTCTAGTATAGTCTATTAAAACAAAGACCACCGAGTTCTACCATTTAATACCTGTGTGACCTTGCACAAGGCACTAAACCTCTTCAGTATTTAGATTCCTCATATGTCAAATGATGGCATTGGTATAGTTGATCTCTAAGGTATCTTCTAGCTTTAGGTTCTATGATCTTGCCTACCTATTAAGACAACTGGATCCTCCACTTATCAGGGCTTTCTTTCATCCTACAAAGTTGAGGAAAAACAAAGTTCTACCCTTTAATCCTCCTTTATCTAAGTTTTATGATGGGTAGAGTTATGGTACTTTAATTCTATTCTTAACTGTTTGGCTTATGCTAATTTCACTCAAAACAAATTTTTTCTTTCACCTTTGCCAAATTCCACCTTTCTTGAATTCCTGATATTTTGCAGGGACCTGGTTTCTATTTCCATTTTATGAATTCATTTTACTCAAAAGACGCACATGGAGAGAGTGCTAGTATCAGAGGCAGGATGACATAGGCTCAAATTTCACGTCTGACACAAAGTGTTAGCATGACCCTGGACTCAGAAACTCTTTAAGACTTTAAGTTGCAGAGAAGGTGAGAACCTGCATGACAAAGAACTTCCTCAACAAAGAATTCCTATATCATTAAAAATCACAAAGTCTACTCTTTATTCCTATAAAAATGTTGAGCATCTATTACGTACAAGTACTGTTTTAGATTTCTGTGAAGGATATAAAATGAACAAGATGCATTGCTCTTTTTAATCAACAAGCATATATTACGTGATTACTGTATTCACGGTAGACAATAAATGTTTAAGCGCCTACTATGTGCCCAGGAACTGTGCTAAACAGAGGGAACACAAATACTAAAAGAGAAAGACCCTATCCTCAAGGAGTTTACCAATCTAATGTGAGAAGACCAAAACACAAAAGGAAACTGAAAAATTGTGGGGGGCAGGGATAAGTACCAATTGGGGCCCTGGTGGATAAGTCAGAGATGTCCAAAGTAGCCCAGCCAGGTGAGAAATAAGATGTCTGAGCTGGGCTCTCTCCTAAATTAAGGTTTGGAGTTCATTCATTCAATAATTCTTTCCAATGTTGCTGAAGGCAATTCATTGGTCTTGTGTCTCTTGTCTATGTACTTCCAAAGTTCACCGTATGAGATCCATCCAATGTGCTGAATTCCTTAATTTCTCTCAACATTTTGAGGGTATGTGTAGAGCACTCTGGCTGTCAATCTCTCACTCCTTGCTCTTGCCTTGTGACCAGTCATCTTCTCTCCCAGTCACACAATTCTTAGTGACATCCTTTTTAGAGTTCCTCATTGGTTATACTGTATTAGACTCTTCACACCCATCATACACCTTTCTTTTTGCCCCTCTCTGTGATATTCCTTTTTACTTGTTCAGAGGTATATTATACAGCTGTAATATAGTAGCTTTGTTAAAATGTTAGTATGAAAAGATGGGCCTTTGGTTTCATAGCAAGCTATAAGGTCAGTAAAAGTTTTATAATACTTAAAAGTGATCTATACCACTCTTCTCTTTTCAATGCCAGGAATCAGTTCATTATCCATCTATACAATCTTCTAAGATAGACGTAATGATAGATGTTTTACAGGTGTCCATCCAAATACAGGACTCAAAGAAATAATTCTGGCTGGAAAGGTTTAATGGAGGTTAAAAGATTTCAAAAGGCAATATGTGAAGCATGTCAAGGTGGGGGAGAAAAAAGTATAGGAGCCAAGGTAGAAGATAAAAAGTATACTCTATATTTAAATGTGTTTCAAGAGTTCCATGTAATAGAATATAGGTATCGGAAAGAATATACAGTGAGATATGGTTTAAACAGGCTAGATGATATCAGCTCACATAGGGCCTTGAAGTAAGGATAAGGAATTCTGAACTTTGGGGCAGCTAGGTTGTACAGTGGATAGAGTACCAGCCCTGGATTCAGGGGGACCTGAGTTCAAATCTGACCTCTTACACTTGACACTAGCTGTGTGACCCTGGGCAAGTCACTTAACCCTCATTGCCCCACCCCCCCCAAAAAAGAATTCTGAACTTTATTTGGAAGTAGATGGCAAACCACTAAAGGTTTTTGAGGGAATTTAATCTATATGATAGATTGGTGGCTGGGTGCTTGAGAAAAGGCTAAAGGCATAAACCTATCTGGAAGCTATTACAGTGTGACAGGAACACTCAACTTAAATGAAGGTAGTACTTTAATGGAAATAGAAATGATAATGGAAAAAAATTTGAGATATTGTAGGCGTATGCCTTAGTACAGTGCCTGGTTGTAGGTAGGCACTTAATCAATGTTTGAATGACTGTGTAGAATCAATAAGCCATTGGTGGGCAGCTAGGTGGCGCAGTGGATAAAAGCACCAGCTCTGGATTCGGGAGGACCTGAGTTCAAAGCCGGCTCATATACTTGACACTTACTGGCTGTGTGACCCTGGGCAAGTCACTGAACCCAACTGCTCACCAAAAAAAAAAAAAAGAAAAAGACATTGGTGCTGTTTGGATGTGACCTGTATATGCCATTATCTATTTAGGTCACCTAATATAGAAGAGTAAGACTGAAATTTACACTGGATCATTCATTCTCCTTAAACACCAAGTGATCTGATTGCAATAATTTTTGTTTGTTTGTTTTGTTTTTGCAGGGCAATGAGGGTTAAGTGACTTGCCCAGGGTCACATAGCTAGTAAGGGTCAAGGGTCTGAGGCTGGATTTGAACTCAGGTCCTCCTGAATCCAAAGCCAGTGCTTTAACCACTGAAACCACCTAGCTGCCCCCTCTGACTAATATGTATGGGAAGATTCCCCCCTTCTCCCAATCTCCTCCCTCCCCTGCCTTGGACAGGGAATGTTTGTTACCTTTTGACTGTGCCAAAGAAAAACATGCTGTGGAAAAGGTTAAAAATTCTTCCTTTTCAGTTTTCTCTCCCAAGGTCTTCCCAAAGCTGCATATTTCACCATTTTCTCTCCCCTTATTAATCCCATCAATTGATCAAACAGCAAACATTTATTAAAGGCCTACCTACTATGTGTTAAACACTGAGGGATAAAAGTCAAACATCTTTTGCCCTTCAGGGGATTCTACCAAGGCAGATAAAAAATGTTCACAGATTAATAAATATAACTACTTGTCCAGTTGGTCCTCAGAGGGCAGCTGCTAATTCTCCCCTCAGGTATGTAGGACCTGAAGGAAATGGAGAGCGTGGTTTCCAATGCTTTGGCTCTTGAGCCCTCACTGGTGTGCCTATCACCAGGATTACCAGGTGACATTAATTAGCCAGCCAGACAATTATTTTTGGTTAAGGGTATTTACTAAGGTAATACAATAGAAATAGTGGCATAACCACCACCACCACTATAACCAAGTCCCCATCCCCCTCCCTCAAACAAAAAAAATAGGTGCACTCTCCCACAAGTACATAGAGTCCGGGGAAAGTGTGTCTGTGCTTGGAGCAAAGGGATATCATGGTTCCTGGAAATCCTTTTCCTGAAAGTCCTTTTCTTCTCTTTAAAGGGGGATTCATAAAGTTTCTCTTAGGTGTGGCACAGCCTATTGCTAGACTCCTTGTAGAGTGCTGAATCTGACTTCCCTTGTTGTGTCCAGTTTGTCCCTTAGCTATTCTTCAGATACTGCTAGACACGATGAGACGTCCAAACCCTCTAAAGTTTGGTTCTGCTCAAGGTAGGCAGGGCGAGATTGAGACTTCCTCAGCACCTTCCCATCTCCCAGTGATTCTAGTTTGGCTGGAATCTCTCTTCTAAGCTGCCAGACTGATAAAGATGGTTTCTAAGCTCAAATAATGGATCTTTATCTAATTACCCCCCAAATAATGGGTATTTATAAACCTTTACTAGGTGTTACAGGGGCATACATTTGCTTAAAGCATTTGATGCAGGGGCAGCTAGGTGGTGCAGTGGATAAAGCACTGGCCCTGGATTCAGGAGGACCTGAGTTCAAATCCAGCCTCAGACACTTGACAATCACTAGCTGTGTGACCCTCGGCAAGTAATTTAACCCTCATTGCCCCACAAAAAAATAAAAACAAAAACAAACAAAAAAAAAAGCATTGATGCCAGATCTTCTCACCTAATAAAATATCACCATGATAAATATTGATGTTACTTTAAGTAGGGTTGGGTGATTGATTAGCTCAGTTGACAACCCTCCCCTCCCCCCCCACACACAACTTTACACTGTTTGGGTTCACTTTCCCCTGGACTCTGTATGTATCTGAGGGAGAGTCTGCCCCTATTTTGTTCAGGAGGGAGGGAGTTATACCACTATTTTTAATGTACCACCTTGACTATTTAATAACCAACTGTTAATATTGGGGAGGTCCGGGGCAGCTAGGTGGCGCAGTGGATAAAGCACTGGTCCTGGATACCCCGGGCAAGTCACTTAACCCTCACTGCCCCGAAAAAATAAATAAATGAGTGAATGAATGGATAGATAGATAGATAGATAGATAGATAGATAGATAGATAGATAGATGGATGGATGGATGGATGGATGGATGGATGGATGGATGGATGGATGGATGGATGGATGGATGGATGGATGGATGGATGGATGGATGGATGGATGGATGAACAAACAAACAAATAAATAAATAAGTAGACAGATAAATAAATAAATTTGGGGGAAGGTCCAGGATTTTTTCCTTCTATTTTGGAGATTAGTTCTCTGACAGGCAAAGTGGATGAAGGAGATTAAATCTTGGAGTTGTTACTCCACCCAACTAAGTAAACTTTACTAAGAATTTAATCCAAGGTGAATTCCAGTCTATTGTGTTCTACTCATAGGACTGTGTAGAGGTAGATTCTTTGTCTAGATTGCTCAAGGCTGGAGGTGATCTGGGAGTCATCAAAGTCACATCTCCAGTCCTTCATTAGAAAGGGCACGCCCTCTCTTTATAATATTCATTCTTCTCATTAATTGTTAACCAATCACAGTTAATTGTCACTCTCAGGAACATTCACTCTTCAAAGGCCACATAAGCCTTGAGAGAGTTCCATGAGGTGTCTTTGACGTTCGAGAATACCACTGTCCCCCTTTTTTAATCTGCTAGCATGATTAATAATTAATAATTAATTACCCAGAAACTATGTCTCTTTGAATGAACCTGTTATCTGTCACAATACCCTAAACAAAAATAAAGTCTGGCTGGTCAACGAATTGCTATTCGTTACTGATACTTGAAGAAAGCACACCAGTGGGAACTTGAGAGCCATAGGGCTACCCCTAGAATCCTTAGGGGAAAGATAATAGTCACCCTCTGGGGAGCCATCCTTCCAATGTGGGTGGGGCTCCAGAACCTGTGTTGCATAAACAAAATAAATACACAGTAATTTGAGGCAGAGCTAGTAACAATTAGGGGAATCAAGAAAAGCCTTTTGAAGAACTTCTTGAGCTGAGTTTTTAACGGAAGCTAGAAGTTCCAAGAGGCCAGAGGTGAGGGGAGAGAGGATTTTCAGGTTCCAGGTGACAGCTGTTTCTTTTTTTTATTTTTATTTTTATTTTTAATTTATTTTTTTTTTACTGAGGCAGTTGGGGTTAAGTGACTTGCCCCAGGCTCACACAGCTAGTAAGTATTTAAGTGTCTGAGGCTGGATTTGAACTCAGGTACTCCTGACTCCAGGGCCGCGTGCTCTATCCACTGCACCACCTAGCTTCCCGTGACAGCGGTTTCTAATGCATGGAGGCAGCAGATGGAATGTTGTGTACTGGAGAAGCAATGGACTAACTGAATTGAGGAGTAACTTGTGGAGAGAGTGAGTAATGTGCAAGCTAGGAAGAAAAACTGAATAAGAAAAGATTAGGAAGGGCTTTTAATGCCAAACAAAAGAGTTTGTATTTTACTCCTAAAGGCAATGAAGTGCTACTAAGGCTTCTTAAGCAGGAATTAACATGTCTGGCTTGTATGGTAGCATATTAATTCGGCAGCAGGTGTAGAGAATGGTTAAGGAGGTCGATTTGAAGGTTATTTCAGTAATAGTCCGGCGTGAGAACTGCGTGGACTTGGACCCAGGTTAGTATGGGCATACTCTGAAAAATTGGAAGGAATGCAAGAAATGTTGAGGATCGACAAGATCTGGCAACAGGGGTGGGGATGGGAGGATTGATAGTAAGTAAAGGGTAACTCTTTCCAACTTGACTAGAAGAATGGTAGCGCCCTCAACCGAAATAGGGAAGCTAGAAAGAACATGAGGAAGCAGATGTGACCGTGAATAAAGAGCCAGAGAGCTTCAGGATGACCAGGATTCAAACCCTGCATCTGACATTTGTTGTCTGTGTGACCCTGGCAAGTCACGTAAAACCCTGGTGTCCTAGGCAATTAAGACTAAACTGTTTAACTGCTTTAACTAAACTCATTAGCTGGTATTCTTTACACCAACAAAAAGCCTAGATCTTGACCTGTGGAAATCCCATGCATGATCTTCTTAGGGCGGATTTATCATTTTCTAAACCTTAAGAGGGGAATGGATAGTCCCATTTGGCTGAGGGGAAGAGGAAAGGTGTATGCGTGCTAAAGTGAGCACAGGGACCTACCTAGCCTGTGCTAGGAGGGCGTGTTGTTACTACCAAGCTTAGGACAAGAGCCCAAGTCTCAGGTTCCCCGTCAGTAGATGGAGTTAGAGCATTGGGGGTGGGGGTTTACACCTGCAAGGTCCCTCCCACTGAGTCTAGAGTGCAGACTTCCTGGTCCAGAGGAAAGAACGTTTCCTAGTGAAGTTTGGAGTCAGAAGAAATGGGTTCAAACCGTGACCGTGGGCATGTGCCTTAACCTCTCCGGGCCTCAGTTTCCTCAGCTGTAAAGTGGAAGGGGGTGGGAAGTGGGGGATGGATGCCCTCTAAAGCCTCTTCTAATTCTAAGTCTAGACGTCTGCGCGCAGCTCCGCCGCTCTGCCTGGGCTTCAGGGAGCTGCGCCCCGCCTCCTGCGGCCCCGCGGTGGCGGCCATGGTCACGGGCAAGACCATGGCGGTGTGGCGGCTCCCGGTTTTGGCAGGGGGCTCCAGGGGGTCGCCGTTGTCCTCCTCCCTGGGGATTCGGGTGCCTTCCGGCTCTACGCTGAACTCCTCCTCCGGGCCCTCCGGCGGCGGTGGCAGCGGCAGCGGTCCGGAAGCGCGGGTCCCGGAAGGTCCGGAAGGCACCAGGCCCGAGAGCCCCGAGCTCACAGAGGCCGAGCTGCGGATCGCCCGGCTGCACGCGGCCGCCTGCGCGGTGAGCTCCTTCCCTCCGCTTTTCTCGGCGGCGGCCGCGCGCCTGCGCCAACCCCCGCGCTCGCTTCCTCCCCGCTCCGGGCCGCGGCGCCGCTCGGAGCCAGGCCGCGGCCCGAGCCCGGCTGCCGGTTCGCGGAAGGCGAGGAGGCGCCCTCCCGGGGCCCGTGCAACGGCGCAGCTCTGGGCTGCCCTGCTCCCCCCGTCCCCCATCGCATTGTCGTTCTCCGGCCCAGGCCGATCCTCTGGGTAGCTTCTTGGGAGGGCAGCGGGTCAGCTCTCTGGCCCCGGAGGCGTACGCTCTGCCAGCCAACCCTGCGGGGCCCGCACCAGGAGGGCATGCATGCACGCCTAGGTGCACCTGGGAGATTGTGGGTAAATACGCTCTCTTGGAGCTGACCTATGTAAACTAAGTCCACGACACGAAATTCTCGTGTGTATATATCAACGTGTGCCCACGTGGGTGTGGACTTTGAGGGAAGAGTAGGAAAAAAAGTTGCATGTTTATTTCATGTGTAAAACAAAACCTTCTACGTTTTAGTGAGTAGATGATGACATTAACGCAGCAGGAACCCAAGACATTCCCAAATGCATCGCTTCACATTTACTAACCCAGAATGTGTTCAAAGTTATCACTTCCCTTTTTTGTAGGTACCTTCCCTTCCTTCTTTCCCCTCACTTCGTAGTCCAACATAAATAAGAATATTTGGAAAGAAACGAGAATCAGAAGTTTCCAGAAGACACTTAAACTGCATTCTCATGTTCTGGGCTTTTTGATAATTGTTTAAAACGTGTCCAGGACTGAGAACATCTATAGTCAAAACTATGGCATAACCTGCCCATGAATAAAGTTTCCCTCTACCCTTCCTTTCCTTTGGAAGATAATAGGAAGACTAACCGAGATTCCTATAACAAATCAAAATTGAGTAAGGATTTATTAATGTTAATTAATCATTTGAAGCCAGAACTTGGCTTGGACAAAAGGGAACAAAAGGGAAGCTAGGTGAAGGAGGAAATTTACTTCTTCAGAATCTTATTTCTTTTGCACAGGAATCAGTGTATACTAAGGCTGCAGACTTCCCAACAGCCTCTTTTTTAGGCTGCGATTTCCTGCCTTAAAATCCTCTGGTTACTGATTGCTTGGATTTTCAACAAATTGTTAGGTATTTGTTGATACATTTTTTAAGGGCTCCAAATAAGGCATACTCCTGTTCTTTTCCCTCTATTCTAACCTAGGCATAGGTGAACGCAAATTCATTTTTTTTTTATAGTCACCCCTATCTCTCATCTCTAGATATTTCTCTGTCTCCCATGTCTGCACTACTCTTCTTTCTCATTTCTGCCTACTAGATTCCCTTGCTTCCTGTTAGTTCCACCTAAAATCCTATCTTCTATAAGAAGTCTTTCCCAGCTCCTCTTAATTCTGGTGCCTTCCCTCTTTTTATTATTTTCTATTTGTGTAGTTTGTGTGTATGTGTTTGTTGTCTCCCCCATTGGATTGTGAGCTCCTTCAGGGCAGAGACTATCTTTTGCCTCTTTTTGTATCCTCTGTGCCTAGCACTTAGTAGTTGCTTAATAAATGTTTATTGACTGATTGCCTTCCATCTAATGACTGAAAATGCCATTGTTTTTACAAGGGAAAGCCACAGTTGTATCATCAGGGTTCAAATGATTGTCCATAAATAAAGCCAATAATGATATTGTTGTTATTTTTCTTCTTAACAACAAACCAGACTCCCCTGAAAACCCTGCTTCAAAGCCACAGGGTAGATAGCTTGCTCTCTTTCCTTTCCCCCTTGCTTTGATGATCATCACTTCACATCTTGCTCTTCAACTAAACTGTCAGCACCTCAGCTACAGCTTCATCCACCCACCACCATTATGAAATTCGTTTACTGAAGACAAATTAAATTCTTATGGACAAACGTTCTCAACTGGAGTGGAAGGCAAGATCAGGAGTTTGAGGTTGTGGGGTGACCTCAGAAGGCTTCTAAAGGTTATTGAAGGGGGTTTGGGGGAGGAAGGAGTTGCTACTGATTCCTAATCTTTTCACATCCCAAATTTAGACTTAGTTCCCAAAGTAAAGAAGAGATGATTAAGTGATCAGCCATTCTGAGGTGGAGTTTCATGCCTTCAGTTTTCAAGAGGTCTTTCTTTGTGTGTCAAGGATTTTGGAGATATTATGGACCTTTTCTATCGAATGGCTTGCTTTTCAGTCCTCACTCTATTTATCTACCTCTGGGACAAGGGTTGCAGTTCAGTTAATACTGAGCTTTCTCACTTTATGGTACACTTTTCACTCAGTGGAGGAGAGAAAGCCAGAGCGTTAAGTCAGCATAAAATGTTCACCAACAAAGATGATTCCCCCACTTATTTTTCTAAAATAATTTGAAGTGACTTAGCTATTTCATATAAAACCCTCTCTATATCAAAAACGTTTGAATGACCTCTAAATGATTATGAAGGGAATTTTTCTCAAGAATGAGGGATAGAATTGCTGCATATTCAGTGGACTATATTAAAACACCCAGAAAAGGTTCCCCTGTAAAAATGAGAGACCAAGAAGCATTATGCTGAGGCACATATATTTGAGTTCCTCTCAAAAGAGAGGGTGGGATTTACTCTTATACTAAATACTCATTTTACTAAATTTGCAAATTGTAGAGTGTTTCTTTAGCATCAGAACTGTTAGGATGAGTGACTTTTGATCAAGCAGCAGTTGAAAGCAGTGAATATTGATATTTTATAAGAAACTCCCCTCTCCCCATAAATCATGTTTTCGAAAAAGAAAATATTGTTTAAAAGTGTAATGAGGGGCAGCTAGGTGGCACAGTGGATAGAGCACCAGCCCTGGAGTCAGGAATACCTGAGTTCAAATCCGACCTCAGACACTTAACACTTACTAGCTGTGTGACCTTGGGCAAGTCACTTTACCCCAATTGCCTCACTAAAAAAAACCCCAACACAACAAACAAACAAAAAAGTGTAATGAATAAAGCAGATAAAATGTAATGAAGATTGTAAAATTACAGCACATGTTATACTTTCTCTGAAACCTCTATATCTTCTGATTGGTATGTTTTCTGGACATTTAAATCCCTCTATACAAATCTAAGTTGAACTTCACATTCAAGGAAGGTCCTCTGCAACTTGAGACTGTCCATTTTCAGAGTTTTAAGTTGTTAAAGAAACTTAAATTGCTATGGTCCTGAGAAACCAGATGAAGAATATTTAAGCCATCATTGGGTGCAGTTGAGTTTTTGGTTTCTTATGTTTAATTTTCTTTGTTTTCCCCAATTTATTCATTTTTTCCTTCCATCATCTAAATTATGCACAGTAGCTCAGAAGCAATCTTTAGTTATTAATGGGTTGGGTTCCAGGGAAGGAAGTAAATTTTTGTAGAAGTATTATAGTCTCTTATGAAAAGAAAGTGCAGTGTAAATATGAAGACTATAGAGCTTTCTAAAGTTTTAATAGTTTTTTTATTTTTAAGGCTGGCCAACTAAATTATGTGGATCCAACCACTGGCTATTTTGTACTCACCAAAGTTGCCCATTTGCAGAGAGGGGACTGCTGTGGTTCTGCCTGCAGACACGTGAGTAGTAAACTCTCCCATTATCGCTGCTACTTGCCTCGCTTCTATAACTTCGTAAATAGGTATTATTTGAAAAACAAGTCAAATAAAAAAGCTAAATGGACCTAGAGTGCACTTTTCACAAGCTACTTTAGCCAAAGACAATGAAGTCCTTAAGGGCCAATGAAGACCTTTAAAGTTAATAGAATTTTGCCCCATTTCACATGAACATCAGTTCCTTAAAATGCTGTGATTTGAAATTCACAGGAGTTCATTATTACAGGGAAACTTTTCATTGTTTTTCAAGTTAAATTACATTCACTAGGCAAACCCAAAGGGCAAATTGCAAAGAGCCAGTATATTACAGGCCTGAATTAAAATGATTGAAATGGTTGAAAACTGACCAACCTTGTTTCTTGGACTTGTTCGGGGTAATTTTTTTCTTTCCTTTCTTCTTTCTTCCCTCCTTTTTTCCTCTCTTCCTCCCTTCCTCCCTTACCTTATTTCTTTCTCCATATTTTCTGTTTCCTTTCCTTTCCCTTTCCCTATAATGGTTAGGAAATAGCAAAGAGACTGGATTATTAAAAATAACTCTGTTTCCTCCTTAAAATGTTTGGTATGGTGTTTATAGCAATACATCATATTTATTGATCAGGGAGTCTAATTTTTTTTTCTTTCAAGCATACAGTTTGTGAGACTCATGGAAGGAAGAGGCTATTTGATGTGACTTTTCACGTTGTATTAGAAAAGGGAGGGAAGTTGATAAGTCAAGGGTAAATGAACAGGTAGCAAGTCTCAATTCAAAGTATTTGTTTATACTCCAACTTGATTATGCTTCTAGTTAAGGTACATTATGATTCTGAGTCAAATGCAAATTACTGTATATTTTCAGTGGATTAAAAAGATTCTTTTAGGATTATGCATAAGAACAAACCATAAATAAGAAAATGTATGTATGATTTAGAGGGACAGGGAGAATGTTTTCATTGATAATCCATTTTAACAATTGAAAAAATGGGTATTACATGTTTATGTTAACTGTAGCCAGTATTAAAACGAAAAAATTTAACTTGCACATTTTCCTGTCTTTGTCAATTGCTATTTAAAGATAGAGTACATAAGATGTATGGGAGTAAGGGCCCAAATAAATTGAAGTGATTGGTGTTTTTTAAGGAGAAGGTTTGGACTGTAAAACCCCTAAAATTCGAAGGAGCATTTAGGAAGTGGTTTCTTGGACACTAATTAGGACCATTTGCTTGAGGCTGCCATTATTTTTCCTTTTAGTCTGGAGGGCACGATAGATCAAATGAGCTGTATAACATCATTAACAATCTCCTTTTTCATCATAAGCAGACTTGTAGTTTTCTGCTGTTTGTTTATTTTAATGCAATAACGATTTATTTTATTTATTCTGCAGTGTCCATATGGCCAAATAAACGTTAAAGATCATCGAAGAGGAAGCCGATTCAAACTCATTGGTTTATATTTAAGAATGATTTCCGTTTGTGTTTTCCTTTTAACCGCCTGCAAATAAAATACAATAAAAAGCCTAATCCAGAATTGTTATTCGTTGAAGAATTTAATTCCTCCCTTTTTTTTTTTCTTTTTGATGCTCTTTAAAAAAACTAGTAATAAGATTAAAACTAGCTGTTGGTTTTTTGTGTGCATTGAGTGTTACAGAAGTAACACATCAATAGTTAATTTCCTCCCATTATCTTCCCATTCCCAAGCACATATGTTAAAGCAAGAAAATAACTCTCCATTAAATAAATAGTGGCAATAGGTCACAATGGAGGTTTCTTGATAATATATTACTTCAAACTTTCCTACTATCTCTTATATGACTGATCCATTACCAAGGAGGGTTGCTGGACTGCTGGCAAATGGGGTTTGAATCAATGATTCACTTCATTTCTGTCTACAGGTATAAAAGATGACGATAACCCTATTTTGTGTGGCACACGAGTGCCAGGAAGTATAATTTTGCTGTAGAGTAGCTCTCATCTTCCATCTTTTCTTTCAATACAAACTTTAAATCATTACCACCTGGGGGTCGGAAACTAAATATGAAGGAAGGGTTTTGACCATCCTCCCTTCTCTTTTGCACTTTTATTTCTCCCACCCATTCCAGAAGCTCCTGAGAGTTTTCCACTAGCTCACAAGGAGTTTGCAGTGTGATGGGAAGGGTGAACAGGGGCTTACATAAGTATTTGAGGTGTCCCCTATCTATACCTTTCTCCATTTCTTTGATCAGTATCAGGAGACCCAGAGGATCATTCTGTGTAGCTGGGAGCCCCTAATGTAAAGCAAGGAACTTGCTAAATTGAACTTGCCCAGAACCCTAACCTTCTCACCAGTGTGGATTCAAAGGTATGAAACAGCTTCAGTGGTCCTGCCAAAAACACACCTATCCTTCAAGTTCAAAGGTGGTCTCCAACGGCATATTCATACCACTTTCTGAATAGCACTCTTTGGAGTGGTGGCGGTGGATTTACCCTCTCAGGATGGAGGGTCGGAGAAAGATTGGATTTTGCTTCATAGGAGTACCCATGGATCCCGAAGGGAACCACGTTGTGCATCCTAAGAGTGTTTTAGCATTTCCAGAAAATCTGGTGTATGTTAGTTTCTTATTGCTAGTTTACTTTCTAATCACAAGAATAAGCAGCTTCCATGTCTCCCACTAGGTTTGAAATGACCAAATATAAATCCTGCTTCCTCCTCTCAGGGTCAAGGCCAGCTATTATGGGTTTACTAGCAGCTGGGAGGGGAGAGGGATTCCAGATATGTACAAGTTGAATGAATCCACCAACCCTGAGGACTTGAGGGATCTGGCCTGGGGGAAGAGGAGGTAAGAAGAAGAGATTCTTTGGGTGAGAGCAAAAAAAGAAGATAAAGGTTTTGTTAAAATTTCCTTTCCAAATGGAATCCTCACAGGCTAGATACCTTTAGAGAGGCGTCTGTTTTCTTCTACCCGGGGTTGTGTTGCAGTGGGCATAGGCAAAGGAAAGAAGAAACCTTAATCTCTCCTCAACTTCTCTCCGTCACTGGAAGAATAGCAAGTAGCCTTTGAAATGCTTCCCTAGGGAGGTTTCTGCTTTTGTAGACTAACGTCATCGGACCCTTCAGGAATCCGCTTCTGAAGAGAACAGTTTTGTAACGATACCTGCCCCATTTTTCCCCCTCCCATTTACCTGGACGCTGGGAAGCTGAGGACTGCAATGCTCCGGCTCCAGTTTTTGTAATGATACAGTAGTCAGTAACACATCTGGTAAGGCAGTAGTGAGACCGCTCCCACATGAAACAGAATAGGGCCACATAAATGGGACTCACTTCAAGTGCTTGGAGCTATATTGTATTCACACGTTGTAAAGTAAAAATGAGGGCATATTACTCTGTGTGTGTGTGTGTGTGTGTGTGTGTGTGTGTGTACGGACACGTGTGGACCCTTAGAAATACACACAGTCTAGCAAAACTTCGTATTAAGTTGCTACTGCTATTTAAAGGTTTCTGAGCATTTCTTTTGCCCGTTGTGCAGGAATCAAATGATTGTTTCTAAATTCAATGACCCAACAAGAACTTGTTTCTCATTGTCAGCCAGGAAAATCCTGCACCTTCAATTCACTTATTAGCTGGAGAATTTCCAAAATGAGGTCTAGTGGCGTTATCTGGGCAGCAATCATGTACTGTAACAATGAAATAGAACATGCTATTATTGAGACACGGCGCAGCAGGTGGCTTATTATGCTCTTGCATATTCCCCTTTCTCTTCCAACCATTTAGATGCTGGTAATTGAGGGGAGCAGAGGCGGAACTAATTTTATTTTCAGAGATTAAAATGTTGGCTCCCCAAGCCGTGTTTGGGGTTTGTTCCTGATGGGATAACTGATGATGACCATGGAAGCGTGTGAGCTGCCCCGGGTGACAATATTAGACAGCTTCCTCTAACCTGTATTCTGCTCCTCAAAGAGTCCTTTCTCCGTGTTTGCTTCTACACCATCCCCTGGCAGCACAGAATTGGCAAAGACACAAACACCCACCAGAGGAGTCCACAGGACAGAGCTACGTTGCCAGGCAAGTGAAATATGGCTTCTTGGCATTATAGTGAATTCACTGGGAATCAAATGGACTTTTTGTGTTGGCACAGAATCAACCTCAGTTTTCTCTTCCTTCCATTTGCTGTCATATCCCTTTTCTAACACTCAGAAATTCTAACTTTAGACCCTGAGCTCTATTTAGAAATTGCCCTTGGCAGGAAGATTTAAGCTCCTGGGAAAGGATGTTTAAGTCGTAGGGACAAAACCCTTAAAAATCTTCAGGGTTGGTCCTGGTTTTGAGATAATTAAGTGAAAACCATCGGCAGCATTTTTTAGTCCAATAATAGCTTAGAGGCAAAGCCTGATTGAATATTATTAATGGGCTATACACAGGAGGAGGATTGCTAATTTGCTATATACGGTTCCATATTGGTCACACATAGAATATCACAGTTTTCATAGAAACTGACTGACCGAGGTTTTTAGTGCTGAGTTTAGAACTGGAGATTCTCACCATTATGGCTCTGTTCTGTCCCAGTGCAGCCATGCACGCTAGGTAGAAATGAACAAAGGTAAAGAGCTTTCTTCCAAACGTAATACCCAGTGTCATCTATTTTAATTCAAGATGCTTGAATCAGCCAAGTTTAACAGCCTTGGGCAATTTGAAGATTCCCTTCTCCTTAACTCCTGATTGGGATCCAAATAGGGTGAAGAAGATTAACAGATCAAAGAATTTTGTGTGAGGAGAGAAGAAAAAGAAAAGAGGGATGGAGAGGAAGGAAGGTAAACCAATAGAATTTGCTGGTAGATCTAGCTGCTTAGCTAGAAACAGGCACTCACTTCACCCTGATCCAAGGTTCAGTGACAGCTCTGACTCTGTGTTAGAAGTAAAGGAGAGAACCAAGAATTAACTGACTCTGTTTCCCCTCCCCTAGAATATGACGCTGAACCTCTCCCAAAGGTAATGTCTTCTTTTTGGTTGATTCTCTTAGCCTTAGTTGATTTCAGAAAGTCCATTCCTATAGGAGGTACCAAAGAAAATTTATTCTATTAGGGCCCTCTGGATGGAAATTGTCTATTTCAGGCAACATTCTGAAGCTCATTAACACAGTTTGTCACTTGGAATAAAAGAGGTTGGTTAGATATGCTAAAGAGCCTCATTGTTTGGCTGGGCTAAGGAGGAAAGGGAAAAGAGTGGGGGTGGCTGGCACTGTCACATGGAAAAACATTAAGGAAGGCAGCCAATGTCTGTGCTCCTACAACAACCACAAATATGATGATCCTCCCAATAATTCTCTCCCAATTCCCCGCCCCTTTCTTCGCTGCCCCCTCCTTTCTTAGAAGGGGGAAAATAAAGTCTGTAAATAAAGGGCGAAAGGGACAGACATCCTTTTCTGGTTATCCCTTCAACTTTCTGACGGACTTTGCTTAGGTCAGCCCGAGAACAGGCAGTGTGCTTGTTAGGAACCTGAAATCAGGTAAAACCAACCCACCCACCAATTAATCAACCAACCAACCAAACAACAACAACAACAAAAACCCCTCTCTCCACCAGAGGGTGGATGCCTATTGTTCAGTTAGTTGGCCACTTGTCACTGGACTATAGCTTTCCCAAGGATGATTTCCATTCATTCTGGCATCCGATTTTATCGTAATGGGTTAAATTGGATTCACTTTGCTGATTACTCTGCGTCTGACTGCCTAGCTAGGCAATACCAAAATCACACAAGGGTGGGTTGTGGGCTACCGCTCCCTTCGGATACATCAGGAGATCAGATCACATCAGATCAGTTGAGATTGGAATTTTCTTTTAATGGAGTCTAGAATGTGAGAGATGGGACTGGAGGAGGGCAGGAGGGGGAAGATGGGGAGTTCGGAAGGGGAGGAGGAGGAAAGAGAGGAAGACGTTGTTTAGCTGTGGCCAAGCTATCCATAGATACTGGCTCCGATTAATCATCTTCTATGGGCTTGCTATGTGGGGAGTTACTGGTGGGAGCATCTTAAGGCACAGGGTCCAAGAAGGAAAATCCGAACTCCGGGCCTGGAGGTACAGGTTGCTGAGAAAGACTCCAGACATAGCACTCTGCAAATTTCTAAAGATGCTCCTTCTTTTATTAGTTTTATTTGCAGCAGATTCCCCATTAACACTTTTCCTGAGTATTGAAGGGTTGAAAAAACTGAACAAGGGAACTTAACATCTCGATCTACATGGGCTCTTTGCTTCCCTCCCCCTTTACCTCCTTTGTTTCTTCTCTCCCTCTTTTCCTTTCTCCTCCTTTTCTCCCCTTCGTCCTCAGTCACAATTTAGAAACAAATAGAAAATAAAAGACAGGTGGAAAGGCTTGGCAGAGGAGGTCAGAGGTGAGAGTTGGACATCAATTCTATATTCGAGGCTGCAATCGGAGAGAGAAAAGAGACGGGAAAGACAGAGACAGACAGATAGACATACAGGACAGACGCACACAGAGACAGACACAAGGGAGGGAGAGAGGGAGAGAGGGAGAGAGACAGAGAGACAGAGAGAGAGAGACAGAGACAGAGAGACAGAGAGAGAGAGACAGAGAGAGAGACAGAGACAGAGAGAGACAGAGACAGAGAGAGACAGAGACAGAGAGAGACAGAGAGACAGAGACAGAGAGACAGAGAGAGAGAAGCGTTTGTCTTCCGATCCAGCAGTTTGTTTATTTTGATTAACAGAAGTACCCTCGGCGAGAAACGAGGAACAACACGGATCTACTGGCAGGCTTACAGTCGCCGCCTCTCTGTCTTCTCTCCCTTACTAAGGAGTCAGTTTTCGGGGGGAACACCTGGGAACTCAAGGTAAGATTCTGCCAGGTTTCCTCCCCCTCCCCCCTTTTCCGGTAGCTGCGGGTTAGTGCAGTTGTGTGTCATCCCCCTTTTAACAGCACGGGACGGCCGATTCCCCTGGTGTAATCTCAGGCAAACGTCTGGTGTCTTTTCCCCGCCTCCCCTCAGCTTCAGAAGATTGAGTCTTTCTACATCCTAAAGGGGGAAAGCCTCATTTGCTAGGGAGCTGTATCCTTCACCTGAGTTTGCGGTTGACTGCAACTAGAGGTTGTGGTTGTGATTACCAGCGTTAGTCTCTAACCTTGCTTAACCAAAGACCGTGCTGTTTAGGAAGCACTGTGATCTGAACTGAATGGGAATTTAACGCGCTGCTTTTTAATTACAGTGGCGGGCAAGTACCATTAAGGTTGAGATAAAAGTAAGCCTTAAGGATGCTGAACGGCACTACTCTAGAGGCAGGTCAGTTATACACTACATTCCTTCTCATTTTCTTTATGTCTCCCCCTCTCCACCCCTAGCCCCGCTATTGCACTTGTGTGCGTATGTATATTTGTCTGTGTCTGAGTTCGTGGTTGTGTCCGTGTGTCGGTTTTCCCTGTGTGCTAGGGGAAAATCTGCATGTATTTTATTTTAATTTTTAAATGGTCAGTAACTTCCAAATGAGAAAGTAATCCAGCTATGGATATACAGAATGGAATTCTTTCATCTCACTCCCCCCACCCCCCATCTTCCTTGAATTTAGTTCTCCTGTCTTCTCATGTACTTGTGTATCCTTCCTTTCCTTTCCCTTGAATGTCTTTGCATTTCTCCAGGGTCCAGTGTTCGGTGTAGGGCACAGTCAGAGGAGCTGGCTTGACAGGATAGATACCTTGGTCTATTGTAAGGGAGGATTTCATCCCTGTCCGATTGAGTATACATTTATTGGGATGAGAGGGGTAGAGAGAGTTGATGGAAGATGGACGTTACCTGATGAAAAAGCGGTAGGAAACAGGAGACAGTTTCTGGCACTGGGTATACCTTAACTACAAGCTCTGTTCAAGTATATGGTCATTCGTATAGCATATTGGCAAATGCTATCTATCTGATATGGCTTATTCAGTAAAACCACAAGGCAAACTTATTTCTCCCATCCCTTGTGAGGACCAATACTTTATATTCACATGGTTTGGTGATTTGGAGTGTGATTTGGTATGGATATGGGGAAACACAGCAAAAGGTTTTTTAAAATTTTGAAAGCATCTTTTTATCATCAGCACCTACCCAATTCGAGATAACTTAAGGGGCTTCAGGAGAAAAGAGGTTTAGAAGAAATGAACACTCAGAAAATTCTTCCCCAAGCAGTAAAAGATTTGGTGAAGGAGATGGGTGTGTGTTGCAGAGGGAAGAGGTGCTGACCTTCTCAGCTCAAGGAACAATGCTTCGGAGTTCTGAGGGAAGTTGTTCATGAAGTTGTCCTAGACATGAGACTGAACAGTGGCGTGGCTCCTGGTGGGAGACTGACTACTTCTGACAAAGGCGGAGTGTATTCTCACCTCTCACTTCTCATCCTCCTTTCACTCTGTCCTGAAATTCCCACCGTAAGAAAGCTCTGTTACATGGTCTGAAAGGAAACTTGCTGCGTTCAGGTTAAATCAAATCCCTCTTCAGTTTGGACATTTGTTGTCCAGTATTCCATGACCTGTAGGGTATCAGTGGCCATTAAGAAACTTCACCCAGCAAAGATTGACTTTGGATCTTAGGGCGTTGCCAGAGGTCCTAAATTGTTTGCAGATTAAATGATGGTCAGTGAAGACCACGAGGTTTTTATCATCTGCCAGGACTTAGCACAATGCTTGGCACATAGAAGGCACTTGATAAATGTTTATTGATTGAATGAGGAAAGAGAGCTAGGTTTTGGTGGAACTGAGAAAAAAGGAGGGAGACCCTTTAACCTGTGATGATCTGAAACACAAATCATTTGGCCACCTTAGATAGCTCTGTAAAAATCTCACAATCCCAACCATTGTATTTGCAAAAATGTTTGTACATTTTAGGGGAAGAGAGAAAACCTGGCATTATCTAACTGCTGAATTAAAGCGGGCAGCGTGTGTATGTGTGTGTGTGTGTGTGTGTGTGTGTGTGTGTGTGTGTGTGTATGGTTGTGTGTGTGAAATTTTGTTTTATTGGTTCAGGGCAAAGGGCTCTCTCTGGCTTCAGATTTTGTCCAACAAACATGCTGATTGATAAATCAGTTGATTTGTTTGCAGTCATTCGATTTGTTTGTCGAGAGTGATTTTCTTTCCTAATCAAGCCATTTTGTCTTGCCACCCCTATGAGGTAAGGACAACTTTGCCTTGGGGTGCTAAGGTTGTCTTGGAGAAACCCTAGGAGTCTCATCTGAATATCGCCTCAAAAGGCCCAGACTTCCTGTTTTGGATCCTTCCGACATTAAAAATTCCTAATCCAAGAAAACACTGGTCTTCTCAGAGCCAACAGCAGCACTAGCAACAGTAGCATGAGAATGACTGGTGGAGCAGAAAGAAAGGAGCCTATAATTAATTAAGTGTGCCCAATTTAAGGGATTTAGTCGCTTCTAAGTTGACTTGTAGGATCTGTCCAATTATTTCTAATAGTGTCATCGAGTTAAGATAGGGAAGGAGGCTAAGCATCTTCTTCCAAAGCACTTGGATGGTGCAAACTGCCTCTCTGCACCTGCAGGTTGCTTTGAACAAGGCGACCATTAGCTTAAGGAATTGGGGAGGGTGGGCGGGTTGCAGGGGCGAGAGAAGGGGAAGAGTAAATATTTCAACTTTTATAGGCACTTCCAGGCAATTTATTCTGGAGCTGAGGAGAAATGGGGTAGGGTAGGTAGACTATTGGATGCTTTCTTACGATAGTACTAGAACCTTCCGTGGCTACAAGAGCTACTTTCAAATTAAAGAGTGGGGAAGCACAGAAAGTCGGTAGAGCCATAAGGAACATAAAGAAGCCCCCCCCCCCTTTTTTTTTAAAATTTAAACCCTGATTGCCCAGGGACTTGAGACCACTCCTCTTCCTACTTTGGCAAGGAAGGTGAGTTGAATTGTTCTTGGCCCACTCTCGTTTCCAAACGAAATTAGCTTTTCCTGTATGGAAGTCGGGACGCCTAAGGGCACAATTCAAGACTCCTGGGCAAACTCGACTTTCTGAACGGTCTCTCGCTCAACGGGGAGCGTCCTAAGGACTTCCTCTTTATATGAACCAGGAGGCACTGAGCAGGGCCGTGATTGCGCTGAATGCGATTTAGAGTGAAACTAACAAAGACAAGAGAAACCCAAAACAGAATAGGAATCAAACATATAAGCAAAGCTAGAGTTTCTTGGGGCCTCCTGGATTTAACTGAGGCAGAGGTCCTCAATATGAGACATTATGAAGGAAGCAAAGGCCGCAGAAACAGAGATGCTGGGAGAGAGAATTGTAACCTGAATTTTAATATGAAAGGGCACGCAGAATTTAGGTCTTACCCCCAAGCGAATTAGACTGTGCTTTGCCGGCTTCTAGACATGGAGCAATTTTTAATCACTATCTTCTCACAGCCAAACCTCTCATAACCCCATTCTACGAAATTCCTATTTTTGAAATATGAATCTTAGTAGAACCATAGATTCATTAAGTATTAAGGGTTGGAAGGACCATTTCTAGTTCAACAACCTCATTTTATAGGTGAGGAAACTGAGGCCCAGAATGGAATTACGTTGATGTTGTATGAAAGACACATATAGTTTCAAACTTTCCCATCCTGGGGGTGGGAGGAGATCATCAAAAAAACTACAAACCCTTTACTCGGATTAAATTCCCAGTGGCTTGTTGTGCTGATTGACTAGGTTTCTCTCCTTCTCCCTCCCCCCCCCCCCCAGGACAGTACTCCTTTTTCTCTTCAAGCCTGAGACGTTGATTCCTCTGAAGGAAATCTGCCTCCCTTCTATGAGAAAGGACCTTTGGTGAAAAGACAACTATCACTCCCAAACTTCACTCTGAGTAGCCCTTGGTGTTTTGTTGTGCGCGTGTATGCTTAAAGCACATTGATTTTCATCCAAAAGGGCTAATTACATTACTTACAGTAAATAGCAGCCCTGCTGTCCAGGGTCTAGTGTGCCAACAGAAGGGGGGGGCGAATCTTCGGCTTATTTCACTTGGTTGACTTCATTTTGTGTGAAATGGTGTTTTATGAGCTGCATTCTGGCACGCGGAGGAATGTAACAACAGCCGATCTGCAAATAACATTAATTTTGACTCAGAGAAAAAGCTGGGAGAAAGCCGAATGCATCTTGGGTTTCATGGAAGAGGTGACTCCAGCAGACCCTCAGTGGGAATGATTGTGATGCTGGGGAAAGGAAGCGGGGCCCCGCCTGGTGTTTTTTTTTTCCACGACTGGGCTGGGTTTAGTGTAGAAATCCCTACGGACAAGGGGAGCAGCTCTGCCTCCAGGAAGATCCTTCAGGAGGGATTGAGGTGTCAGAAAACAGCCGGCAGCTGTTGGAGTGAAAGGCACGGAAAGAGAGAGCTCTGTGAAAAGGAGCGGGGCATGAGGAAGGAAGGAAAGATAGTAAGGAAGCGAGAAGAGGAATTGATGAATCGTATCTTTATCGTATCTCTTGTCTACCCTTCAGACTTGGGAAATCAAGCAGATTTCCGTGGACTTGGGTTGGGTGGAGGTATTGAATGGTAGAATCAACCTACAACAGCCTGGTGTGGTCCGGTACTTTTGGCTGTGGGGAAAGGGCTTTCGGCTACGTGAACATTTTAGATTCTTGTCATTTTTAGCTCGGACATCTCATCCCGCCTCCATTCCCCCCGCCCCAATTTTCCTACTCTTGAAACCCTTTTTACCCCTGAAGTCTATGAGAGAATGTGCAAAGTTTACAGTGGTCTGGTCTGTAATTGATCTGTCTCCTTACCTGTTGGGTAAATGGGAATTGTGACTGATAGTGATTTGTGGCCCTTATTAGCAAGTTTCAAACAAAACTTAAAAGTTACAAGACATTTAGGACTGACATTCACTTGGAGTTGGGAGTAAAGTCCTGAAGCTATACATTAGATTTACATATTCAGAGAGAGAGAGAGAGAGAGAGAGAGAGAGAGAGAGAGAGAGAGAGAGAGAGAGAGAGTCCTTTATCTGAGGGCGAAAACATTCCACCAACAGAAACAGAAGACAACTTCAGTAATCAGCTCCTTTAATAGCACCTTTCGAACCTTGGAGAAAGTGAGGAACGAAAACCTCTTGATTGGATGTGCTTCTTTTATGGGAAAGGAGAAAGAAGGAAACAGCATCTTTAATTCACAGCTAGATGTGTCTTGTTTTCGGTAATGGATACAGAGCTGATTGGTTTAAGATCAGAACCCCAAACTAGGGCGTCCTGCAAAGTTTGCGCAGTTGAGGTAGTCTGTGTCATATCTTTGCCAGACTCTAGTCTTGACCTAGGACCTGCTTTGTATTTCCTGAGCCCAGCCTAGGACAATGAGTATTGCCTTTTGCCTTTAAAACATGACCGCTGGGAACTGTTGGAAGTGTGTATCTGGAGGGGAAGGCGTGTGTGTGTGTGTGTGTGTGTGTGTGTGTGTGTGTGTGTAAGCGTGTGCGCCGAGGTGGGTGTATGTGTGTGTGTGCGTGAGCGCGAGTGCATCCGGGAGGGGGTGTGTATGCATTTGTGTGTAGGGGAGGGATGTGTGTGTGTGCGCGGAGACGGGGAGGGGGCTTGCATAAAATGCCCCCCTCCCCTTTTCCTTGCCTCCCTCCTCCCCCCATTGTAATGTTTGTCACTGCTGGCCGATCACTAGGGGGTTGAGAGGAGTATGACAGGTCTTTGTTGTCTGAATAAAAATCAGCGGCAGCTCAAGGGAGAGAACTCCTCCTACTAAATTATCAAAAATGGGCTGGCTTTAGTCTCTTAACAAATTGGACACAGCTCCGGAAAGCAGCAGTCCCAAATCCAACCTACAGGCACTGGGAACTTTAAAGCATCCAGGGACGACTGAAAATAGCATTTCTTTTTCTTTCTTTGTGTTCAAAACTATTTTCTGTCTCCACCAGATTTTTTTTGTCTCCCCCCGTTCCAGTTGTTTTCCATTAGTAATCCGATCTCTCCAGAGCAGTAAGATTCGCCTTCTTCTCCTTCTTTTCCCACCCCCCTGTTTGTTTGTTTTCCGCACATCTCCTCCAGGAAGCTGTTGGTGCTTTTTTCCCCCTTCAAGAAGTCGGTTTTTGCAATTTTTCTCTTCTTTTTTCTTTACTTCTCCGTATTTCTCTCCCCCAGTCCCCTACCCCCACTCAGTGACCGTCTACAGCGTAGACTTTTTTTTTTCCCTTTTGGATGATCTGAGACTCTGGGGTGTCTGTATATGGAAATAGTGGGCTGCCGAGCCGAAGAAAATACTTGTCCTTTCCGTCCCCCAGCCATGCTTTTCCACGGAATCTCCGGGGGCCATATCCAAGGGATTATGGAAGAGATGGAAAGGAGATCCAAGACTGAGTCCCGCCTGGCCAAAGGAGGGCAGATGAATGGCAGAGAAGCGGTAAGAGGCCCGGGGCAGTTTGTCCGGGCACACTTCTTTCCCAATTCCACTTGACTGAAAACATGTTCCTCTCCCTCTCCCCTCTCTAAAACGGTGAGACGAGCCCGTAGTCGTGTGTGTGTGTGTGTGTGTGTGTGTGTGTGTGTGTGTGTGTGTGTGTTTTAGGGGTTAAGGTCGGTGATTCTGTTGTAGCCTGGTGAGTTTGCAGACTGTGTTTTGCTTACTTTAAATGTGTGAGAAATAACGGGCCTCTCTGCACGGGATTTGGGGTGGAGAGATCGCCTTGGAGCAATGGCCAGCTTCTTAGAACTAGCCGGGATACCCTGGGTGGAAGTCCCTACTCTCTGCGGAAACCCGGCGCAGACGGGTCCTAAACTTCCCGGTTGCTGAGCAGACGCTTAAGGAGCCGACTAAAAGCTTCCCTACAGATCCGGGGCTGAGGTTGTTTCCAGCCCTTGACAATCAGGCGTCAGAGTCCTTTACAGAGGAAGGAATCTCCTTGGCTTTCCCTCGAGGGTTACACATGCCACTTGAAGGAGTAGGGGAATGAATAGGAGGAAGCGAAGTCCGTGGTCCCTAAGTCTTCCCCCTCTTCATCCTCAGTCCCGCGCACAAGAGGCATTTCAAGGTATATCGGCTTTTCACCTCCATCCCCCTTATTGGAGGCACTGGAGAGGTTTGGGAGAGATTACCTTTAAGATTTTTGAGATCATTTATGAAAGTAAACCTCGTTAAGATTTCTAACAGAATCAAAACAAGGGACATTTTTTTTTTAATTTTAGACACCTTTCTATGGCGAAAACGCTTCCCATTTAAAATGAGGGAAATATTCAGGACACTCTCTGGAAATGATTTCAGGAAAGGGAGATGGATATATTTTCCTCACATTAGCATATCTCCTACAGATCGCATGTAGGGAATTATAAAACAAAATAACGGCCTGGAAAACCACGTTAGAGGTTTTTGTTTTGTTTTGCTTTGCTTAAAGTACTCGTGTGTGTAATTTCAACATCTAGGCTCACTCTAGGATGTTGTAAAAAACACGAATAAGTCTTTTGCTTTTGTAATTCAGTAGAAGGAAGGGAGACGATGGTAGAACAAAACATTTCTCTCCCGTTTGAAAATATCTAACAGATGGCTTTGGCATTTCTCCGGTGTGTGTGTGTGTTTGTGTGTTTAAACACAAACCCTGAACTTCTGGTTTTGTAAATGATGGGATTCTGTCCAGTCCACATCTGCCCTCCTCTTGCTCAGGTAGAGCTGAACACAGGAAGCGAGAATTGATGCTAGACCATGATTTTCAGTGTAAAGATGTATGTGCGGGTATTTACATGTGAACAATGAACATTATACAAATGTGTGTGTGTACATGGGCATCCCCAAAGTCTTAGTATAGTTTGAAACTACACTAATTCATCTGGGACACCCCGAGTATTATATTTGTACTCTATTAACTTATCAGATAGAAACCCTACAGCCTTCTTTCTAAAGTTATGACACACTCAGAATCTGTCAAATTTTGTAGAAATTTATTGTCTGCCACACAGGCATAGAAACAACATAAGATTTTTTTCTTCTGCTTTGTTGGGTCCTATGCCTACTAGGATTTGGGAATATAGGTGACACCATTGAGAATTTAACCTAACAATAAAATCAAGTCTTTGTCTTAATCTGTACCTTTGTGCATCAAGGGTGCAGTTAACATTTCTCCGTGGTTTATTTTTGCCCATTCCAAAAAGGACAATTGACACAAATTTAGTTGCAATTATGATGATTCTGCATTTCCTTCTAGACTGCTGTTAATAAAATCCCAGTACTTTCCCTATCAAGGCCTTTTGCTTGGTAGTCTGATGTCTGGGAATATATTTTGTAGCCCAGGGTACAGACAAAAAGACAGATGTAGGGAATGGTATTGAATGAAACAAACACTAAAGTTCCATGTTAACCAAATAAGCACCATTTTCTCTCTCATGCCCTGAATTTGCAGTACTCTGAACAACCTTAGGGTAGGATTGGGTTCTGGAAAATTATTTTTCTCTGCTTCAGTTCACCAGTTTGATCTATCTTGTCTAGACTCTAATCTTCCAGTTTAATGCTTGTCTTTCCTGTTTCTTTCTTAACCCATCTCTCCTGTGGTTGTTGTTGGTTTGTTTTTTTTTTTTTTTCAGAGTATGCCCCCTATGAGCCCCGAAAAGCCTGCTTTGTGCGCTGGTTGTGGAGGGAAGATCTCAGACAGATATTATCTGCTGGCCGTTGACAAACAATGGCACCTGAGGTGTCTTAAGTGCTGTGAATGTAAACTGGCTTTGGAGTCAGAGCTCACCTGCTTTGCCAAGGATGGCAGCATTTACTGCAAGGAGGATTACTACAGGTATTAATTCAGATAAATCTTTCTATCCAAGTCCACAGACACTACTACCCTGTACAATCAAATCTAAGATCGAGAGATGATGTCCCATGAACAACCTGTTTTGTGTATTTGGTGATGTAATTAAGAGCAAAGAGCTTGACCCCAGGTGACAATGGGGTTGGTTCTGTAGATATGCATTTCTGTCCTCATCACCATTGAAAACATATACATCAAAATGCATAAATATCAGATCGCTCAGAGCAGTTGTTAGATCTAGAGAATTTTTAATAGACTACAAAGACACCTTGCTTTCTTGGTATTTGTTCTAGAAATTAGGGGTCCCGGCAATGGCCATGTGAAATTTAAGAGCAATATCTTTATAGTAGGAAGACTTGAGGGTTTGTTTTCTCCCCCTACTTTCCGTTTCCTACGAAGAAGGGAAAGTTTACCTCTAACTGGGCTTGATACCTATGGTGATTCTTATTGCTATATTGTCGTGCTTGGGGAGGACCCTGTAAATTAAAATAGAAAGGGTTCTAAGGGGCACATTTTAAGCCATTGAAAAGCGAAATTCTTTATAGAAAAAGGTCACTGAATTTTTCAGCTTGCCCTAGTAGTTGGAAAGAAATCGAAAGCACTTTAAAAATTGACTTTTCCCGGTTTTTATCTTGTTTGTTTTGGGACTGGGCTAGATATAAATGTGTGTCCAGGGGATCATACTCAAATCTCAACCAGAGCGAGGTAAGCAAAAACAAGAGGGTCTTCATTAAAAATGTATGTATCCACAGACACACCTGTGTGTCTGCATATGTATATATTTATATAAGAAATACACTTGTATAATATACACATGCATGTCGAGTCAATTTTAAAGGAAAGGAGGATTTCAAAATATTCTTCCTTTGTTTCAAACACATAAAATAAACTCCTTTATTTTACTTGCCCCCGGACTCCTAAGAAGCTGCCTTGGGCCCTTTGGGAAGGTGTCAGACAGTTGCAGACCAGACCCAGATGCCTTTCCCCCCTTCTTTCATCCACCTCCCCCCTCTCCCAAGGGGAACGTGGTTCTGCCAGTTCTAAGTTCATGCTCTTATTCGGATGTTTCTTTTCAGAAGGTTCTCCGTGCAGAGATGTGCCCGCTGCCACCTTGGGATCTCAGCTTCCGAGATGGTTATGAGAGCTAGGGAGTCTGTCTATCACCTGAGCTGCTTCACCTGCACTACCTGCAACAAGACTCTGACCACCGGCGATCACTTTGGCATGAAGGACAACCTGGTTTACTGTCGTGCCCATTTTGAGACCCTCTTACAAGGAGAATACCCCCCGCAGCTTAGCTACACCGAGTTAGCGGCTAAGAGCGGCGGGTTGGCACTGCCTTACTTCAACGGCACTGGCACCGTCCAGAAAGGGAGGCCCAGAAAAAGAAAGAGCCCCGCCCTCGGAGTGGACATCGTCAATTACAACTCAGGTGGGCTCAGGACATCAATAGTTAACCCCTTACTCAATCGCACCTTGAGGAAAAGTCCCGGGTTTCCTTCTCTCTGTGAACTCCACTAGGTTAGGGCTGGTCTTGTTCAATTCAGCCTTCCTCATTCCCACCTTGTCTACCCCCTCAAAAACCAATCCTTATCTAGACAGGGGCACACCGACCAACTTCAACTAGAGGGACTAGGAGGCTTTGCAGGGAGACAAGTGCAACCCCCAGCTACCCAAGTACCAGTAGTAGTCCAGTTACTTAAGTTGGAAGAAAGACCAGGGGCAGTCTGTGGATTTACCAGGTACAAGTCTTAGTGGAGGGTTTCCTGAACACTGTAAAAAGAAGTTTTAATTTCATCCTCAACTTTGAAAAAACAGAGTTTTGAGATCACTAGCTGGCCCCGAATCAATGATGAGTGGTCCTTAGTGTAGTAAACCAAAACTTGCTCTTTGGTTGGGCAGCACGTCGGAGAAAGACAAGTTTGTTACGTGAGCTAAATGACCAATATCAATACTTTCTGAATGACTGACAAATTAACGTCACCTCGGCCTTGCTGAATCAGGTTGGAAAGAGACTGTGGTTAAGCTACTGGGAAGGATTTCCAGGGGTTCAGAGCTGAGATTTACCCTTCTTTCCAAAAGTGAGGCGAAAGTCTCTCTAGTTCGAAGGGGAAAATTCCTCTTGTTCTTAACTTGTCTGCCTATCTGTCTGGGTGTTTCTTAAACTCGGGGGGTGGCAGGGAAGGTTGGTTGCTTTCAAACCCCTCCCCCACTCCCATCTAAGCCTATTAGCTAATTCCTATTAGCAGGGTGGCTGGAGGTGAAAGCAGAGCAGGTCTGAGCTTTCCTCCTTTAAGTCACAAAAAGCACTGTTGAGGAAGGTCTCAAAAAGCCCAAGTCCTATTTTAAGGCTACTAAGAGATCCCTTGGCTCGCCTTAACCTTTATATCCCTCCTGTTCCCGCCCCTTTCCGGCTCTCAATCCGAAAGAATAGGAGTAAGAAGGCCCCTACCCCAGGTTCCTCAAATTCAGTGAAAAAGTCGGTGCGCTTTTTAACAACTCTCCTTAACTCTTGCCGCATCTTTCGCGTAGGGGCAGCATGACCACTAAGAAGTCTGGGGTGGGGGAGACAATATGACACACCACCCCCTTGGGCACATTCCACTCCCCTGGGCCCAGAAAGTCCAGAGCTGGTGAGAGTTTCTCGGGGACTTATCTAAGTCCTTCGTGGTTTCAATCTGGGACAGTTTTGAATAGGGCTGGGGAGGTGGGGGTGGGGAGGGGAGAGAAAAGGAAAAGACCAAATCCTCCAGTCTGCTCCGGGACCTGCTTAATCCTTCTCCGCCGAGGGCAGCAGGATGCCGTTCCTCGTTTTGCCAACCCCCAGCCGAGCGGCCGCCCTCCCGTGCCCCTGCCCCTGTAGCGGCTCGTTAAGGGGCTTTTGGTCTAGGGCCGCATTACCGAGTGCGGTTATTTCATCTCCTCTGATGCGTGGCCTTCCGAGCCGGGGCAATCAGGGCACTAATTGTTCTTTATTAATGGAAGATGACATCGGAATCCCTGGCTACTCACCGGGGCCCTAATTGGTCTCTAGGAAAAGAGAAAAGAAAAAAAAAAGGAGGAAAAAAAAAGACAGAAGAGTCCTTTCTAGCTAGGGATTCCCTGCAGTCCATAGAAAGCCCAGGGAGTGGGGGATTCCTGGCCAAATTACAAATAGAGTTTTGCATTTGTTTATTTAACCTAATTAATTCTGTTTGATTCGCTCCTTGGTTCTGATTTGGTATTCTCAAACCACCCCTTGTAGGGGACAGTAGGGTGTGGTCAGCGTCAGTACTCTGGAAAACTGGAGAACCAAATGCAGTTTCTTTAAAAATAACAAACAAACCCACAAGGGTCATCCAGGTGTTTGTTTTTTCAATTTAGGGAAGAATCTCCTCAGAAACCGAGGGTCGGGAGGCGATGGTGCCACCATCTTCATGAAAGGCCAAAAAACAAAAACAAAAAACCCAACCCAAACCCAAAAGAGTTTTTTATTTAGTCCTAAATTTGTATGTGTTAAGAAATCTCCTTGTTCTAGGTCTCCTAATGATAAAGACTCTATTGAAAAGGACCCAGCACCACCTTGGGGCCCCCGTTGATGAAGAACATTTCCTTTTCTAAAAAGAGGGTTAAACAAAAGGGTCAAGAAATGTTCAGTGATGTCAAAAATTCAGTAACTACTTTAAGTGGTACTTTGAATAAGTATCAGGAGCCACAAAACCATTTTAAAAAGAGTGTTTACGAATCTAATGCCAGTGTCTGGCACTAAAACGAGCAAAAGAAACCCTAGAGAATTAAAAACATGTTAAGCATTTCCTTAAGCAGGAAATAAAATGGTCTAACAGTTTTACCTCATTAAATTTCTAGTCTTCATTGGTTTTTGTACTGGCTGGCATCTCTTCTAATATGTAGAATATTTATATATGTCGGCATATCAATAGAAGTAAACAAATATGATTTACACATGATATATTGTACACATGTGTACAGGAATATATGTACATATATGAATACACATCTATACCTTACTACTTAGAAGTCTATATGAATACATGAGAAATTCATAGTGCAATTGTGTGTGTATATACATATATTCATGTATATATATACATGCATGTGGACCAAATGTATATTAGAAGAAACATATACAGCATGCTTCAAAATTTGAGAACTTTTATATGGGTCATTTAACATTTGAAATAACCTAAATGCATTCCAACGCACATCCATATTTAAATTATACACCTATTTCCACAATTAGGAATGAACCAAGTAGGCACTTTGGGAAAAGAAATTCAGGGTAATGGGATTCTGAGGAACAGTTTTCAAAAATGAGGAAAGGAGTAGTGAGATGCATAATTTGGAAAAAGATTGTTTAGTTTTAGAAGAAGATAGAAATTATTGTAGTAATCTATCATTAAGCTACCTAACAGTGCCCTTCCCAAGTCCTTTACGTTTTTCCTTAGCTTTTCAAACTTCTCTACCTATTTCAACTATTAAATGAATGTGGCAGTGACCCCTAGTGGTACCTTTAGAGGGGGATACTTCTCATAATCTGGCTTAATTTGCCAATTTAAAAACAACTACATTTAACAATGTCCTAAGTGTAATAACAAGTAGTTAGTTTTAGTTTCATATTTCATAATTCAAAAGAAAAAAGTATAACTTATGAACTAATGTAGTAATGAACTATATGTTCACCTATTATTTTTGCTATAAACAGAAGCAGCATGGTGGAGTTGACAGCGTACTTACTAGCCCTGAAATCAGGAAGACTCTAGTTTCAAGAGCTGTCTCTGGCATAGACTACGGGTGGCACCTTTGGCAAGTTACTTAGCTCCTCAGTGTCCCAGGCTACTCTGTAAGATGATAAATTCCAGAATAGTTGCAGATCTTCATTGGTGGAAGGAATTTTGACACCAGGAGTTTCCCCCTTTGATGAAATGAAAGGTTCAACCCCACCCCCTATAGCAAAAATTGTATTAAAACTTAACTAAATTTTATTTACTAGCTAGTATTTCCATATAAGAGCTACTATAGTTTGCATACTGCACTAAAATATATTGCTTACTACCCATCAGATTAAAAAAAAAGGTTACAAAAGTACAGCAATGGAGAAACTTTTTAAATAATAAATTTTTTCCCTGTGGAGATGCTATTTAAAGCACAGTGATTATAGAATTTTATACACACACACACACACACACACACACACACACACAAAATCCTCATCTAAGAGTAACTCTATCAACAGATTTCCTAAGAAATAAAAAAGTGAACAAGGCATGGAAGGTTGAGCATGTATTTAAGAATTAAATTAAATTTTTATTCCAAGTATGCTTATTATCCAACATGTTGTCCAAGAAAAGTTACCTTTTGCTTTATTACCCACCTCTTCTAGTCATATTAATTTTCTTCAGGAAGAACTCTGAAACATGAAATTATACTTCTCTGGTCATTTTGATATTGGTGGGTTGTTCTGTACTAAGATCCTGAAGCATGAATTGTTTTCATAAGGCTAAGCATAGATTTACAGTTGGTCTCTGGATGCCAATTGAACCATTTTGATGATGTGGAAATGTAATACTATATAATTTTGCACCAAAACATCCTTGGCTACATCTGAATAAAGTAAACTCTAAAGTTAGAAGAGAATTGTCCATTATCTTAAAGAAAAAATATCTGATTTCTGGCAAGGTTTAAGGCTTCTGGTCACAATATTTAAATGTCTACACATGACTGACTCTATTTTGAGTTAATTTGATTTAAAAAAAATAAAGCTCATCTGACTTCAGTTCATTGGTCAAAAATGTTTATTAAGTACTTTCTATGTGCTAAGTTCTGGGGAAGCAAAGAAAGGGAAAAGACAGTTCCTGCTCTCAAGGAACACACAATCTAATGGGGGAGACAACATGCAAACAGCTCTGTACAAATGAGCTAAGTAGAGAGTCAATTAGAAATACAGGATATTGAAATAATTAACAGAGGGGAAATATTAGAAATAAGGGAAATCAGGAAAGGTTTCCTGTAGAAGGTGAGGTTTTAGTTGAGACTTGACCTGTCAAATATCCTGTCTTACTTGCATATCTTAAAGAAAGTATTAAGAAAAGAAACATTTGGTAAATGGCTAGACCTATCTATTTAAGAGCAGTTGCTTATCTGTTGGTTTTCAGTGTATTTAATCTTTTTTTTTTATTTTATTGGATTAATAGATTACCAAATACAGCCTTCTTATATTTTTTCTTTGGGGTTTTACCAAGACTAGAAAAATATGTCTAACTATAAGATAACATGTAGACAACATTTAAATGAATAAAAACAAAGGGCTAATATTAATTCATGGTACTTTTTATCACACTTTCTTCAAAATTGGGTTCTTTTCTCATTGTTACACTGAAGTAGGTTTTAGAACTCCCTGGTTCTTTTTTTTTTTTTTAAAGTGAATTAGTATTAGAGCTGAACAAAGAACATGGACTGTTTATATTTGAGGATGAGGTTAAAATTGTCTTTTGCTGTTCTGAAATTAGCTGTGGTGTTAGATGCAGTGATGCACTCATTTTACTAGTTATAGTCTCCATGAGTGACCAGCATTGGGTTATTAAAGTTCATGTAGCTTTACTTCTGAGAGATTATGAATGTTAGGCTGGTATCTTTTTTTCTTCCTCTTTAAAGCACTTCTAGTGCTAAAGAGATATTTTGTGTAGAACATCCGTTGGTGAAAAGAAAACACTAGGTTCTCTCCAAGGCCAGCTAAAGGCACATTTCTTAGGCCTACCCATATTTACCACATAAAGGAGGTAGATCTGAGTCTGCTACCTGGCCCCTCTGAAATGCAAGCTGGGGGATGCTTCAGGCATAAACTTGAGTAGAGAAGTAAGTATAGGATTATACTCCCTCAGAAATGTTTATTTGTTTTGTTTTGTTTTGTTTGAGAGGCAATGGGGGTTAAGTGACTTGCCCAGGGTCACACAGCTAGTAAGTGTTAAGTGTCTGAGGCCAGCTTTGAACTCAGGTCCTCCTGACTCCAGGGCCAGTGCTTTATCCACTGCCCCACCTAGCCGCCCCCAGAAATGTTTATTAAAATAACTCCAATGGGGGAGGGAGCACCTGTTTTCTGTAGGGTAAAGTCACAATTTAGCCATTTATACCTAGAAATCCATAATGGCTCAAAAATAGTATAATTATAGTTACATCAGAAATTTCCAAATCTCTATTTACCCTTTTAAAAATATGACAGGGAAGAGATGAAAGAAACTTAATCTCTTTTCTATTATCTGTGCCAATTTTCTCTGAATTGAGAAGGATCCAGGAAGGGCTCTAAGATTAAAACAAGCAAACAAACAAAATCAACTTGAGCAGGCTTTAACTTGTCCTTCAATTTGTCATATATTTTCTCATTGGCTAATAGATCTAAAGTTGCAAGGGGCTTCAGAGGTCATTTGAGTTTTAAAAAAATTAAATAGTATTTTATTTTTCCCAATTACATGTAAAGATAATTTTTAGCATTTAAAATTTTTTTTTAGTTCCAAATCCCCCTTCCTCACAACTTCCTCACCTCCTTCCTCCTTCCTCCTAACTAAGAAGGTAAAATCTGAGGTCTAAAAAGGTTAAGAGGTTGATTAAGGTCATACAAATAAGTATTCATCAGAGTCCGAATCTGAACCTAGGACCACAATAAAGTAATCACTCCCGCATCTAAGAGAGGAAAACTATCTCATAATTTGCCAAATGTAATTGTCAAGTTCTATATGTAGAACAAATTCTGATTCCTTGAAATTTTGTTATTTCTTTTTTGGAAAGGAAAAGTTACCAAAAAAAAACTTTACCCATAAAAATAAAGTGCTTTTTTCAGTCTCACTTCACCTACTTATCATTTTCCATTCCCCTTTCAAGCAGTTACTTTGAAGCAAACAAAAAGAAGTAGCTCCCCCATTCTTTTCTTCATCCAGGGTTCTTTACATTCATCAGTTGTTTTCTCATTGTCATTTCACCAGGTTGTAATGAAAATGAGGCGGATCATTTGGACAGAGACCAGCAGCCTTATCCCCCATCCCAGAAGACCAAGCGCATGCGTACCTCCTTCAAGCACCACCAGCTCCGGACCATGAAATCCTACTTTGCTATCAACCACAACCCGGACGCCAAGGACCTCAAGCAGCTTGCCCAGAAAACGGGCCTGACCAAAAGAGTTCTGCAGGTAAGAAGTCACTACCACTGGTTGGGTCAAAATCTCCCTTCCCCTTGCCATAAAAGTAGTTATCTTCCCTTCTTAGCGTGATATAGATATTATCTGTACTGTTTCTCATTAGTTTGATTTAGCTATATCCCAAGTGGGTGTGCTGAGGATTTGAGGGGGAACATGATAGGGTACCCAAAGAGAGGCCCAAGAAACTTTAAAGAAATGAAGTCAAATTCTTCCTTCTTTTATGGAGATGGGTCCCATAGAGAATGCAGGGTTTACCATATTACTTTGCTTATAGGAAGCAGTAATTTACACAGCAATGACACCGGTGTTTGTTAGCAAAGAAAGAGGTATTTTATGAGGCTTAGTCTATTGGCTTCTGGAGAATTGTCATTGCAGTCCTCTGTTCAGCAAAATCTTGGCAGTCCTAGTTACATGGCAGGGAATTTTGGATTGATACAGTCTTCAAAGTTCAGGTGGTTCCCCTTTTCCACTTCCAAAGGCCTAGGGTATGGTTTTTTTCCCTCAACAACAAATTTGTCAGTTTCTAACTAACAAATTTTGCTAACCAATAACAATGAAAAGAAAAATTCCAAATAATGAGCTCTGATTTATTTCCTCTTCCCTTAACGCATGGTTCATCATGTGGGAAGATGACACTCTAGTCCCACTGTGAGTTCTTTTTCCAGCAGTGGGTGATGGGAGATGCTGAGACAGACACTTTTTTCTTGCCCAGGCTGCCTCATGACCAATAGCATACACTTGCAGTTTGGCTGACCAGGGCTTGTCTGTGGCTATGGGACAGAAAGCTTTTTCACTCTGTGAAAGATCTAAGGGGAGGTGATCTCAGCAATCAGAAAGTCTGTTAGTACTAACTGCTGCCCATGTTGCCATTCACCTTTAGATATTTTCAATTACCATCACTCTTGCTTACCTTCAAAAGACTCAGAGCAGGCCCTCTTAATGACCAGTAGCTAAGGGCATAGTGTACTTTCCCCCTTGTTTCCCCATGCTTCATTTGAATTATTTCTTAACTTCAGTTCCAGTTGTCCTAAGAGGCACTTGTCATGCTGGGGGGTTATGTGCAGCCTAGCCAGAAAGCATTAATATGAAGTTTATTTGAAAAAAAAAAAGTGAAAAAGAAAGAGAAAAAAAAGCTTCTTTTTTTTTAAAAAAAGACAAAACAAAACAAAACATTTTAAAAAGGAGAAACATACATCAAAAAATAAAATAAAATAAAAACAATCAGCAAAAATAAACATCGGTAAAGAAATCAATTGGGATTGGTTTGCAGGTTTGGTTCCAAAACGCACGAGCCAAATTCAGAAGGAATCTTTTGCGGCAGGAGAATGGGGGTGTTGATAAAGCTGATGGCACGTCGCTCCCGGCACCGCCCTCAGCAGACAGCGGCGCTCTCTCTCCACCCGGCACTGCGACCACTTTAACAGACCTGACCAATCCCACTATCACTGTAGTGACATCCGTGACCTCTAACTTGGACAGCCACGAATCCGGAAGCCCCTCACAAACTACCTTAACGAACCTTTTCTAACATTGGATTTTTTTTAATTCTTCCTCTTCTTTTTTATTATTATTATCCTAATTATTATTATTATTTTTATTATTTACAAGACTTTTTTTTTTAACCCACAAGATATTTGGGGGAAAAAAAACAACAGCTTGGTGTGTAGCATCTGCAGCCACTTGGCCAATGAGTTTACAGTCATGTCTCTCGTTTAAAGTGAACATACTTTGTCTACAAACTGTATTTGGATTTTAAAAAATCATTAGGTCTTTCAGTAGGTAAGGGAAGTTTTTGACTCATTCTAATAAGTGCCTCTTAAAATTGTATGTTACTTATTTCCAGAATCTCGGGAAAAATGAGCTTTATTATCATGGGCAAAGAATCCCATTCCCAGTCTAATAACCAGGCTAAAAAAGAATCAGATAATTATCACCAAATAGAATTTTCTGTCTGGCAATGACACATATGCTTCTGGAATTTTGCAGTCTTCACATTAATTTTTATTTTTGCAACTTAAAAAATTTAGATGATTATGATTTCTCACATGCACCAAAAAGTTCAAATGAAAAAATGTGATTAGACAAAAGCACTTCAAAATAACGATTTAGAGATGTGTAAATGTTCATTGATTAAAGTCCCATCCAGCTTTAACATTCTAAGATGATTTGTGATTAATTGGGGGAACCTACTCTAGGAAGTTGGATTTTCCTTGCATGGGCATATAATTTAACAACAACAACAACAAATGACATTTCATTTTAACATTCTAGATATTATTCCCTTCCCTCCTCCCCCATCATGAAAATTCAACTTAGAATTTTAAAATTGAATACTTTTAGTCTCAAAGGACTGAAAAGTATATAGTCTTGAGGTAATTCTCTATAAATTACTTTCCTTTTTTCAGGGAAAATGGAAATAAGCAAAATATAATTCATTAAGATGTTTAGAAAAGTGGTTTAGTTAATTTGATTCATCGCTATTCTGATTTACTTCAGATTTTCCATACAATTGCTCCTGGCATCACACATACAAAAAAAAAAAGAAGAAAAAAAAAGAAGAGAAACTTTTAAAACTTCAGCACATTAATATTGTTCCTATCAACATTAAGTTTTTTGTTTTGCTTTATTTTATTTTGTATAAGAAGATATGTTTTTGAAAAAAAAAGGTTTTCTGAAATTTGGAATTTGTAGTAACCTGTTCTGAAGCAGATAAACTCAGAAGCCTTGTGGATGCTGATCTGAAATAATTTCCTAGTTTACAATAGCATTTTTTCTTTTTATTTAAACTAAAAATCTTAATGGTCTGGGCAGTGGTGAATGTTCATCTGTATGCTTCTGTTGTAGTTAAATACCAATTAGATTGTGAATTTTCTCAGAAAAAGTCAAGATATATGTCTTGCTTTAGTGGATTGTTAAGAATAACTTTGCACATATTCTCCACTTTTTCGGCCCCATAAATCTCTTTTGGTGGTCAGGGTGGCTATTTAATATATTTAAAGGTGTCCTTTTGGCTGTATAAATGTGTGGTTACATATTGACAGTTCACTGCCCACATTAAAGTGCATTATTGTAACTTTTGCTCAGGGTTTTTAGAAAATTAGCACAGAAAGTAGCTTATTTTTAAAAAAAAAAAGATGATGGAAGAGATGTTAACACTGTAACAGAAGAAACGTGTGATTGCCATTATATATTTAGCAAGTATGGTTATCATCTTATATGGAGCTTAAATCTTGACTTTTCCTATTTCTATTACACTATGGGCATTTACCACTAACCAGACCAAACAACCTTGGTAAGGCTGAGATCTTATTAATACACTTTTACAGGTAAAAAGATTGATACGTATAAATTTTGTTCTTTGACAGAACAATATATGGTACTATAGATCTACTTTATTAAGTAGACTAATCATAACTCAGTTCTAATATGTGCCTTATGATATAACTTGGAAGTAAGTTTGTGAAAAATCAGGATATATGTGTTGTTTGTTAAATTAACTGTTTTAAGCCCTTTTGACACCTCACTAGTTTTGTACTGTTTTACCTCTTATTTCTGAAACTCTTTTTATGGTGTATCCTGTTAGAGGGGACAAACATGTCATAGAAAGCAGTTGTGCACTCTTTCAAATATAGTTGATAAATTCAATAATCTTATATATTGAGCTTCGTGTTTATAGTACAGTAAGTGGTCTAGCAAAATTGTCCATGTTTCTTTGTTTATTGAGAAATACATTGTATAGAAACTATTTCCCCTAAATATTTATGGACCAAACAATTGTGATATATCCTATTAAATTTGTGTGAATAAACCATTTTGAATCTAAGGAGTTTTATTTCCCATAAGTTTTATTTAAGGTGTCCCTGAATTGGTGTGTTTCCCTGCTTTCCAATATTTATGACTGAATCATGTTAAAAGGGTGATACAAATTTTATAAATATTTAACAAGACAATTAGTCACTAGCTTTTCAATCCCTGGTTCTTATTCACTGTGTGTGCCATTGAGGATGCAATGTAATTCCAGATTCCTTTTAAAGTCATTTTTGGATAATAAAAAATGCCCCACTGATTTGATGCAACAGTCCCAGTTTCAGATTCTAAAAATGAAGATAAATAGCAGCTAAAGTAATTGCATGATAAATCACCTAAATATGATAAAGATTCAATGCTAGGTATATTTAACACAAATGAATAATGGTAAAACCCAGTAGAAATTGAAGACCCCTACAAGCCAGGTTGCTCTGTAGTTTAATAAATTGTCACTATGATTTCTTTCAGGGAGAACAAATCTTGGGGCATTACAGCCAAACATCCCGACGTTTGAAAATTCCCTAAAGTATTAAAAGAAGGGGAAAAGTTTGATCGGAAATCCACTGCAGTGAAGACAAAGACAATATTAGGTTATGATAATCATACATTAAAAAAAAAACTATTGAGCCAAAAAAAAATAAGAGAGAGAGAGAGAGACTTAAATGTCATTTCCTGAATGTTAACAAATTTATGTTCTTTATGGCATCTAACACAAATGAAGGCTTACAAAATTGTGTGGTTAAAAACAAAAGTTAGATAAGCTGTGTATAAACCAGAGCAACCTGGCAGTAATATACCCTACCCATGTTGGAAGAGAATTAATCCTTAAAAAAAATAAAAAATTTAGCAACAGCACATTTGTCAAGCACAAATACTTGTAAAATAAAGTCCAAATACATTCATTCCATCTGCTTGCTGATGTGTACTAGTCATATCTGTTAAATGGCATTTTTGTAAATTAAAAGAAAATCTATCACTCATTTAAGAGCATAGGGATCAAAACTAAGTAATTTTAGTATTATTGTTTATGGTTTCTTTTTTTAAAAGCCGAAAAATCTGCATGCACTTTTACATCTGTCACCTATAGTGTACATTTCTGTATGATGACTTCTCTTTGATGTTTCTTGTATAATAAATAGCTTTCATGAATAAACATTTTATTTGATGCAAACATAGTTAACTTTATGTAAACACACCTAATCTAGCTGTTGAAATTAATTTAGAATATTTTGGACACTCACTGTCTTAAAAGGCAGGATGGTAAACTTCCAATTTGTTATATCTTGAAAAAAAATAACCAAAACAACAAGGTGGCATTGTAGCTTAGTGTAAAATGATTCCCTTGGATTTTAATGTTTCATGACTTACTTTCATTTGTTGTATGCGATTGAAACATGTACTTAAAATTAAAATAAAGACAGAGGAAACCCAAACAACAATAAGAAAAACAAATCTCTGAAAAAGAGTAGCATGTGTAAAAGCGTCAGCAACATTTTTTTAATTTTAGAACATTAGGATAAAATTTATGGATTCTTGATAAGTTTACATGTTCACTATGCAATGAACAAATTTATTGACATAAAATATATTCTGAAATATGAAAGGATCTGATCTTTGCACAGTCCAATTTACATATGATTTTACAAGCAAAAATGAATGGAAAAATAAACCATTATTTAATAATGAGGTTTTTTTAATTGTTAGAAGGAATATTTGCAGAAAGAATTTTTTAAAAACTATTCGTATTTAGCTGTATATCCAAAGCTTATGTTAAACAAATTAACATATAAAATACTTTCCAGAAATTTTTTCATTAAGATGAAATTTTTATTATATACAAATGAACCCTATGTAAATGATGTAACTTTTATGAATAATTATGACAGACATTAAATATTTCACATGTATTCTCAGTATTTGAATGTTTTCTTAAATGCTTTCATCTTCTGGATACCAAAAAAGAAAAAAAGAAAAGAAAAAGAAAGGAAAAAAGAGAGAAACTCTTAATAAGAAGACAACACAACATGATATATAGATGATTTGAGACATCTTGAAAAGTGCTGGTTTTGTTAGTAACTAAAATGTTTATGCCTCAGTGAAATCTCGTATATAATTATAGTTGTTTAAATAGATTTAAAAATATACTTCATGTCAGTTAATTCAAATTCTTCTTCTACAGAAATACTCTTCTCCTATGTCACTCGCCTGTGACAGTTTGATTTAGAAATATCGTGGCACCTCTCCTAGTTCTATAGATGTTTAAATATTTGTTTGGTAAATGAAATGAGGAAAAATACCAAAGGAGAAAGGGCATGTTTTGAAAAAAAATCTGAAAAAAACACCCTGAAAAAAACTCAATGTAGTATCAGTTTTAAACAGGCACATTTTACAAAAAGCAAGAACTAATTAAGCAGGTTGGATGTGTAGAAATCATGTGATTTAGAGTTGGCAGAACTACTGTGGTTTTCTGTGTTAGAGAGTAGTTCTTAGAGTCTGGGCAACTGCCTATTTCTTGTCTTGGATTGAAAATGGAAGAATGTGAACTTCGAGGTAGGAGCAGTGCAGCAAGTTTTCATAGCTTCTCTACCTATACTGTGGATTGGACAAAAGTTGAGGATAGCCTTGTCTATCTTCTAGCAAGTTAATCATGGATGAGGGGAAAAAGGCTTCACTGAGATTCCCGAATATTACTGGAGATAATAGTGGTTGAGTTGGATCCTTTGATATTAATTAATGCTTTAAATAACTAAAATAACGGATGGCTTTTTGAAAAGCCCAAAAACAGTTTCAAAGCATTTCTGAAAAAAATTATAATTAATAGCCTAAAAAAGGAAAGTTTTAGTGTATCCAAACTCTAATGGAAGTCACTTAAAGTGTACTAACACTATCATGTATTTAAATAAACTTTCTTCCAACGAGCTCGAGGCACTCAATAAATATCTTATAAATATCTCATTTTTCCTTCACAATATCGCTGTGTGAGGTATAAACATGGATAACTATTACGAATTTCCCAATTCATCAGTAGTGAGCAGGAATTGGGTGTTTGGAGTGATGCTATTTTAAGTTCTTATATTAGGAGTAACTATATCATTATTATGAAAATGGATTTATTAACTACTATTATGGTGCTTTACTAGTTACTATAGCTTACATTTGCGATAATAATATTTTGACAGTGAACTAAAATTGTTGGATTTCCTTATAGAGAGCTCCTTTATTCAGTGGAATATTTAAATTTTACAGCCAGAAATTTCTAAGCACCAGGAATAAGAAGAGAAAATTAAAATTTACCCCAACTAGAACAATCTACAGCATACTTTCTCTGAAACTAGAAGTATATGCCAATATTTTTTTTTGCCTCTCCATTTTATTGTCTTAATTATTAGGATCCAGTTCCAACTTTTCAAATAAATAAAACTTTGCATTTTATCTTTTAAACTTTGCACATCTTTGTTGTATTGCCAGTGCCCCCACATAAGGCATCATTCTCTTTACATTTTGTCCCCGCTTTTCAAGCATTTCATTCATATCTCCTATGGACATTTCTTTTAGGAGAATGGCATTAAAATTTTTTTTTTCAGTTGTCACTTCATTTTTTTCAACTGTTATCACTTTAAGGTAATATATTACTTTGCCCTCTTGATAGAGTTGCTTTGATTTCCTATATTGTCATAGCAAAAGGATCAGAATTGTGCATGGTACTCTAAGAAAAGTCTGTGAATAAGATGTAAGTAACAATAATTCACATTTATTTAGTGTTATGTTCTCTGAAAATGACTTTTTTTTTCAACTGTGTTGCAAAAGTGAATCTTCATTCTTATTTATGATTGCTCCTCAATTCTCCCATTTCTTTGGGAGTTCTTTATATAGTCAACTTTCCTCTAATATACATATCCTTCCCTCCATTTTTCTAAATCCAACTTCTTAATTTATGTTTCTTGACTTGATCTCACACTACTATGGCTCGCAATCTAGAGATGAAAGGTTTGGATATCTGTTTTAGGAAGTTCTTGCTGTACATCTAAGTATGCTTTCTCCTCACATCTTAGAATTGTCAGGAATGATTTTTCCCCTTTGGATTTTGTTTACATCTTGCATGATCTTAAAATTTATCTTAAAAACCATAAATGGATACCTTTTCTGGCTATTTGAAAATAAAATTTGCTGCAAACAAAAGAAGACATTCTAGTCTCCATTGCCTTATATTTATGTATGAACATAGTTAAAATATATTTTGTTTTATGCTTTGCCCCTGAAACAGAAAATATTAGTCATAAAGTAATATTTAAATTGGTGCTCATCACAAACTGATAAAAGATGAAGAAATTCCAGGTGAGGCTGTTGTTATTGCCTTAACTATTCTAATGCTGATTTCCTGCTCCTTTTTTTCTCCCTTGGCAACAGAAAGGTAGGAAAGGGTCATTAGCCTCCACTTTGACATTCACAGATCTTATCAATGGGCATTACTTGGGTTTTTGCCTATATTATATTTGGTTAACTTAGATTTTTTGAGATAAAATATCCTTTATGAAATAGGAGAAAAAACTTAGATGTATTTCACAATTAAGTTGTTTGAACTTTATAAACAAATATACATGACTTATATATATATAAAAGAAAACCTTGAGTAAGTCAATGAGAGAAATCGTATTCAAAATATTTTACCTGGCTGACAAAGATGCTGTGAAGAAATACTAATATTTTGTAGGTGGGGCCTGACTGACCAGTCTTCTGGTAGTATAGATCTGATATATGAACTAAATGAGACACTCATAGACCATTCAACAGTTGACAAAAAGATTCACTTTGTTATAGCAGGAGAAAACTACGTAACAAGGAAATGGAGCAAGGTCACACTGATCACAACTCCTTTGCCTTTGAGTTGCCCAGAGTGGTCTGCCAGTCAAATATTACAAAAGGGCTGGAACCCCTCAAAGATTTTCATACTCAGGTGACCAGGAAGTGTTATCAATAGTTAGAACCTTTAGTTCTCTGAGCCAAATAAATCTTGAGAATGGTTTTAATACTTTTAAGGAAAAAATGTTTACATGGTGGGATATTCTGGTAGATATTTTGCCTACCACATGCTTGAAAAGGAATCCTTAATGCAGTATTTTTTTTCAAATAAAGAAATGATATGGGCTTTTTGGTAATACATTTGAGGTGATCTACTCTAGAAAGCCAATTAGAGACTTCTTTTGATTTATTGTAAGTGTGCAGATTTGGGCTTTGTTGGCAGAACATGGAGTAGAAAATTTTAATGAAGCAGAAAAATTGATCTTTCAAAAGGTTCTTAACTCATTCAATTTCGTTTTCTTGAGCTCAGCAAGTCAGGAACCTAGTTGGAATGTTTTTCCAAAAACTTTGTCCTGCTTCCCATGTAGGGCAGTCCAAAAATAAAATGTCATTCATGACTGTAGGTTCATTTTTAAAAATGACATCTCAATTTGAAGTAGAAAATGGCAAAAAGTACTTTGATTTTTCTCTTTGATAAAGTCTCTTTTTGTTAGACTACCAGGATTGTGCTTCCCCTATCCCAACTCCCTACCCCCCTTATATTTTTAGTTTATAAGCTTCTTGTGGGAAATCAACATATCAGTCATTTTAGGTTATGCATGCACTGAACACTTAAGTAATACAGCCTTAATGGAGGACGGTGATGACTTTGATTGATTCTATAAATATCATCCTGTTTGTGTCATGGCTAATGTTAAACAACAGGTTGACCAACCTTCAATATTTAGTGTAAACCAAAATATAGGAAAAATTCCCTATGGATAAATAGAGTCCCAGAATTGTAAAGCTAGAAGGTACCTGTCCCTCATTTTGCAAGTGGTAAAACTAAGAACCAGAGAAGTTGTGAGGTGTCCAACTCTTTGTGGCAGAACTTGCCTTAATAATTAAATTTCACTTGGTTCACAAAGATATGCTTAAGAATTGGAAGGTGCATTCATATATCTGGTGAGTGTTTTAGTATAATTTGAACATTGGTCAATCCCTCAGGCTGTTTGGACATTAGAGTATTTAAAAAATATTAGCTATAACATAAACTTATTTCTATACATAATGTGGAAAGCAAAAAAAAAACATTTATAAATTGATGCGACTGGGACATTAAACCAACCACACTATACATTTCAGCAAATGTACAATGTTAGGAAGCCTATTTACTCTACATAAAGTTAAGAATTTAGCATCAGTCCTGTGCTTCTCTGATTCTCACTAGTCCAGAGTAGCATACTTGAAAAGACCACCAATAAAATGAAACTGTCAGATTGTAGAAGCTAGTTATTGATATAATTTCAGAATCATAATATGAGAAAGGACTCAGTAGATAAACAGATCCAATTCAGGAAAGTGCAGGATTAAACCACTTAATAGAGATGGTTGTCTATTCATTCTCTTATTAAATGACTTGTCCAAATATCACTAGATTTCTCCAAAGAAAATCACTAATAGGATAATTAGTTTAGTCTTAGATAAAATTGCTTTTTTCTTACCCTTGAAAGCTGGGGATATGGACTAGACTTGTGAGTTCATCGGGATAAGGGTTTTTTTGTTTGTTTGTTTTGTTCATTTTTGTGGGGCAATGAGGGTTAAGTGACTTGCCCAGGGTCACACAGCTAGTAAGTGTCAAGTGTCTGAGGGCAGATTTGAACTCAGGTCCTCCTGAATCCAGGGCCAGTGTTATCCATTGCACCACCTAGATGCCCGGGATAGGGAATTTTAAAGTGAGGAAACTCTACATATTCAGGTCAGCATCTTCTCGGCAAATTATATTCTTAGAGATTTGGCTATAGCCAATTTAAGTGACTTTTTTTTTTGGATCACACAGCCAATGTGCATTAGAAGCAAGACTAGAATGGAGGTCTTCCTGATTTAGAGGACAACTCTTTATCCATTATTCCAAGCTGCCTCACCCTTGTAAGAAAGTGAAACTAAATGAATTTTTAGTTTTGCAGCACAGTCATCAATGGCATCTTTATTATTATTATTTATTGTTTCTATTTATTACAGGATTGTTCACTTTAGAGAGTTTCTAATATCCATACATCTACCCAATAATCATCTTTTGAGTGCTTTCTAAATGCAACACACTACAGGATATAAGAGGATGCTAAATCTTCTTTCCAAAAATATTCTAAATCACAGAATCTCAGTGTTGTGAGAGACCTCAGAATCTATTTGGATCAACTCACACCTGAACAAGTATCCCTCCAACAAGAACCAGTAGGATGTGTCTTACTTTTCAATGTTTCCCCATTGCTTAGCACAGTACTTTGCATATGGGAATCCTTTAATAAATGCTATTTCATTCATTCAGTTATCCTGCATAATTCTTCATTGCTAATATGTTGCAACATAGCCACATTTCCTCATTCACTTCTCTCTTGCCCTTTGGTGACCTGAAACTTTATTTCAGACACTGTGGTATATTTTCTTTGACTTTTAGCTAGTATAATATCTGGCATGCAGTAATTATTTGATGAAAACTTATTGATTGGTTTATTGATACAAGATCACTGGAAGACTATGGGTACTAAAAACCAAGATGGCCCTTTATATTAGTGAGTAAGGGTACCTAAAAACTACTATAAATTCCCAAAGTCAATTCAGCTTATTTTCCCTATTCTGGTAAATTTGGGGTCTAACTCACTTTCCATCTGTATTGTTTGTTTAAGATCAAACAGTTCTTTGAGTTGTTCACCCAATTGTATGTTGTAGTCTGAACAATGGGTATAATTCCTCTTTTTGTTTTTTTCAACATGGATACTTGGGCCACAGTCTTGTGAGTAATTATGGATTTCATTTAGTATTTACTTATTCATTAAACAAACATTTATTAATTACCTACTATGTACTAGGAAACAATTTATACCACAAATTTACATTCTATCAAGGAAACACCATACAGACAGAAAGTCAAATTTAAAAATACATACACAATAGAGAGAAAGTGATTTCTTGGGGATGGAAGGACATTAGTGACCAAAGGAATCGGTATAATTTTTCTAGGAGGTGTCACTACAATTGAGTTTTGAAGGTAGTTGTAGATTCTAAGACTCATAAATGAGGAGCAAGTGCAATCCAGTCATGAGAAAGAACTTGTGTAGTCATAGAAGTGCAAGATATAATTGGATATATAGGGTAAATCAAGTAATTCGGTTTTGGCTAGAACCATTTTGAGGCATGTTCAATCTACATGTCATTTGCAAAAAGGTATAGTTGAAGGACCTCACAGTCTATAAGGAATACTTTTTCTGTTTGAACTCTGGGCCAGACATACTCTATGACTGATGATGATCATGAAGGTCTATGACACCTTTGGCAAATGTATGTCTCATTGGTCATTTCCTATCTACTAGAAATATATTCAATTTCATTTTTTAGATGCTATTTTGTGTTTTCCCTGCTGACAGACTCTTCTTAAAGGAAGTATTCATGAGCTAAGGAGTAATATTTTCTTTTTTGTCTTTGTAGTCTTGTTGCCTAACATAGTACCTGTAACATAGTAAGTGTTTAATAGATACTTAATTGACTAATTGATATAAGTGTAAGGCTTCTGTATAGTCTGTAAGCATTTGACCTCTCTTGCCTCGTACTTTTTTTTTTTGGTGAGGCAATTGGGGTTAAGTGACTTGCCCAGGGTCACATAGCTAGTAAATGTCAAGGGTCTGAGGCTGGATTTGAACTCAGGTCCTCCTGAATCTAGGGCTGGTGCTCTATCCACTGTGCCACCTAGCTGCCCCCTTGCCTTGTACTTCTGAACTATGGTTCTTACTTTCTTTCCCTACCTTTATGATGAAACCACCAAATAGTAAAGTAAATATCTATTTAATTTGGAGAATCTCACCGACTTTCTTTAAATTTCTCTATCCCCTCCATATTCCATAATAGATATTGGGATATATTTGTTTTCATTGTTGTTCAATCACTCAGTTGTATCTAGCTCTTCATGACCACATTAACTATAGTATGCCCATGCCCTTTTATCCTCCACTACCTTCTGAAGTCTGTCAAAGTTCGTGTTCATTGCTTCTCTATCATTGCATTTTATCCTCTGTCATCCCCTTTTTCTTTTGCCTTCAATATTTCCCAATATTAGCGTCTTTTAAAATCCTATCTTCTCATTATGTGGCCAGAGTATTTCAGCTTCATGTTCAGCATTTGATTTTCCAGTGATTAGTCTAAATTATTTTCTTTTTTTGCATTCCTTTTTTTACTTAACAGTTATTTTCCCCCATGAATTAGTTTCTTTAAGTTGACTGATTTGATCTCCTTGATGTTCAAGGGACTCTCAAAAGTCTTCTTCAGCACCACAATTTGAAAATGTTGATTCTGCAGTGTTTGGCTTTCCTTAGAGTCCAACTCTCACAGCTAAATATTGTTGCTGGAAAGACCATCACTTTGATTATATGGACCTTTGTCAGCAAGATGGTGTCTCTGTTTTTTAGTATGCAGTCCATATTTGCCCTTGATTTTTTTTTTTTTTTAGCGAGGCAATTGGGGTTAAGTGACTTGCCCAGGGTCACACAGCTAGTAAGTGTTAAGTGTCTGAGGCCGGATTTGAACTCAGGTACTCCTGACTCCAGGGCCGGTGCTCTATCCACTGCGCCATCTAGCTGCCCTGCCCTTGATTTTTTACCCTAAGGAGCAAGTATCTTTTAATTTCGTGGCTGCAGCCAACATCTGTAGTAATCTTTAAGCCCAAGAATAGAAAATCTGACACTTCTTCCATTTCTCCTCTTTCTCTTTGCAAGGAAGTGATGGTCCCAGTTGTCAAGATCTTAGTTTTTTTATGTTAAGCTTCAAGCCAGCTTTCACCCTCATCAAGAGGCTTCTGAATTCTTCCTCACTTTCTGCTATCAGAGTAGTATCATCTGTATATCTGATATGGTTGCTATTGCTCCCAGCAATCTTAATTCTGGCTTTTGATTCATCCAACCTGGCATTTCACATGGTGCACTCTGCATATAAATTAAATAAATAAGGTTATGGATCTAGAGCCGGACATCCTGGAGAATGAAATTAAATGGGCTTTAGGAAACATTGCTAAGAATAAGGCTATTGGAGGTGATGGAATTTCAGTTGGGTTATGTAAAATTCTGAAACATGATGCTGTTAATGATGTGCTCAATATGCCAGCAAATCTGAAAAACTGGAACCACTAGATTGGAAGAGGTCAGTTTACATCCCAGTCCTAAAGAAGGGCAATGCCAAAGAATGTTTAAATTACAGAACAAGGTTCTCATTTCACATGCCAACAAGATTATGCTTAAGATTCTGCAAGCTAGGCTTCAGCAATATGTGAACCAAGAATTACTAGAAGAACAGACTGGTTTTCCAAAAGGCACAGGAATTAGAAACCAAATTGGCAACATTTGGTGGATTATAGAGAAAGTGAGAGTGTTCCAGAAAAATATTTACTTCTGCTTCTTTGATTCCACTAAAGTCTTTGATTGGGTGGATCACAACAAAATGTGGGAAGTCCTCAAAGATATGGGAGTACCAGATCATCTTACTTTTCTCCTGAGGAACCTATATGTGGGACAAAGAGCAACAGAACTGAACTTAGAACAACAGATTGGTCTAAGATTGGGGCATAAACTACAGCTATTTCACAGTGGACTTTTAGAAATACTTAGCATGTAAACTGATGTAAGAGATGATAAGCTCCCCCATCAAACGGTGTTTCTCTTTTTTCCTAGGTTCCCCAACCTTGAGAGGTGCTCCCTTCCCAAATCTATTTTTTAGAGATTCTTGTATCCCATAAAGGTCTTGCTGAGGTATCATACCTTCTTCCATGAAGCTTTCCCCCAATTCCAATGCTTTTTGTTGTTGTTGTTGTTTGTTTGTTTTTGTTGTTTTTGGTATTTTTGCAGGGCAATTGGGGTTAAGTGACTTGTCCAAGGTCACACAGCTAGTAAGTGTCAAGTGTCTGAGGCAGGATTTGAACTCAGGAACTCCTGAGTCCAGGGCCGGTGCTTTATCCACTGCGCCACCTAGCCGCCCCCACTGTGCCACCTAGCTGCCCCAACTCCAGTGGTTTTAAAATGATGGCCCTCTATTAAAATCTTTGATCCCTTTCTTTTAAATCTTTCCTATAGACATATCATAGTTCATTTTATAATTCTTTTCATGTTATATCTTTTCCCTCTCCCTGATGGTACTCTTGTCTGTATCCTACAATGTGTGCTTGATTAAAGTTATTTTTAATACACACCGTCCTTTAGAGAATCATATATTTGAGCCAACAGGACCTTAGAGGTCATCTACTCTAACTCCTTCATTTTTTTTTTTGGGGTGAGGCAATTGGGGTTAAGTGACTTGCCCAGGGTTACACAGCTAGTAAGTGTTAAGTGTCTGAGTCCGGATTTGAACTCGGGTCCTCCTGACTCCAGGGCTGGTACTCTATCCTCTGCACCACCTAGCAGCCCCTAAACCCTTCATTTTAAAGATGAAGAAATTGAAGCCCAGTGAAATTAATCTACTTGCCCAAGGTTACACAGGTAGTAAGTGATAGAGGTGAGATTAAAAATCAGGCTATTTGAAGCACCGGCCCTGGATTCAGAAGGACCTGATTTCAAATCAGGCTTCAGACACTTGACACTTACTAGGTATGTGACCCTGGGCAAGTCACTTAACCCTCATTGCCCCACAAAAAAAAATTAGGCTATTTGACTTAAAACTCAGTGCTTTTTTTCATTGTGCCTCTCCTGGACCATTAATTTTTTTTTGGTATAAAGTCTTATGTTAACCAGAAGATTATATGTTTTTTTTTTTAAAGAGCAGAGCCCAGTGTCATAAGAATTTTTATCCCCAATGTAGCATGTGCTCAACTGAGCCCTCTTTAATTGAATTAAGGAATAGCAAAATAAAATTCTTGTTGTTCAGTAGATAGACTAGTCTTTGAAAGCATTTTTTGATCAGAACTCTGGGGAACAGTTGAGAGCACGATCTATTATAAAGAGCTATTGTTAGAGTGGCTTCTTTATGTTGAAATCTAAAGGGGGGAAAGCTACAACCTTATACCAGAAAGGAGAAGATTCCAAGGACCAGAGATAATGTCTTCATGGAAAAGTGCAGGAACAAGTTAGCCTAGATCTTTTGGTAGGGTCAATGGAATGTTCCCAATAAAAATTTTTTCCAAAATTCAACAAATTTTAAAAACTGTTGTCTTTAAAGGAATTCTGCCTTTAGTTTGGGTATTGAAATATGTATGTATGTATGTATGTATGTATGTATGTATGTATGTATGTATGTGTGTATGTATGTGTGTATGTGTGTATGTGCATGTTTGTATATATATGTATATAAATACAAACACACGTGTGTGTGTATATATATATATATATATATATTTGCAGTTATCCAGTCAATTCAGCAAGCATTTATTAAGTGCCTACTGTATGCAAGACACTTTTTCAGGCACTGAGGATACAAACACAAAACAAAACAGAGAGTCTCTGACTTAAAGGAGTTTACAATATATGGAGAGGGCATAGTTTAATTTTCTGGGTAATACTTACAGGGAACCATAGGTTTCCATTATTATCACAAAAAATAACATATTTTATAGGGTTTACAGTGCCTTAAGGACAGAAACAGTTTACTTTTTCTTTTAAAATATGTATTTTTAATGTTTTATTGATTTTTCTTGTTTTTACATCATCTACACTTCCCAATTTATCCTTTCCTTCCCCTCTCCCAGAGTGCCATCTCTTACAACAAAGTGAAAAAAGGAAAAAAAATTGGCAAAATTGACTAGCACATTAATCAAGTCTAATATGGTATGTAGTGATGCATAGCTCTGAAGAAAGGGAGGGAGATGCATTCACATACCTCTTCTTTGGGGGTGAGCTGTGGCCATAATTTCATAGCCTTTAGTTTCAAGTTTTTATTGCTTTGTTCTTTACTGCAAATGTGTATATTGTTTTCCTTAGTCTGCTTATTTTAGTTTGTATCTGCTCTTATAAGTCTTCCCATACTTCTCTGGATTTTTCATATTTATCTTTCTTACAGTGCAATAACATTCCATTACATTCATGTACCACAAGTTGTTTGCCATTCTCTAGGTGATAGTTTACTTTGTGAAATATGTATTTATCTCCTTTAATGTAGCATTAATTCTTTAATAGTCTTAGGTAATTCCTTCTTGTTATTTAGTAATTTTTTAGTCATGCCTGACTCTTTGTGACTCCTTTTGGGGTTATCTAGGAAAAGATACTGGAATGGTTTGCCACTTCCTTCTCCAGCTCATTTTATAGATGAGGAAACTGAGGCAAACTGGGTGAAGTGACTTGCCCAGGATCACACAGTTAGTAAGTGTCTCAGGCAAGAATTGAACCCAGGTTTTCCTGACTCCAAGCCCAGTGATCTATCTACTGCACCACTTAGCTGCCTAATTAAATCCTAATAAGTCCTAGTTAAATCCACAAATTGTAGGCTAGGTACTATCCATTTCCAATGAGGATAAAGAAAATATATCACTGGTGGGTAAATATATGAAGAATAGCTTATCAGCAGCATAGATTGGTGTACATTGGAATAGTTTTCTCAGATTTAAAAATATTATTCTCTGGAATTATGGGATGATTTAGATGTTATTAAATAGGAAGTATGTTTGCTTCCTCATCTTCCTATTTGATTACACTTAAAAGATGATCTCTTTAGACCTTTCTGAGCCCTATGATTCTCTTAATCTTAACTAGACTAGTTTCTCTTTTCTGGTTCATGTGTCCTATTCTCTTTCTAAAAGAACTGGTGCTAAAAATAGTTTAGTGAAAAGAGAATGGGAGCATTGCTAATGGGAACAATCCACTAAAGGTAAAAAAAAATGTCCTAGCTTTTGTGCTTTGTCTTGGTCTATGAGTCAGTCTACCTAGAAACTAGTTTTGACAGTTTCATTTCAACCACTTAAGGAGTGGTGCTATTTTTTTCATTACTCTCTAAAACAGTAGGCAATTTCTTTTCTTTTCTGTTTAGAATTTTATTTTCTAAATTACATGTAAAAACAAATTTTGACATCAATTTTTTAAAACTTTGTGTTCCAATTTCTCTTCCTCTGTCCCTCTCTATCCCCCACCACCAAGAACTCAAGCAATTCAATATAAGTTATACATGTGTAGTCAGGCAAAACATCTCCACATTAGCCAGGTTGTGAAAGAAGACAGATGAAAACAAAACTTTAGATTAAGGAACTATCAAAATAAAATTATGCTTCAATCTGTTTTCAGATATCATAAGTTCTTTCACTGTAGATGCATGGCAATTTTCAAAAGTCCTTCAGAGTTAGATTGGATCATTGCATTGCTGAAAATAACCACATCCTTCATAGCAGATCTTATTACACTAATGCTATTATTTTGTATATAGTACATTTCACTCTGCTTCAGTTCATGTAGGTCTTTCTAGGTTTTTCTGATAGCATCCTATTCATCGTAACTTTTATATAGTACCTTAAACTTGACAAATAATTTTCTTCATAATAGTCCAGCAAAGTAAGTACCATACGTTTTGCCATTATAATTAATCATCGTAATTGTTTCCCTCCATTCTATTCCCTTCCCATGATATTTACTCTATTTTCTATCTTCTTTTACCCTATTTCTCCTCAAAAGTATTGCTTCTGACTGCCCCTTCCCTGCTCTGCCCTCTCTTCTTTCAGCCTTCCCTCCTTATACCCTTCCCGTCCTACTTTCCTGAAGGGTTAGATAGATTACTCCACCCAATTGGGTGTGTATGTTATTCCCTCCTTGAGTCACTCTGATGAGTGTAACGATTGGAATAACGCCACCTGCTGGATACTTACTGTAGAGGAGTTCTGCCCATGAAGGGAAGGTCTTTGAGGGCAAGACCAGGAGTCAGGAAGTGACGCGGGCTAGTGGGAGGAGGAAGGAAGAGACTGGCGCTGAGTCTCGCTCGCTCTTTCCTCTGGACTCTGGCGGAGAAGGGAGCTAGAAATGCGCTCTCCCTTTAATAGATAGGAATCTAGGCCTTTCTCTCTCTCTTTATCAAATTCTTATTCTCCTTAATAAATGCTTAAAAGTCTAACTCTTGCTAAAGCTTATAATTTATTGGCGACCACTCATTAGATATTTTAGACAGTTTAGCTAGAATTTTAACCCTTAACAGATGGCTGACCACGAAGAGGAAAGCTGAACCTCACTTCTGATCTTCCGGTTGGGTAAGAAATTTCTCCTACCCTTTAAACTGCTAAGTACTGGCGCACTGGCTGTGTTTTCCCTTTAAATTTTTTCGAATGGACCTTTTAAACTCCCTAATTACCCTATTTTTGATTTTAGTCTGTTTAACCAGACAAATGGGAGATAAGATCATGTTAATGCTTTGTTTTTGTGGATTTTCTATTTTTCTTTTTATTTTTGTTAGAAGAGCCAGCAACTTACTCACACAAGGAAATATCTCTCCCTCTCCCAACCATGCTTTTTCAGAGAAACCTGAAGAGATTCCTGCAGCTTTCCCCAGTTCTAACACTAATTGTTGCTCTAATTTTGCATGCCTGGAGGCAATGACCCACCCTCTAGAAGCTTTTAATCCCCTAGCACCTGGAGGCAAAGTGGGGGAAGAGGAATCCAGGCCTGAGTTCAAAATCAAGTCTGATTCAAATTTCGCTGGTCCCTCCCCTCCTCTCCAGACCCCACCCTCTACTCCTCCCATGGCCAAGCCCATTGCTTCCCCGCCCGGGAAGTCCAAAGATCTAATGCGCATGCTCAACTTTCTCTAACTACATTTGCCCCTTCAGGCTCAACCCTTCCCCAGCCTGGCTGTGCTTCTGAAACAACCTTAGAAAACCCTTTAAATTCCAGATATGCTCGTTTTGTTCTTAATTTTGCTAACCTGCTTTTGTCTTTAATTAGTAATCTTATAAAGCATTTGTATGGTGAAAAGGCTGACAGACAATATAGAGGGGTTAAAGAAGAAAAACTTAAGCCGAATAAGAATGACAATCATCAACATAGTTCAAGACTCCGATTCTTTTGCCATGGAAGGGTATATATTTTACAGAAATGTAGAAGTAAGCAGCAAGGTATTGATATGAGTATTGGGGATTTTAGATATCGGAATCAAAAGTGTTCTGAATTCACTCAGAGTAATAGTATCAGTTCAGAGGTTACATAGGATTTCTATGCTATTATATATACATTTTGAAATTAATGGTATGGGTTTATTTTCGTAGAGATTTTCATGCATTTGAGATTGTGTTTTATACTTAGTTTCTAAAACAAAGAGAATATTTGTAAAAGCTTTTTATAGTCATGTGGTCCAGTTTATATTTTATAATACTCTTATTGATATTAAGTTCATATTCATTTAGATTTCCCTAGTTTGAATTTCATTGTCTTTTATTATTCCACGTGTATTTTCTTCTATTCATTCATCTATCTAATTTTGAAACATGGTTTTGATTTCATAATACAATGTTAATTCTAGGAGTATTGTGCTCCCATATTCTGAGTTGTTTGTTTTTGTTATTTTTTTTTCCTCAACTGATTATTTGATCAAACTCTTTAAAGCATTTCCCTGGCAAATTGGTTGCCATGGCAAGTGTAAATTGATTCTAGAAGTATTATTTTTGATAAGCATATTCCCAAAAAAAAAAAAAAAGAGGGGAACATTTGTAAAAGTTTTCTTTTTTCAAAAAAAAAAGTTCTTTGAGATTCTGTTGTGCTTTAACTTGTATTTAAGTATGTTCTGATTTTTCACAAAAGTAATTGTATACTAAGTAAAAAAAAAAGGGGTATTATTTGAAATTGTTGCATAATTATATATTGTGTTCTGAGTCAAGATGTATTCACATTTTTTGCAATCATTTATTATCCTCAATTTTTAAATCCATATGAGACTTGGATTATGGGAACTTATCATTTAAGACATTAATTGCCTTTATTCTGAGTTATCAGATGCCAGTTGGCCAAGATGCCATCCAATCACAAGAGGAATACATGCAAGAGCAGACACTGAACTGTCACATGAGGGGAGACATGCATGAAGTCAAGGTATGGCTGAGGGAACGGCTTTTGACAAATGTTGAGGTTGGATTCTCTTGGTTTAATATTTTATTTTATTTTTCCCCACAATATTGTACAGATGGCTGGAAGTATTCATCCCACCCATCTCACTTCTACACCTGGCTTCCATGCTCCCTCCTATATGCCTGATGCCATGGACATCTCAGTCCCATGCATCTGATTAAGTCTGACTCAGTTTCTTCCAATATGTTCAGTGGCATGGACATATATTCCATCCACCTATTTTAAGCCTGGCATACTGTATGGGCAGTACATATTGCTCAAGTGTGGGAATGCTCATATCCCATCATTTCTCTGTTCTTTTATGGTAACCCCCATAATTATCTCAGGTGTCATGATAAATACAGTGTTGAATTTGGCCTTGACACCTGTTACCAATTATATTAGATTTTTAAATTTCTCATAATGGCATGAGGATAATTAGGCAGATGATGCAAAAAGTGATGAAACAAAGATAAAAAATTATTTTTAATAATTAATATCGCAGCAATTGTCTTCTCAATTACCCTCCATAAGGGGGGGGACTATAGTAATATTATAATTTTAAAGAATGGTTCAATTTTTGTTTTATTATATGTTTCATGTGTAACAACTAAGATTCTGAATTCCCTTAGACATGTTTTTGAGAACTTTCATTGTTTGATTTGATTATTGACAAAGCTATTTTAAAGTTCTGTTAAGCTCAATTTTGTAGGAAATTTTCCTGGCTGATTACCAGCATCCACACATCAACCCCTGAAAAGACTTCCATTCCACGACTACACCTAGAGGACATCTGAGAAAAGACTTTCAGAGACTTTAAATGAACAGTTTTGATTTGTTCTTTTTGTTGGTTTTTTTCTCTTTCTGTTATAATATGCACCATCTGTAACATGTATTCTCTGCAGAGGCCCTCCCTTTGCAAGACTAATGTCAAAGCGTCGGTTCATGAGGACAAAAAAAATCGCCCCTCTGGACAAAACTTTCCTCTCTTCCTTTTCTATATTGTTGTTCACATATTATTAGTTAGCAATAGTTATCATATTGTTTTTACTGTTCCGTCAAGGAAACATTTTGTTTCTTGAGGAACAACAGGGGGGACTGTAACGATTGGAATAACGCCACCTGCTGGATACTTACTGTAGAGGAGTTCTGCCCATGAAGGGAAGGTCTTTGAGGGCAAGACCAGGAGTCAGGAAGTGACGCGGGCTAGTGGGAGGAGGAAGGAAGAGACTGACGCTGAGTCTCGCTCGCTCTTTCCTCTGGACTCTGGCGGAGAAGGGAGCTAGAAATGCGCTCTCCCTTTAATAGATAGGAATCTAGGCCTTTCTCTCTCTCTTTATCAAATTCTTATTCTCCTTAATAAATGCTTAAAAGTCTAACTCTTGCTAAAGCTTATAATTTATTGGCGACCACTCATTAGATATTTTAGACAGTTTAGCTAGAATTTTAGCCCTTAACATGAGTTTAAGTTCTCTGAGCTAATTCTGATGTGTATAAAGTTCCTTTACTTCCACACACCTACCCCATCTCTCCCCACACTCCATCTACCCTTTCCTGTTTCTCTCATGTGAGATTTCACCCCATCCTGCCACTTCCTTATCCCCTCCCCCAGTGTATTCCTCTCTCCCATAAATTTTATCCTAAAGATGTCATCATGGGGCAGCTAGGTGACACAGTGGACAAAGAACCCACCCTGGACCAGGAGGACCCAAGTTCAAAGACTCAAGACACTCATTAGCCCTGACTGCCCCCCTCCCCCCACAAAAAAAGAAACAAAAAACCCAAATGTTTTACAGGTATCATCCTTTCTTAATCATTTCCTACCTGTGCCCTCTGTCTAAATTTATTCCTATTATCTGCCCTAATACTCAGAAGGCTCTAATGATTTAGACATATTATTTTCCCATGTAGGAATGTAAACAGTAACCTTTTAACATCTCTCATGATCTCTTTTTTCTGTTTATCTTTTTATGCTTTTCTAGGGTCTTGCATTTGAAAGTCAAATTTTCTATTCAGTGCAGGTCTTTTCATCATGAATACCTGAAAGTCCTCTTTTTCATTGAAGTCCCATTTTTGCCCCTTGAAAGATTATACTCAGTTTTGCTGGATACGTGATTTTTGGTTGTAAACCCAATTCCTTTGCCCTCCAGAATATTATATTCCATGCCCTCTGATCCTTTAATGTAGAAGTTGCTAGATCCTATGCTATCCTTATCATGGCTCCACAGTATTTGGATTACTTCTTTCTGGCTGCTTGCAATATTTTCTCCTTGACCTGGGAGCTCTGGAATTTGGTTATAATATTTCTGGAAGTTTTCCTTTTGGAATCTCTTTCAGGAGGTAATCAGTGGATTCTTTCAATTTCTATTTTACCCTCTGCTTCTAGAATATCAGGGCAATTTCCCCTGACAATTTCTTGGAAGATTATGTCTAAGCTCTTTCCTTGATCATGGTTTTCAGGTAGTCAAATAATTTTCAAATTATCTCTCCTGGATCTATTTTCCAGGTCAGCAATTTTTCCAAGAAGATATTTCACATTGCCCACTATTTTTTTATTCATTTGGATTTGCTTTATTGTGTCTTGGTTTCTCATAAAGTCACTAGCTTCCATTTGTTCAACCCTAATTCTTAGGCAATTATTTTCATCAGAGAGCTTTGCCATTTGGCTTTTCAAGCTCTTGACTTTTTCTCATGTCTTTCCTGCATCACCCTCATTTCTCTTTCCATTTTTCCTCTACCTCTCTAACTTTATCTTCAAAGTCCTCTATGGCCTGAGATCAATTCAGATTTTTTTTGGAAGCTTTAGATGTAGGGGCCCTGATGTTGCTATCCTCTTCTGAGGGTGCACTTGGATCTTCCTTGCCACTAAAGAAGCTATCTATGGTTTGCAACTTTCTCTGTCTGCTCATCCTGCCTGTCTTTCACTTGACTTTTAACTCCTTCTTAGTGTGGGGTCCTGCTTCCAGTATATACTGTCCCAAGCTTTAGGGGGTCCCAGGTATGATTTAATGAGGGGGCAGTTTTTTCACTTGCTTGGTCCTTTCTCTGGTCTGTAGATAACCCCAGGCCAACTTGCCAATTCACCAGACAGCAAAACTTTATGTGCTGTGATTGCTATCTCTGACAAGCCTGCACCCCTCCCCAACCTGGGCCACCACTGCTCAAGGTTTCTTCCTGGTTTCCCACTGGGGTAGGACACCCAAATCCCCCCTTAGCTCCTGCATACACCCCCATAGACTATCCCCCTCAGCCAGCAGTTCAGCCCTATCACCAGACCATGAGCTTAGCTCCAGAAGACACTGGCACTGTAGCTCATTCAGAGACTCTGGGGTAAGTTTCTCTGATGCAGCCGGCCCTGAGCTATATCTGTGTTGACTGATAGCAGGGATGGACTCCACTCCCAGCCTAGCTCCCCCTTCTGCCAAACTTCCAAGGTATCTTTGGCTGGAAAATAATCACAGCCATCTTTTTGTGGGTTCTGCTGCTCCAGGAGTTGTTTTCTGGCTGTGTTTGGATGGAGGGTTTTTTGGGTTTTTTTGGAGTAATTGCATCAGGAAGTCTGAGCATCTACAACTGTAGGCAATTTCTATCATGGTGTCACATCTTTTTGTTCCATTAATTTCTCCTCTGTTTTCACCAGAATGTATCAATTATTGGCATATTCTTTTTCTAATGTTCATCCTTTAGAATATCTGTGCTGAAAGCCATTTAAGATTATCCTTTTTCAAAGTCAGATCCAGAGTTAAATATTTGATTGGACAAGTATACAGATGATTTGGAGACCATTGTTCCTTTTCTTCTTTTAAAATGAATGCCTTGAAGTAAGGCATATTAAAGCACTTGGTTTATTTGGAATATGTCTCCAGGATTGTAAGAATGGTCCCACTTAGTGGCCTAAAAGAATGTTCAAAACTCAAATGCTAGTCAGGAAGAAATGAAATTGCTCTACTAGATCCAAAGGAAATGAGGTATGCTCCCTTCATTGAAAGACACCTTTCTGAGGTGTCAGCCTGAATAGGACATTATGATGTGGGGAGTCGATGACCAGGACTTTCCTGAAGATGGAGGTTTGCAGGTAGAAATTTGCTCTTTGGGTAAGCTCTTATAAAGTCAGAAGCAGGTAAGAAGCAGTGGCAAAGGGAAACAGCTTCAAGGAGAGGAGAGGTGTGACCTCTATGAGTAAGAAAACTATGGAGTACTGTACTACTGGCAAAACCTGACATCAAGAAGAGAAAAAGATTTGCCTGGCCTGAGAGCAGTGTCTGGCACCAGCCAGTGACAGGCTTATAACACAACAGAAAGAACCAATAAGGAAATTCAGGAGGGAAATAGTGCAATGCCTGATGCTGTGTAGAAGCCCCACAGAACTACAAGATGAGCCCATGGTGCATAGTGAGCAAGACCTGTCAACATCTCTTGGGAACAGCTAGGAGGTTACAGGAATAGCCACACCTCACAATATCTGCTCAGCACAACAGAGACAGGAGATTTCAAATTTGCAACTGTCAGACTGAGATACTCCATGGATCTTTGGAAAGGGATAACTCATTACAGGAAGGGTGTTTCCTGTGGATTCCGACTTGGGCTCTCTCTCTTTTTTTCTCCTTTCAACCTTTCAATCAAATGTCTGGTTTTAAAATTTTATGAACCACGTGCTTGTTAAAAGGTCTGGGTGTCCCCATATAAAGTGGTGTCAAGTAGTGATTTTCCTGGATTTTCTGGGTAAGCATTTACAATCCTGGAAGTGAGATACTTCTTTTTTTCTCAAGTATTCAGGGTATGCTAGCAAAATCCTAGTCTGTTCCACCCTTCTTCTACCTGTTGGAATCCTTAATTTATTTCAAAGCTCAGCTCAGATAAAACACAATTACCAGATGTTAGAGCCTTTCAACCCCAAATATTTTGTGTATATTTATGTGATATGAATTCTTTGGCACCTACAGCCTGAAGAGCTCCCACAGTTCTCCAGTACACCAAAGAGGTTGGGGGTTTCTTCTTTGCCATTGGCCCTCATCCATTGTGTTCCCCCAGTTTTGGGGGCCCAAACATCATAGGTCCATTAAATCACTTAACAGTCAGGTTAGCTTTACAGAGGAATATTTACTTCAAAGGTTTAGCAGAACATAAACATAAAATATTTCCCCACAACATGAAAGTTGATGGGGCATAATTCTCCTTATGCCACCTCATTTTTTAGGGAGGGACAATGGATAAGGTTCACATCTTAACTCACTTACCATTTAATGTTAGTCCCACCAAATTCAACTCCAACACGTGGCCCCCTCCCTTGGGTCTTGGGACCCTGGCTTCTAAGGGCTTCCCTGCCAAGATGGCTCCAACATCTAGCCTAGAATCATCTGCTCCAAGATCCTCATGGCTTAAACACCTGGTTCAGAGAGTCCATTCCTTGTACCTAAAAAGAATATACAAAATAGACGAAAACCCCAATAGTATTGCTTGGGGTCACATGCAAAGGGGAAAAGGAGATGGATCTCCAGCCCTTCCCAATTTAGTGAAAGGTGTCACCTCTATAAGTGAATGAGTCTCTTCCCCTGTCATCCAGAACAGAGAGAGACTGAGAGTGTTTCAGTAAGTGGTCTTAGAGATGCAGCCAGTTGTGGCTATATAGTTAATGGAAAGACACTACTGCAACCACATGGTAGGCCATCTGTGGGATGTCCATGAGTATACCAAGTCTTTTTCTCAGAAGTTCTCTTGTGTCTCCCACATGGGTATCTCCATTTTAGGTGGTCTGGAAATGCTCCAACCCCCCATTATACTTCTATGTAAACATGTTGCCCCTTGATAGACTAAGCATTTGGATATTTTGGAAGATGACAAACTTTCTGGTTGCTTCCCAATATATGGTGATCCACTGTCAAAAGGACTTGGCATTATCATATGTTACAGTACCCTTCTCTCCACTCACACAGGTACCACCCTTTTAAAGGCTTTCATTGCTTCTTGCCTAGACTATGAAAATATCATTCTAACTTGTCTCTCTTCTTCAAGGCTCTCCCCAGCCCAATCCATCTTCTGCTCAGCTGCCAAAGTGACCTTTTTAAATCACAAATTTAACCATGTCAAACCCTGCTCCCCACTCAGTAAGCTGCAGTTTACCTCTAAGATCAAATATAAAATCCTCTGTTCGGCATTTAAAGTTCTTTCCAACCTTGCCCATTCCTACTTTTCCAGTTTTCTGAGTTTACTTCTTGTACACATTTTACAATTAGCTACATGATATTCCATCTCTCCCTTCCATGCATTTGCACTGGCTATGCATGTTGAGGTGGAGAAGAGGACAGAGGAGGGGAAGGGGATGGCCTCTGTTACACTTGGCATTTTAATAAAATAACTATTTTTCATAATAATGAGAAATCAAATGAAAACATAAAATCTCAGTCCCTCTGTCTTCCCTGTGATCTAGGGCAGAAGGATCAAACACAGAGACTATAGCATGCACTATACAACACTCCTAAGTGTAGCTTAACCTGATTGAATTTTTTTTTTTTGCGGGGCAATGGGTGTTAAGTGATTTGCCCAGCTAGCAAGTGTCAAATGTCTGAGGCCGGACCTGAACCCAGGTACTCCTGCATCTAGGGCCGGTGCTTCATCCACTGCACCACCTAGTTGCCCCCCGATTGACATTTAATTGGGAAACATTTAACAAAATATATAAAATTACAATAAAACATATGGATTATGTTACATTTTAAAACTAAGTCAATATGTGGATTAGTGGCCCCCATTTCTATTTGAGTTTGAGACCACTGACTGAGGACATGCTACTTTAGGAATCAAGAGAATAATTAGTCTCATGGAAGGAAAATTTAGTTAATATAGACACGCATGTTGTATATGCCACATAGCATTACACTGGGAAATTTGCCAAATGTTTTGTGCTCTTTCTAGTCATAGAGTAGTCTTTTTCCTCCAAGATTTCCTAAAATTTCACAGTCCACTCACAAGTGCAAAAACAAGATAAAAAAATGCCTCCCTTCCAAAGGTCTGCACAGCCGGAGGACAGCTTGCCTGGTGTGTAAATCCCCTGTTGTGGTGACTGTCGATTGCTTCCAGAATAAAGAGCAGGGAGTGCAATCAAAGGCAGTTGTGCTCCCTGGTATCTGCATGAGTGCTTTCCTCTTCACCCTTGATGCTGACATGTGTCAGAACTGAAGTTCCCATTTCCTCTCTGGCTAATAGGGGAGAGTGTCCTGGGGTGTTTTTTCTACCTGTAGTGCTAATAGCGGTCCTGTTCTGGGAACTTGCTTTTTTGTATCCATCTGAAATTCACATGGCATATTAGATCGTGATTTGATAGGATTACAAACACACTCATTCATGGACACATATACAGCCTTTTTCATCCTTGGAAGACCACTGAAAGGCTGCTTGTATATGTCCAATAGTAAAGAAAATGAATTCCTGGATTCCTACAGCATAACGGCCACATTGTCTCTATAACAGGGATGATTTAGGAAACCCCTTGATCTGTAGGAGACATGACCCTTTCCAGGAGCTGGACTGCCCATATCCAGTTCTATGAAAGATTGCTCTAGTCTGGCAGATTAGAGAGGACCCCTGATCACCCAGAAATATGTATCATAATAGTCACATTCTATAGTTTTGCACTGATTACAAAGTACTTTAGATGAGTGATCTCATTTAATCCTTACAACAACTTATTACAAGAGTACTTATTTCCATTTTACAGATGAGGAAACAGATTCAGAGAATGTTTGCTCCAGAATCACAGAGCCAGGAACCCTAGTCCTATAATTTCAAATCTAGTTCTTTTCCTATGACAACACAGTATCTCTTTTAATTGCCTGTGCCTTACATGTTATCTCTTAATTATTTACTGTTTTCAATTCTCTATTTCAGTTGCAAGTCTTATTTCCTTTACAAGATTAAAACTCCTTAAGAAAAACAATTTATGATTGTAATGGAATATTATTGTGCTATAAGAAATGACAAGCAGGATGATTTAAGAAAGGCCTGGAAAGACTTATATGAACTGATGTATAGTGAAGTGAGGAGAACCAGGAGAACATTGTGCATAGGAGAGAGCAGCATTGTTTGATGAAGAACTGTGAATGACTTAACTATTCTCAGCAATACAGTGATCCAAGACAATACCAAAGGATTAATGGTGAAGCATACTATCCACCTCCAAAGAAAGAACTGATATTGATTGAACACAGACTGAAACATGCTATTTTTCACTTTCTTTTATTTGTTTTCCTATACAAAATGACTAATATGGTAATGTTTTATATAATTGCACATACTTTTCTCTCATGCATCATTCTTAGTTGTAGCCAAATATCCTCTTCAACACAAATCTTTCAAATACTTAAAAACCAGCAATTGTGTCTTTCCCAAGTCTTCTCTAGTGTAGACATTCCAGTTCCTTCAGCCAGTCCTCATAGAGCATAACCTACATGCCATGCTTCTTCCTAGTTACCTTTGTCTGATATTTGTCATCTCTTCATGTTAGGGAAAACAGGTAACAGAAAAATCTCTTGCTGTAGTTCAAACCTTTCCCAGAATTTTAAGTCCTATAGTGGTAGAGAACAATGCATCACTATCTTCTGATTGATAGTCCTTCCTTAAGCAAGAAGAAAGACAGTATACAGAGGAAAGCATGGTGGACTCAGAAGATCTGGATGTGAATCCCAGCTCTATTACTACAAGACCTTGCCCAAATTAGTCACACTGTCTCTGTGAGCTTCATATTCTTTGTGTGCAGGGCAAGACGACTGGACAAAATGGTTTATATGGTCCTTTCTAGCTCAGAAGTCCATGATGTATCCCTTTACATTGTAAGTTATGAGTATCTGTAAAGTGATTGCTTTATTTAAGGAAACTCTTTCTTAATGAAGAACAGGGGGGAGTATGAGAATATTATTATCAGGGGCTCCCTGCTGAGTGAACATGAGACCACCATCAACCAATCAGCTTGAAGCAGTGTGTGTGGCATTGGTTTTGTCAATTGGTTTAGGGAGTTGGTGGTTGGAACCTCGTGAGAGGTGGAGCTCTGATCATTCCTGGAGGGTAGGTTAGGTTTTCCTATTCTTTTAGAGACACTTGTTCTCTCTTTGAGAATCTCTAATATATTTTAATAAATGTTTAACACCTAAATTGTTATATTGTTGTCCTAGTTAGCTTTCCCCACACAGGGGACAGGTAAGGTGACCACACGCGTTTAGTTTTACCCATCACAGTATATATCAATCAGTCAGTCAATAAGCATTTATTAAGAGTCTATTAAGTGCCAGGCACAATGCTAATCACTAGAGATTCAAAGAAACTCAAAAGATAGTCTCTGTCTTTGAGGAACTCACAGTTTAATGGAGGAGACAGCATGCAAGTAGCTTTATAGAAAATACAAACTTAGCTATAACCAGAATAAATAGAAAATAATCAACAGAGGGTAGGCACTCAAATTAAGAGAGATCAAGAAAAGCTTCCTGTAGAAGGTTGTATTTTAGCTGGGGTTTGAAGGAAACCCAGCAAGCCAGAAGGTAGGGAAGAGGAGGGAGAGCATACCAGATACAGGGATGCAGCTAATGAAAATGCCCAGAGCTGAGAGACTGGAGAGTCTTGCTATGGAAACAGCAAGGGGGACAATGTCAATGGGTTGAAGAGTACATAGTGGGTATAAGGGATAAGAACACTAGAAAGGTGGGTGGGTGGGCTATGAAGGGCTTTAAATGACAGAGGGTTTTATTTATTTATTTTTTTTTGGTGGAGCAATGGGGGTTAAGTGACTTGCCCCAGGTCACACAGCTAGTGTGTGTCAAGTGTCTGAGGTCGGATTTGAACTCAGATACTCCTGAATCCAGGGCCAGTGCTTTATCCACTGCGCCACCTAGCTGCCCCCAACATAGAGGGTTTTATATTTGATCCTAGAGGTGAGAAGTGGTCACTGGAGTTTATTAAGTAGAAGGAGTGAAATGCTTTAGAGAAATAACTGGCAACTAAATGGAAGGTGGACTGAACTGGGGAGAGAATTATGGCAGGCAGACCAGCCAGCAAGCTATTACTGTGTGTATCCGTGGATATTATTCTCCTCTTTTATAGGACTTAGATGAAAGTGAGGTTCAAATGATTCCTCTTTCTTCTTCCATCTTTTTATCTTGTACAACCCATTCTTGTTTTTTGTTTTTTGGTTTTTTTTTGGTGAGGCAATTGGGGTTAAGTGACTTGCCCAGAGTCACATAGCTAGTAAGTGTCAAGTATCTGAGGCTAGATTTGAACTCAGGTCCTCCTGAATCCAGGGCCAGTGCTCTATCCATTGCACCACCTAGCTGTCCCTAACCCATTCTTTAATGGGCTTATTTAAAGTGGGAATGATATGGTGAACCCCTCTCCTTTGACTGTATTAATTCATAGGCAATGGCTGAAGGTAGAAAATGTCAGCGTTCGCTAAGACCAAGATTTGGGGGATGCAAGTTCAATCAGTTATCTTTCTGGCACTCCCTGCAGTTTGTTTATTCATCTAGTATGAATTTTGTAGCATCAAAAATCTCTTGCAATTGGTTTTCTACCTGGTTTAAGCCATTTGAATTTCAGTGTTTCACCCCAATAGTAACTTGATCTGTTATTTTTTGTTTAGACTTTCTTTTCATCACAACTTGGACCCAACTTCTCTATCCAAAGTGGATATTACTCTTCTTGTGGTCAGGCATTTGCCTAATCATTTATATTCATTAGCTTTGCCTGCAAGGGGATTGGATATGTGGTCAGCAAGACCTTCCACCAAAGAGTTAAGGTCTGTTCGTGTTGTCTAGACTTGGTATATGCATTACTACATCTATTCAGAGTAAACTTTTAGTTATAAGAATTTAAAGGTGAGGACTTCTGGGAGTAAAATTTTTGGGTATCACTAAAAAGATGCCACTGACTTGCACTTGGGAAACATTAGTCTAGACATCTCATGACCCTTTTCCTTCTTCTGACTCTCTGAATTACAGACAGGTGGAAGATAGTGCTTATTAAAATTCTTATTGATTCTTCAGGTGGTTTTTTACAAAAGATTGGACATGCATAAGAACATTACATTAACATGGCTTAAATAATCACAATTTGTATTTATTTATAACTTTAAATATAACAAGAAAAATTTTACATGAACCATTTTCAAGAAATACCTACAAGAAATACAAACATACAAGAAAAAAATAATAGTATGTCTATATAGTAACACATTTTTGCTCTTACAATATTATGAAGAACAAGAAGATTTACATATTTTTTAACATAAGTGTTCTGAAGCTTAGAAATAGCAGAGACATCATTTACTGAATGGGTTGTTCTATATATATTTGGATTAGAATAGTAACTGAATGTGTGAAACCACATAACCTGCTGTTGAGTCAAATATTGCTCTCTTGGGGCTTCACACATCCGCTTTTTTAAGAGGAAAAAATATGTGTGGGGTGTCTCTTTTTTATGTAATGGAATTTATGTTTTCATTTGTCAGACTTTGGAAGTGTCATTTTTAGCTCATTTATTTTTCTCCCTTCAGAGCTGTGCATTTTGTCAGCAAATACCCTTCCTTTGTAAAGAAGTCTTAGGAAACCAGACATTCCAAGCTTTGAGATACCACATTCCTTCCTAGAAATAACAAAAACATTGTGAAGATTCTTCCCAATAATTAACTTAAAAAGATATACCCACCATTTGCTTTATCTGTGTATATTTAAATCTCTCCATCAGGAAAAATGAAATGGCAAATCCTGTTTTCATTGAAATATAAGGGCTATGGGGCAGCTAGGTGGTACAGTGGATAAAGCACTGGCCCTGGATTTGGGAGAACCTGAGTTCAGATCTGGCCGCAGACACAACATTTACTAGCTGTGTGACCCTGGGCAAGTCACTTAGCCCCAATTGCCTCATATATATATATAAGTGCTATGATATCATTGTCTCTCAGATTTGGAAGGGACCTCTGAAGTCATCTAGTTCAACATGGGTCTGAGAAGGAAGCACTTCAACAGCATCCTCTACCTAAGACTATCCAGCCTCCATTGAAGCCCTTCAGTGACAGAAACTTACTACTTCTTGAGACAATACAAACCGCATCCTAGTAGCTTTATTTGTGAGGACATTTTCCCTTACATTGGCAGTTAGGTGGTGCAGTGGATAGAGAATTGGGACTGGGGTCAGGAAGACCTGAATTCAAATCCAGCCTCAGACACTTCCTAACTATGTCATTCTGGGCAAGTCACTTCACCTCTCATTATCTTAGTTTCCATAAGTGTAAGAGAGGGTAATAACAACACTTGCCTCTTGATGTTGTTGTAAGGATCAAAAGAAATAATTTTTGTTAAGTGTTTAGCACACAGTAGGCAACTTGTTTAGTTGTGTCTGACTCTTTGTGACCTCATTTGGTGTTTTCTTAGCAAAGATAGTGGAGTGGTTTGCTCTTTCCAGATGAGGAAACTGAGGCACGTAGGGTTACATGACTTGTCTAGGGTCACACAGGTGGTAAGTATCTGAGGCCAGATTTGAACTCACAAGGATGAGTGTTTCTGACTCCAGACCAAGGACTCTACCCACTGTTCCACCTAGCTGCACTTAATAAATGCTTATTCCCTTCCCTTGCCAAAAATCTATCTTTCTGCAACTTCTATCCATTGTTACCAGAACTGCCATTAATGATTAAGAAAAAAATCTAATTATTTTATATGAAAACCCTTCTGTTGTGTGCTATCCTTCATTCCCTCCCCCATCTGTCTTCTCTTCTATGAATGTCTTCAGCTCCTTCAACCACTCTTTGTGTATTAATTTTCAATAGCTTTACTATTTCTGATCATACTTTTGGACATGATCTAGCTTAAATCTTCTTAAACTGCGTGTTGTGTCCCCCAAATGAGGTCATGTAACTGAATGTGGGGGTTGTGAAAAATTTAGCAATAGTAAAAAGTTATTTATATCTATTTAACATACCTATATGCCTGGCATTGTGTAAAAATTTCTTGGCCGCAAAGGGGTTGTGAAAGGAAAAAGTTTAAGAAGTCCTGATCTAAAATGTCACTTATTACCTATGTGACTTTTGGCAAATCACTTAATTTCCCTGCGCTTTAGTTTCCTCATCTGTAAAATAAGGGTGTTAGAGTGGGAGCTTCTTAAAGGCAAGGACTGTCTTTTACCTTTCTTTGTATCTCTAGTGCTTAGCACAATGCATGGTATACAGTTTTTAATAAATGCTTATTGATAGACTAGATGGCCTGAGGTTACTTCCAGCTCTGATTCTATGATTGTAGGATCTTATTTGGTATCTAAAACTGAACACAATACTTCAAACATCTGACCAGGGCAGAGTATGGAGGGAGCAGTCTTCCTTGTTCCAGGCATTTTGATTTTATTCATGCAGTCCAAGATTGCACTAATTATTTTTTGTCACAATGTTTAGTCACACTGAACTTACTGTCTACTAAAATCCCCAAATATTCTACACAGGGAATTTTTTTTTACCATCAATGCCTCCTTCTGCCTACCATCTCATACTTTTGCAGTTTATATCTTTAACCTTCATGGGAGACTGTTAAATACCTATTAAATTTCATCTTATTAGATTAAGCCCTTATCCAGTGTGTTACCTACACCACTTCTGGATTCATTGTCATTCACGAATTTGATCATCATGTCTCTATGACTCCATCCAAGTTATTAACAAGAAAGGTTGAATAAAATATGGGCTAGGACAGTTCACTAGGGGTCTCAAGTGGAAACCTCTTTCCAAGTTGGCACCTATTATCATTCTTTTCACCTGATCTTCCAATTAGTTCTGAATTTACTCAATTGTTAAGTCCACACCTCTCCAACTTATTCATTCTTTTAAAAAAAATTTGTGTGTGTGTGTGTGTGTGTGTGGGGCAGTGAGGGTTAAGTGACTTGCCCAAGGTCACACAGCTAGTAAGTGGAAAGTATCTGAGGCTGGATTTGAACTCAGGTCCTCCTGAATCCAAGGCCAGTGCTTTATCTACTGCATCACCTAGCTGCCCCTCTCCAACTTATTCCTAATGATATAATGAAAGACTTGTACTTGTATTTCCCAACCCTCAAGGTAACTTCTCATATAGAATTTTAGGTCACAGCAGCCAAACTATCATGTCTCTGAACTCTCTGCAATCTATTCTCTTCAGTTCTATACTGTGCATCAAACTATGCTGTCTCTCCTCCTTTAACAATGAATTCTGGCATGTTGTAATTATTTCTTTCTCTGGTTCCCATTATGCTTTTGCTTTTATTTTTTCGTGAGGCAATTGGGGTTAAGTGACTTGCCTAGGGTCACACAGCTAGTAAGTGTTAAGTGTCTGAGGCCAGATTTGAACTCAGGTCCTCCTGAATCCAGGGCCAGTGCTCTATCCACTGCGCCACCTAGCTGCCCCTTAATAAATTTTTTTTGTGTGTGAGGCAATTGGGGTTAAGTGACTTTCCCAGGGTCACACAGCTAGTGAGTGTGAAGTGTCTGAGGCTGGATTTGAACTCAGGTCCTCCTGACTCCAGGGCCAATGCTCTATCCACTGTGCCACCTAGCTGCACCCCTTAATAAATTTTTAAAAAAGAAATACTAAATCTGATTTTCATTTAAATAAAGGTCCTGTAATATTCCATTCTGTTTAAATCATTCAAGCCATTTTAAAGGGAATAAAGATAGCAAGTGAATGATTTGTCTTTTCTTCATGTTCTCAATATTGTTCTGAGAAATATGTGAGAGAATGGACAGTGGCCTAAATTAACTTTCAAATACATCAAGAAATGCATGCTTATAGAGCTTTTTCATTAGTGTTGCAGAGCTATCAGGTTCATAATTGATTGTGTCCTGATAAATAAAAATGGAGAAAACCTTGCCCCGCCTCAGGGCAATGAGGGTTAAGTTGACTTGCCCAAGGTCACACAGCTAGTAAGTGTCAAGTGTCTGAGGTTGGATTTGAATCCAGGGCCAGTGTTTTATCCACTGTGCCACCTAGCTGCCCCCTGGAGAAAACCTTAAAAAGGATGAAGGTCACAGACAAGAATGAGAACTTGTAAAAACAATGACAGGGGCAGCTAGGTAGCACAGTGGATAAAGCACTGGCCCTGGATTCAGGAGTACCTGAGATCAAATCTGGCCTCAGACACTTGACACTTACTAGCTGTGTGACCCTGGGCAAGTCACTTAACCCCCGTTGCCCCGCAAAAAAAAAAAAAAGATAAAAACAATGACAATGATAATGATTCATTTTAATCCAACAAGTATTTATACTTATGACCTGATCAATTTTTCATCTTTTTAAATTATAATGTTATAGAAATGTTTGCTTTATTCCATAAATTAAAAAGAAAATGATAAGCTTTTAAAAATAACAAGTACTTACAAGTACCTATCATGTGCATGACATTGTACTAAGCCCTAAGGATATAAGGATAAAAATGAAAATTTTACCCTGCCCTCGAGAAGCTTATATTCTATTTGGGGTTCAAAATGTAAAAAGTAATTAAATATATTTTGAGGAAGAAGGGCACAACAAAAAATAGGTAGACTAGAAAACATTTCCCGTAGGAAGTGGCACCAGGCATGATCCATGAAGAAAGCTAGGGATTCTAAGAGGAAGAGCTAGGGAGGGATTCTTGTGTAAAACCTAGGATACCCCATCTCACAATTGGGACTCCCAGAGTAGTGACCTCACATTGAAGGTACTTTATGGATAAACATTCACAGAGAATCCTAGCTTTTGAGCTCCAACTAATGTATTTATTCCTTCCTAAAATTACTTCAAAACAGAGGCATTCAGAGACATATAATAGTAAGGAAATTTGTAAAAGAATATTATTTTAGAAACCTGGGGCATACTGAGTGGCATACTGGAACTAGCTTGTAGGGGCTCATGAGAGCCAATTGTTAAATTTCCATTGTGGACCATTATGCCTCAGAATTGCGAAATGCTGAAAATCAAGACTTGATTTATTATTTTGCTGATTGTCTAGACTTAAGGGAGTGATGAAGAAAATGTTAATAATGTAAATTAAACTTGAAAGTGTACTGTGGAAACAGCTAGGTGGTACAGTGGAATAGAGTGCTGGCCTTGGAGTAAGGAGGACCTGAGTTCATTTATTTGCTGTGTGACCCTGGACAAGTCACTTAACCCCAATTCCTTCCCCAAATAAGTGTATTATGCACTCATTTTTTTTCTTCAGAGAGTATATTGTAAAATATTTACCAGCATATCAGTGGGTGCATTCTCCCACAAATACATACAACCATGAGTAGTGAGGGTAAGCACACATAAATGTCACACACGAGGGGCACACATGTGAGGAACAGATAGATATAGGCATAGGTATAGACATGGGCATAGGTGTAGGCATAGACAAACATAGACAATAGACATAGACATAGACATAGACATAGACATAGACATAGACATTGACATAGCCAAGGCACACATATGAAGAGGCAGCACATAGCACTGATGCTGGAAGACCACCAATGTCTCTTGTGATGTCAATATTCTGCTCTCACTGGGAGTGTTGCTCTTTTGGTCCCTGCTGGTCTTGTGGTAGCAGTTCATGTCAGGCACTGTAGCCTTTCCTGAGTGTTGATCTAGTGACTGCTAACCTCACATTATTGGCTGGACATTGCCCCCTTTTATTAGCTTCTGGGCTCAGTTTTTCAGGGTCACCTATACCACCTTATTTCCAACCGCTCAGGCATAATGGCTAGAACCAGGAAGATGGATAGCTCCTTAGCCACAGACACAACACGTCTAACCAAAGCCAGGGAGAGTGACTCCAGGATACAATTAAGCTTTTTCTTTTTGACCAGCACATTTGTGGGGAAATCTAATACCTTTGTTATCAATAACTATTTAACTAAGCTCCTCACTTGTTTAATAGGTAAATGAATTTGAGCCACAAACAAAAGGAAAGCTCATGATGCAAGGCCATTGTTCTACACCCACCTACTACTCAATATTCTTTTCTAAATTATCACTATCAGTGAAGTCTGAGCATTTTGACATTGTATTTCGGTCAGCAAAAATCCTCAATCACCTTATACCCTGGAAGATCATCTGTGCCAAGATCCAGAGGGAGGAAGATAGAATGACAAGTTAGAAGAATACTGAGGAGACTGGTTTTATATCTAATAATAATGGCTCACATTTACATGGCATCTTACAGTTATGTCACACTTTCATCTACATTATTTCCTTTAGTCCTCACAACAACAACACTGCGCTTTAGAGAGCACAAGTATAATTTTATTCATTTTACAGATAAGGAAACAAGATCAGGCTTTTGAATGACACCACAATACTCCTCATGAAAGTTAGTAAATAGTGGAAGGTCGGAGGTTCCAAAGCCATTTGTGTAACTTCAGAAAAGACTCATGTTTTATGGTATTAACCATGGAATTTGGAAACAATTGCCTAGACCACACAGAGGGGCTGTGCCCTACATATGTACCAATACCCCATGGGACCTGCCCCCAGAATCTTAAGAAAAGTAGCAGCTATCAGATCTAGTATAAGCCAATGTTCTCCCTCCTATACTTCCTAGCTTCCTTTTTAGCTTCAGCTAAGCTCCCTCCTGGGAATAGCAAGAAGCCCTTCTTAGCCTGTGCTCCTTCTCCGTTATGCTAGTACCTTCCTTCTGAGAGTGATTCCATTTGATCCCATGTTCATGTACTATGCTGACACAATTTTACATGTTGTCTTTCCCATTAGGCAGCTAGGTGGTGAAGTATGGGATCTGGCATCAGGAAGACTCATCTTCCTGAATGCAAATCTGGCCCCAGACACTTACTAGTTATGTGACCCTTGGCAAGTCACTTTACCCTGTTTGCCTCAGTTTCCTCATCTGTAAAATGAGCTGGAGAAGGAAATGGCAAATCGCTCCAGTAACTTTGCCAAGAAAATCCCAAATGGTGTCACAAAGATTTGGATGTGACTGAAACAACTGAACAACCACTCTCCCCTTAGATTGTAAGCTCCTTGAAGGCAGAGGCTGTTTTTGGTTTTCTTTGTATCCCCAGGGTTTAGCACAGGGCTTGGCACAAAGTTAGTGCTTAATAAGTGTTTGTTGACTTTGTCATAAAGATCCCTTCCCAGAAGCAGTCGTGTCTTTGACAGGTAAAATATTTTGGAAATTTGTATTTACCTCTATTCTACCACAGATCTCTAGGATTTTCAGCATCAAGGGATCATTTTTCATTACCCAATGCTTTATATCCTCTTGTTCTTATATAGGCCATAATCGTAGGTTCCAGATCATGAAAGATAGGCTGGTCTTTTGTGTCTTTGGAAGAATGGAGATTTTTGTTGTTAAGATTTCTATATATCTGTGTATCTCTGTGGGGCTGGAGGGATTCAGAAAGGAGCCCTGAAGGGGTCAATTTACCAGCAAGCCTCTGAGAAGAAGTGACTTCAGTTTAGTCAGTAAATTTGTCTTTGTGCCCTTTTTCTTCCTTCCCTATAACCAATATCCAAAAGAGCAATCAGAAGATTTTGTGCCTATCAATGTAATCATGGAAGGAGAAACAGGAACTCTTGCATTTTCATCCCATATCTGTCACTGACTTGCTGGGATTTGGACAAAATACTTGACTTCTAAAATTTCCTCCTTTTGGGCGCTCCATTTATGACCAGGGGACAAGAATGTATATTCAGGCAATTCAGATGGGAGGCACCACTCAGCTTTTGTCTGCTCCATCAAGAGAATAAAAGACACCTAAGGACTAGAGGACCAATATGCTAAAGTCATGATGTTGGCTGTTGCACCCAGTTGGTGGATGGAACTAACTAGCCAGTAATTCTATCAATGAAATGCAGTTACTCCTTCCACTATACAACTTTCCCCCCATCGTGGCTTCAATATATTGTGTGTCAGCATAAGAAATAAAATGCAAATCTTTTGGGAGTTTGCAGAAGTCACAGACAATACACAAAGAACAGCACATGACACAGAAAAAGTTTAGAAACTCAGAAATGCATAAAATATATGTAAAGTATTATATAATATTAATGCCCCATAAAAGAAAAAGAAAAAATCAGACTTCTCTGGCATGAAGGGAGGGCCAAAAAATTTAGCACGGGTTTTCAGGATGGCAGGAGTGCCCTGCCCATAACCCTGGTGATGAGGAAGGGATAACTGTAATCCTGATCATGGAGGGGATTTATTTACCAGTTTCTCACTGTTGTTTTTTTTTCATCAAGAAAGGGGAGTCAGGGTGCCAATATGCTACACTTGGAGACTTCCTCTCGACCTCTGGACATTGTGGGACTGCCAACACACACAGGTTGTGCTTTGGTTATTCCTTCACTCGGATAGCAGTCCGTAGAATGTAGGGTCTTGGAGGGTAAGAGCTATTCTCGTTGTACTCTCAAATTGCAGCACAGTTGCTGGCACAGAGAAGGCACTTAGTAAATATGTAAGAAGACAAGCAACAGCACAGTACATAGCTCCTATGTGAATACAATGTCAGTGACTAGGTCATTAGCTCTAAAAATGCCAGTTGAAGTTTCTAATAAGTCTGGTGTTAGTCCAGATTGGCTATTGGAAAATGAAAACTATAACACCATACCAATACTTAGCCACCCTGCATCTGGGCTGCTGTGTCACCCCTTGTGAATGCAGCTGTTGTCAATGCAGAAGACACTAGTCCATGCAGAGCTGTCAACAGCCAAAGCCTTAGCAAGAAATCAAGAAGAGTTAAGGTGAGGTTAGCCCAAGTGCTCCACAGAGGAAAGTGAGTCTCAAGGAGGTTGTGACCTGCCTATGGTTAAACAATTATTAAGTGTCAGTGATGAGATTTGAGCCTGGATCTCTCCTGACTCCAGGTCCAGTGTTCTTTCTACCTTTATCACACCACCTTTCATTATTCCAATTCAATTTAACAACTCAAAACATCTCATTCTTCGGTGTTGTTTCCATATCCTCAGAAATATATACAGAGTAGAAACATAAACTCCCTACTCTTCACTTGCACTATAGACAAATGGACATGCTGTGGCAGGGAATCCCTGCCAAGAATGGAGAATTCCAGTAAGTTCCCCAGTGTTTCTTCTAGTACTGTTCTGTGGATTGTCTATTTAGCATTCCCTCAGTGACTTGGCTCAGGGCCAAAGTGATTGTGTTTTTCAGCCCATAGTTTTTCACTGGCCTTTGCCAGTTTTCTGACATATTCATGGGGTTAAACCATTACTAGTTAGAAGTCATGCAACTGGGACTAATGGCCAATGAAAATAGGCTTTGAGAAAGTAGTGAAAGAATGGAAATCCAGGGATGTGAAAAAGGTATGGTAAAGGCATTTTCCTTAGCTCTTTGTTTTTTGCTCCTCAAATTATTTTCAGGAAAGCTAGAGTTGATCAAATTTAATTATGGCTATTTTTTTCAATGGTGAAAAGAATATCCTCAAACATTATAATATATTTGTGTATCCTCTGCCCCCCAAATTCACAATATATAATTTCTTGGTGGAATCAAGGGCAATCTTTGTTTTTTGTTTGTTTGTTTTGCAGGGCAATGAGGGTTAAGTGACTTGCCCAGGATCACACAGCTAGTAAGTGTCTGAGGTGAGATTTGAACTCAGGTCATGACTCAAGGGCTAAGTGCTTTTATCCACTGTGCCACCTAGCTACCCCCTCACAGAGCTGTATGAATCAAATGAAATAAGAGATGTAGTGCTTTGCAAACCTTAAAGCACTATATAATTCTTCTCTTGACCCACTCGGATGCTTGGTTTGGGCATGGAAGTGATCCTGGATTCTTGAAGGCTATGCTAGCTGAGCACAAGCTTTAGCAGGTCCTACCAAGCTAGTCCCTGGCTCATGATTGAATAATTGTTTATTAATACACCTGGGTCTGGAGATCAACTTTGTGTCTGTCACCTGAGGAATAGGCAAGCTTAGCTGAAGAAACTCCTCATGAGAAGATTGTCTAATCAGGTAATGATTTTCTTTGACCACAACGACTCTTGACACTGACTGCCTGCTTCTGCATGGAGGAGTTGACGTTTTTTGTTATTGGAGAGAGTCCCCATACTGACAAACTCACTGTAGAATGGGAGCTCTTTGTGAGTAGGGATTGTTTCATGCCTTATGATTCTTTCCCCTTTAGCGCTTGACACAGGGTGGGTATTGAGAAAATGTTTTTTTGGGTTGATTGATTGATTGACTTTGTAATAGTGAAGCATCCGTTAATTTTGTTGGCTGAAAAATGATTCACACCTACCCCCACCTTCACCCCCTATTCTCCATTTTCTTTTTGCTGATATTTCTTCCTTTATTGGCAGTTTTACAAGAGTGAACAATTGACTGTTTCAAAATAACTTCCTTTTCCTGTTACATATACCCTATGTGTTTCTGATATTCTGACATTCCTACTCAGATCAATTAATAGAACATATCTAGTTTATTGTGCTTAAAAACCAAAACAAAACAAATTCTATTGCAAGAAATGCATAATTTTTGTTGGGCCTGTGCACCTAGTTTACAAGATTGAAGATTTAAAGGTGGAAAGGACCTTAGAGGTAATTTAGTCTTACACCTTTGTCTTATGGATGAGGAAAAGGAAGGTTAAGTGACTTCCCTTAGTTCAGGCAGGTAGTACAGTGGGAGAGTTGGGATTTGTACCTACATCTGACTCAGACTCTGGGCTACTTCCTCCTATGACAAAATCATAATCATACAGGACCTAGATGATTCAGTTTTTAAGACTTTTATTGTTGCTATTCTCTCTTGTCTAGTTGGTCTAGATTATAATAGTAATTCAAATGTCTAAAATTTCAAAATGATTTACATCATGATGAATAAATTTTGTCTTGGTTTTCTCAAATTTCTTGACCAAACTATAGTTTGGGGGGGGCGGTGTAAGGGGCTTTGAAAAACCTTATTCCTCAAAATTTCTATCATTCAAAGAATATATATCCATACTTTTCATTGACAATCACTAGGCTTTACTCAGAAATAAGTTCGTTTTAAGACTCCTCCTCCCACTAAATAACTGACACATAACACTTTAGGGTTTGCAAAGCACTTATCGAAGGCATCTCAGTTATCCTTACAACAACTCTGTGAAGCATTACTATATCATTATCCGCATTTCACACACAAGGAAATGAGACCCAATTGGGCAAGTGCTCACTGTGGAAGGGGCTGACGTAAGATTCAAGCCCAGATCTTCCTGTTCCTAAGTCCAGCTCACTATCTTTTATTCCATGAGTTACTTGATTTTTTTTCAGCCACATCTATTCTATAATTTGAAGTCATTTTCTTTTTTATAAAGCCTGGTGAAGAACTTCAACCTTTGGTTGAATCCTGCAAGCCTGCAAATCTTTTTGCAGCCTGTTCTTAAGGCTCAGACTTAACTTTGTTTTCCTAGAATAGAAGGTGTTCTGATACTGACCTCTCCAGCAATTGTTTGAGTGAAAGAGAGCCTACTGTAGAAAGGCAGAGGCAAGAGGTCCACTGTTAGCAGCCACCAAACAAAACCAAACAAAACACAACATCAAAGAGACAGAACTAGCCTACTACAGTGCTATGTACCCTGTGGGCAGTCAATAAATGCTGATTGACTGTTGACTGTTGCCACTTTCAAAGTTTATAGAAAAAGTCCTGGGGAAAAATACTGTGAGAGGGACCAAAGAGAAGAGCCCTGAACTTTGCAAAGAGTATCCCTGATCATATGGGCATTTCCTAGTAAAGGGCACATACTGATGGACCTTTCCCACTTCAACTTTCCCAGGAAGCATTTTGTATGTTTGCCACATTAGGGTAAAGGGAAGAGTGCCAATCAGGAGTCAGTAGATATATTTCAGTCCCAGTTCTGCCATATACTAACCCAGTGACCTTGTTCCAGAAGTGTGGTTGCTCTTTACCTGTGTTTTTTCCCCTGGACAATGGGGATGCCAAGCCCTGCTACCTCATGTACTTCACAGAACTCTTGTGAGAATAAATGAGATGCTGTATGTTCAGATCCTCTTTGGTTCATCTTTAAAAGAAGATTCAATCATGCTTTTTATTTTATATCTATTTCTTTCCAAGAAAAGGGCTATTCTTTGAATATAAAAAAAATAAGTCACTTCTACTGCTTTTGACAAATTGAGCTCTTTCCCCCTCCTTTAATGTATTTTTAAAAGTTTAGTTTATATCTTTTGTTTTTACATCAATCATTTCCTGATAAATTTTCCAGTCCTTGTCTCATATTGAACCTTTAACATGGGGGTTAGTTCTCACATTGTATATATCATTTCATATTCATATTCTCCTACATCTTTACTGAAAGGTGCTTTTCATTATCCGTTTTCTAGGACCAAAATTAATCATTGAGATTATTCAGATTTCAGTGTCTTTTCAATGTTCTTTTCATCAACATTATTGTAGACATTGTGTACGTTATTCTGATTCTACTTTGTTCTTTCCATGTTGTTATTTTATGGCCTAATAATATTCTATTATATACAATAATTTGTTTAGCCATTCCCCAATCAGTGTAGTATCCACATTATTTCTAGATTTTTTGTTAGCCCCCCCACAAATATTATGTATATTGGTCCTTTCTTTCTGCCTTTTACCTTCATTAGAGGTATATGTCCCATAGTAGGATCCCTGAATCATATGGCATATATCATATTTTCTCATACCATATTTTTTTTGTGTGAAATAAGACAAAATTTCAAAAGGACTGGAAAGAATATCTTCCAGTAATCTGCAGGGTTTTGGATTTGTTGTTGTTGGTATTTAATTTCATAGTAAAACAAGTGACATTGAATGAATGAAAGAAGCTTTCACTAAACACTTACTATATACCAGATATTGCAAAGGCTGAAAACACAAATACAAAAATGACACAATTCCTGTCTTATTTTCCCCTATTTTAAAAAACTTATTTATTTATTTTAAGCATTTATTTATTTTTAAAATTTGAGTTCCAAATTTTCTTTCCCTCCACCTCTCATTTATGTTAGCTATGTTACAAAAAAGCAAGAAAAATAAAGTGAAAACATTAGACTTTAGTCTGTACTCAGTTCATCAGTTCTCTCTCTGCAAGTGGATAGCATTTTTTATCATGAGTTCTTCACAATTTTCTTGGATCATTATATTGATCAGAGTAGCAAAGTCTTTCACAGTTAATCATCGTTTTAATATTGCTGTTACTGTGTACAGTGTTTTCCTGGTGTGGCTTATTTCACTTTGCATGAGTTCATTTAATTCTTCCCATGTTTTCCAGAAACCATCCCCCTCATTATTTCTTATAGCGTAATAGTATTCCATTACCATCATATACCACAACTTAGCCATTCCTCAATTCATGGGTATTCCCCTCAACTTCCAATTCTTTGCCACCACAAAAAGTGGTGCTATAAATATTTTTGTACATACATGTTCTTTTACTTTCCCTTTGATCTCTTTGGGATACAAGCGTAGTCGTGGTATTGCTAGGTCAAAGAGTATATACAGTTTTATAGTCCTTTGGACAAAATTCCAAACTGCTCTCCAGAATGACTGGACCAGTTCACAGCTCCACCAACAGTGGATTAGTTTCCCAATTTTTCCACATACTCTCCACCATTTGTCATTTTCCTTTATTTTTTTTTAATCACATTAGCCAATTTGATAGGTATGGTTGTGATACCTCAGAGTTGTTTTAATTTGCATTGAATGTTTTCATATCATTATAGATAGCTTCGATTTCTTCTGGAAAATTCCTATTCATATCCTTTGACCATTTATCAATTGGGGAATGGTTCTTAGTTTTATAGATTTTACTCAGTTCTCTATATATTTGTGAAATGAGACCTTTAGTCAGAGAAATTGCTGTAACACTTCCCCTCCAATTTCCTGCTTTCCTTCTAATCTTGTTTTGCAAACCCTTTTTAATTGAATGTAATCAAAATTATCCCTTTTACCTCCTGTAATCCTCTCTGCCTCTTGCTTGGTCATAAATTCTTTCCATATCCAAAGATCTGAGAGGTGAAATTTTCCATGTTCCCCTAATTTTGGTTATGATATTACTTGTGAGATTAAAATTGGATATTAGATCATAAATCTCCCCTACTTAACTTTTCCCTTAATTTATCTCCCAGACTAGTAAATGGAAGAAGCTTCTGGTTTTCTAGATAGAGCCTTTATTGTATATAAGGTGTTGTTGATTAGAAGGATAGGAAAATAGAAATACAATACAAATCGTCTTAAATCTAGGCTTAGTCTATATTCCTTATAAAAACTCACCAAACCGAAAAGGCCACCTTTGGAGAGAGAGAGACCGTCCGTGCCGCGCCGTCAGGAGTCCCGCCAAGCAGGCAAAAAGGCTTACTCCCATTCTCTCCACCCCGGAAGTCAAGAGCCCGGCAGGCAGTCTGACATGCGCAGCAGGCGGACTGTTCATCTCCTCCCCAAAAGGGTGGTCCTTGAAAAACTGGCGTCTTTCAGTTATCCTAACCGACTGTTAAAAACTTTCATATTTTACCACATACTCGTTATGTCTAAATCATTTATCCATTTAACCTTATCTTGGTATACAGTGTGAGTTATTGTATACCTAGTTTCTGCTAAAACATTTTCCAGTTTCACCAGAAAATTTAGTCAAATAGTGAGTTCTTGCCCCCAAAGTTTAGATCTTTCAGTTTATCAAACACTACATCACTTATGAGCACTTACTACTGTGTATTATGTATCTAATTTCTTTCACTGATCCACCACTTATTTCTTAGCAATACCAGATTGCTTTGATGATTACTGCTTTGTAATATAGTTTGAAATCTGGTATTGCCGGGCATCCTTCCTTCACATTTTTTCATCGATTTCCTTGATATTCTTGACCTTTTGTTCTTCCAAATTTATTTTTTAAATTATTTTTCTATATCTATAAAATAATTTTTTGGTAGTTTAATTGGTACAACACTGAATAAATAAATTAATTTAGGCAGAATTGTCATTTTAAATATAATATTGGCTCAGACAACCCATGAACAATTAGTACGTTCCCAATTATTTAGATCTATCTTTGTGTGAAAAACATTTTGTAATTATGTTCATATAATTCTTGGGTTTATTTTAACAGGTAGACTCCCAAGTATTTTATATTGTCTGAAGTTATTTTAAATGGAATTTACCTTTCTGTCTCTTCCTGTTAGACTTTATTGGCTATATATAGAAATGCTTATGATTTCTGTGGGTTTATTTTATATACTGAAACTTTGCTAACATTTTAAATTATTTCACCTAGTTTTTTAGTTCTTTCTCTCAGATTCTGTAAGCATATCTTCTTATTGTTTGCAAAGAGTGATAATTTTGTTTTCTCATTGCATATACTTATTCCATTGGTTTATTTTTCTTATTTTGTCACTATAACTAAAATTTCTAGTATAGTGAATAATAGTGGTGATAGTGGGCATCCTTCCTTCACCCCCAATCTTATTGAAAGGGCTTCTATTTTATCTACATTACAAATAATGCTTGCTCTTGATTTTAGTTGGGACAGCTAAATGCTGCAGTGGAAGGAGAGCCAGTCCTATTGTCAGGAAGCTTCATCTTTCTTAGTTCAAATTTGGCCTTAGACACTTCCTAACTGTGTGATCCTGGGCAATTCACTTAACCCTATTTTCCTTAGTTCCTCATCTGTAACATCAGTTGGAGAAGGAAATGGCAAACTATGCCAGTATCTCTGCTAAGAAAACTCCAAATGGGGTCAAGATGAGTTGGACACAGCTGAAATAACTGAACAATAACTTGGTTTTAGATAAACTTGTTATTTTAAAGAAAGCTCCATTGATTTCTATGCTTTCTAGTATTTTTAATAGGAGTGAGTGTTACATTTTTCAAAAGCTTTTTTCTGTATCTATTAAGATAATCATATGATTTTTGTTATTTTTGTTATTGATATGGTCAATTATCCTAATAGTTTTCCTAATATTGAACCAGCCCTGCATTCCTGGAATAAATCCCACCTGGTCATAGTATATGATCTTTGTGATATATTGCTGTAATCTCCTTGCTGGTATTTTATTTAAAATTTTTGCATGGATATTCACTAGAGAAATTAGTCTATAGTTTCTTCTCTTTTTGTGCTCTCCCTGGTTTTGGTATCAAAACCATTCTTGTGTCATAGAAGGAATTTGGTAGGACTCCTCCTTCACCTATTTTTCCAAACGGTTTTTATACTATTGGAATTAATTGTTCTTTAAAAGTTTGGTAGAATTCAGTTATAAATCTGTATGGTCCTGAAAATTTTTTCTTAGAAAATTCATTGAAAGCTTGTTTCTTTTTCTAAGATAGAGTTATTTAGGTATTTTGTTTCCTCTTCTGTTCATCTGGGCAATTTATATTTTTGTAAATATTCATTTCACTTAGGTTGTCAGATTTATTGGCATATAATTGGGCAAAATAGCTACTAATAATTGCTTCAATTTCATCTTCATTGGTGATGAATTTACTCTTTTCATTTTTGATACTGGTAATTTAGTTTTATTTCTTTTTAAAATAAAATAACCAATGGTTTATCTATTTTTAAAACCACCTCCTAGTTTTGTTTATTAGTTCAATATTTTTTTAACTTTTAGTTTTTTCAGTCTCACATTTAATTTTCATTATTTCTATTTTGGTGTCTAGTTGGGGATTTTAATTTTGTTCTTTTTCTTGTTTTTTTTTATTGCATGCCCAATTCATTGATCTCCTCTTTCTTTTTTTATTGATGTAAGCATTTAGAGATATAAATTTCCCTCTACATACTGTTTTAGCAGTTACCCACAAATTTTGGTATGTTGTTTCAATGTTGTCATTCTCTTTAGTGAAATAATTGATTACTTCTAATACAGCGTTGTTTATTTTATATGGTTCCTTTGAGTATAGTATGGGAGAATTTATTTTTTTTTCCAAGGCAATGAGGGTTAGGTGGCTTACCCAGGGTCACACAGCTAGTAAGTGTCAAGTGTCTGAGGCTGCATTTGAACTCAGGTCCTCCTGAATCCAGGGATGGTGCTTTATTCACTGTACCACCTAGCTGCCCCCAATAATTGATTATTTCCATGATATTTTCCATGACCCCCTCATTCTTTAGGGCTAGAATATTTAGTTTTCAATTAATTTTGTCATTATTGAATGTAAATATTATCCTTATGGTCTGAAAAAGATGCATTTAATATTTCTGATTTTCTGCATATATTTGTTTGTAAGGTTTTTATGCCCTAATATATGGTCAGTTTGTGTGAAAGTACCATAATACCACTGAGACAATTCCTGTCTTCAAAGAGCTTAAATTATAACAGCTAAGACAACATATATAGGAAAGTAATGGCCAGAGAAGGGAGTTTTGGTCTAAGGATGTCTGGAAGCGATGTATTATCTAGTCATTTTATGAAAAAGGAAAGTTACTTCCTTTCTCAGCAGGTTTGAGCTGGAGGGGACCTAATTCAATCCCCTCATTTTACCACTGAGAAAACTTGCAACCAGAGAATGCAAATAACTTGCTCAAATCCACACATGCAGTTTATGGAAGAACTAGGACTAAACCATAGATATCTCACCTTATTTTCTTTCCTCTTCAGCTTAACCCTTTATTTATGATTGTTATGGTACTGATGGTCTTGTTTGCTTTGTTCATCTTATTTTTTGTTAGATTTATATTATCTTTCTGGGTGTGTACCTGCTTTTCTCCATCTCAGTATTTCTAGGAGACAATGTGGTACAGTGGAAAGGATTGCCCAAGTGCCAGAGCTTTTGTCAGCATGGCCCGTGTTTCAATGGAGGTCCTAACCCCTTCGAGCCTCAGTAGATGGTTTCTTAAGTTACTACTGCCTAATTTTTTTATTACCTTCTGATATCTTTTTGATGGTAAGACTTTCTATCCTTAGTGAGAATGCTCCAGGGGATTCCTGTTAAGGTATGGGTCGGAACTAAAGACCCTTCCAACACTGATCTTAATATCAGGATGGTACATTAGAGGGAAAGGGCTGGAGTTTGGAACTCATTTCATTGGTAGAGGAAATTCTGAAGTGAAGAAACCCCCTTCATGCAGGTTGACACCTTTTCTGAAACTTATCTTAAAATCTTGCCTGGAGTTTTTAGAGGTTAAATGACAGGGTCATCCAGCCAGTATGGATTAGAACTCTTTAGTAAGAGTCTTTGAAACCAGAACTACCTTACTCTGATGGAATAGCTAGGTAGCACAGTGGACAGGACGCTGGCCCTGGAGTCAGGAGGACCTGAGTTCAAATTAGGCCTTAGACACTTGGCACTTACTAGCTGTGTGACCCTGGGCAAATCACTTAACCCCAATTGCTTTCAAACATCTGGGGTCATCTCTGGTTGTCCTGATGTATATCTTGTCACCAGACCCAGATAGCTCTGAAAGAGACAGTGAGGTTGGTGGCTTTGCATAGCCCTCTCTTACTTAAATCCAATTCACAGCAAGGCATGACATCACTTCCTGATGTCATGGCCCTCTTCAAGAATGAAGGATAAACAACAACAGGAAGTGACTCTGAGCATAACTTTATTCACTATGCCCTGCATTCTCCATACATTATTGGAGGATATTTTATATCTATCTCTATCTCTGTCTCTGTATCTCTATTTCTATCTCTATATAGAGAAATATAGATATACATATATGTATACACATATACATATATTTGAGATTTTAGATAAAAAGTTATATATGTATATAATTGAGATCTTAAATAAAGTTACACACATGTATATATCTGCATATATAATTGAGATTTTAGATTAAAAGTTACATATACATATCTATATAAACATAGAGATATGCATGCAGATATATCCCAAATCATAAAGAGATACATGTGTGAAGAATCCTCTATATATTTATGAAACAGGAATGATGAAAGGGGGCTTGCCAGCTGGTGAAATTTGCAGCAAAGTATATGGCAAATGCAGAATATATGCATTAGTCTGAGCACTATGATAAATGTCCTTCCAAATTGTAATGGGTGTAAAAGAAAGAAACTAGTGCACACATCTATGGGCTATGTTAAAAAAAAATGAACTCCCCTGCCCCACCCCCATAAATGTAGAAACACTTCAGGTTTTAGGACCCCATTGACTCCTAAAATCTAAGTGCTGCTTGAAAAATGGCCCTTTCAGCTCTTAGCCAGCAGCCACAGCTTAAATCCACAAGAGAGACGCCTAACCCTGCTTTAAATGGCAAGCTGCCATTTCGGAGAATTGTAGCTCTTCCAAAGAAGAAGAAAAAAATGAGTAAGCCATTTAGTTTACCCTGTGGAAATAGATATAGGCTCAGAAAAAAATCATAGATCTAGTACTTGAAAAGATCCTGGTACCTATTTGAAAGTGCTTTTTAGGGTTGGTAGTCCTCCTGGTGTGTATTATCACAGTAGAGTGGCCACTTACATCCAGATAGTTAGAATAGCATCCGTTGTAAGGTAATTTGGGAATAGGGGGTGGGCAAAATGTGCCAGTTTTCATCTTTGTACACTCTGTATTTGTAGTATTGTGCCTGCCACATTTCCTTCACTCCCCACCCTGCAATTTCATCTGTTTAGGAACTCCTAGTGTGGAAACTCCCTCTACAGATACAGATTTGCACCTCTTGGTAATAGTTGTAGATAGCAAAGCAGGGCACTGAGAGGTTAAATGCCCTTGTTCACTCAACTGGTATGTGTCAGAAGCAGGACATGGACCCAGACTTTCATCATTCCAAGGTCAGCCCTCTATTCATTGCCCTCTGTTGCCTTGCTCGTATTACTGTTTACTAATGAATAGCCGACAATTATGTAGTTACATTTATAGAGTACTTTAAGGTTTGTAAAGCTATATGTATTTTCATCTGACCTTTACAACAAAGTGAGGTGGGTGCTCTGTTCATCCCCATTTTTACAGATGAGGAAACCAAGACTCAGGGAGGTTAAATTACTTGCTGAGGATCACACAAATGTGTGAGGCAGGAACTGAAACCACAGGTCTTCTTAACTCCATCTCCTGGGCTTTTCCCACTGTACCATCTTGCCTTGTGATACACAGTTTTTGAATTGGATGTAAGAAATTCAAAGTTATCTCTTTTGAAAATTGCAAAAGAGGCTGGTTAAGAATGAATTAGGGATGGGCAGCTGGGTGGGGCAGTGGATAAAGTGCTGGCCCTGGATGCAGGAGGACTTGAGTTCAAATTCAGCCTCAGACACTTGACACTTACTAGCTGTGTGACCCTGGGCAAGTCACTTAACCCTCATTACCCTGCTAAAAAAAAGAATGAATTAGGGATGAGTGAACACATCATGGTATTTGAATGTAACAGAATATTGCTGTTATGAGGAATGAACAAAGTGTTTCAGAGAAAAAAGAATATTTGAATGCACTGATTGAGAATGAATTGAACAGAACCAGGAGAACAATTCTGAAAGGCTTAAGAACTCTTAAAAATGAAATGATCAACCATTATTCCAGAGGAATAGTGAAGAAACTGATGTGATAATTATATGAATGATAATAATAAAGCTATTTACATAATAAAATATAGATACCAAATAATGATAATGAAGGATGCTTTCAACCTCGTGACTGAGAATGATGAACTAATATGCAAAATAAGAAATTAAATGTAGCCAATGTGGGAATTGGTTTTGTTTATGTTTATATGATAGAAGAAGTTTTCCTATCTTAGTTTTTTCATTCCTTTGTTTCTTTCTTCCTACCTTGCTTTCTTATTTTCCAGAGGGTGAAGAAGGCAGGAGGGAGAGAAAAAAAAAATGCTTGATAATTGAAAAAAAAAAAAAGAATGAATCAGAAGTTTCACTGGCTTGAGTTTTACATATTTATCTAGACCCTGGATAGCTATATAGTATAGCTAGTCAATAAATTAAAGTAACCTTGAAATTAGGCTAGTATTCAAGTAGGGAAAAGCAATAAGCAAATTCATAAGTCATAGATCTCACCTGATTCAGTTCCCGACTTGCCAGAAACCACAGGCAGGGGAAATGGATAAACCACCCAAGACAAGTCCATGTTTATTTTCTTTTCCTAGGTCTCCAGGGATGAAGAGCTAGAATCCATGGTAGGAATGAGAATTTTTTCTATGAAAGTTGTAATAGTAGGAATTAACTCTTATTACTTACCTTGTTTTTCCTCAGCCTCAGAAATCTCTGGTCTTGGCCATGGCTCATTGCCTGAACCTTTTTCTTTTTTTAAATGGTAGCACGAATGAATCTTATAGCAATGAGCAGCAGTTGCCTGAAGAAAAGAACAAATGCTGTGTTTGCTTTTTTGTTGGTTTGTTGGTTTTACTCTCCACAGATACAATTTTTCCTAGGCCTGGGGCCTGTGAATCTGTATTAATGTGCATTATTGGCTATGTAAATGGAAAAATGTTGTCTTCTGAGACAAAGGTGTTGACCTTTGGTCTCAGCATATGTGGCACAATACCTTATATTTGGTGCATATTTTATGTTTCTTGGATTGAATGGTAAAGAGGGGCTTAGGATACATCCTAGGGAGATGCTTAACACAATTCCATTGGACCTTTGATCTAAACTTCCTACCCGCTGCTTAGAGACCCTTAACTAAGGACTTAGGTTCTACAATGCCAGGTAGAATTTATAGTCTTTGAGAGCTGACTTAAAAGGGTAAGTGATTTGCCCAGGGTCAAATAGCCAGTACATTTTAGAGGTGAAACTTGAATAAAATTCTTCCTGGCTTCCAGGTCAGCTGCCCTTTTATGATGGAAAAAACCCCAACGTGCTTAATTGGACACATCCCCATTTTATGGCACATAAGTATAAATGGTTAATAGAGTCCCCCCCCCAAAAAAAAATTCCCAATGTTAAGGTCTTCAACAAATTTAGGTTAAAATATACTTACTTCATACTGTTTGGATTTCAGGGTAATCAAAATGATTACAAATACACAACCAGTAAAGAGAATACTTTCTTTTTCTCTGACAAGTACTTTTCTTAGAGGCTGCTAGGTGGCATGGTGGAGAGAAAGCTGAACTTAGTTGGAGTTAGGAGCACTTGAATTTTACTCCTGCCTCAGATATTTACCAGCTATATAGGAAGTCTCGGGGATGTCACTAATGCTATTTCAGCCTTAGTCTCCTCATTTGTAAAAGTGGGGATAATAGAACATCTACTTTACAGGGTCACTGTGAAGGTCACATATAATGATATTTGCAAAGTACTTTGCAAAATTTTAAGAGTTATATTACGTTAGATAGGGCATAGTATATAGAGAATTGATCTCGGGGCAGCTAGGTGGAGCAGGGGATAGAGCACCAGCCCTAGAGTCAGGAGGACCTGAGTTCAAATCCGACCTCAGACACTTAACACTTACTAGCTGTGTGACCCTGGGCAAGTCACTTAACCCCAATTGCCTCACTAAAAAAACCCCCAAAAAACCAAAAAAGGGAAGAGAGTTGATCTCAGAGTCAAGAAGTTGTGTCTCTTAACATATAGTGACTGTGTGGTCCCAGGCAAGTCCCATAAACTGCATTGGTAGAGGAAGTTTCTTTACCTGGGAATTCTTTATATTAATGAAATTATAGGTCTAATTCCAATCCCTATTATTGATGGGAAGAGAAGCAGGGAAGAAGAATCGATAAACAAGAGTCTATTAGTCAACTACTATGCTGAAAACTCTGGGGACATGTGAAGCCTTCCCTGATCCCCTCAGCAAATATTAATTTTCCATATACATTGATATGTACCTGTTATCTCTCCCAATAGAATGTAAGCTTTGTGAAAGAAGGGATATTAATTTTGTCTGTGTATCCTCAGGGCATGGCATGTTGTATATATGCCATTAATAAATGCTTGTTGATTGGCTGAAGTAGAAACAAATAACTGCAACTGTTTCCAAAGATTTTAATATTTCTTCAGCATGTCCGAATTAAAATGTAGCAAGAAGGTATATATTTCTAGTAATTTAAAAAACTTTATCAGAGGGAGTCATTCTTTTGTAATTCCTTTAATGTAAAGATGTTAAATTCTATCAATAATTGCAAAACATTGAAAAAGTCTTTTGATCAGAAAGAGCCCTGTTTATCTTATTTTCAAATAGAAATAGGGAAAGTGGTCTTCCTTAGAAAGTCTAAAAGTGGGTTTTCTTGGCTCCCTTCCTAACTATCTAAAGTTAAGAAGGAGACATTTGAGCAACTTCTTATATTTTACTTTAAAAAATACCAACAATAGGTTAAAAACAGTCAATTTACTGTTTTCAGTATTTTAACAATCCTAGAAGTTATTGATCATTTGACTCATCGAATCCACTGTGCAGAAAGAGTAATTCAAATGATCTATCGAATTACACTAGAAAATTCACTGGCTCTGGTATCCAAAGACTTGGGTTCAAATCAGTCTGTCAATAAGGACAGTGTTAGAGATATAAGAAGAGACAAAAGAGACCCCTGCTTTCAAGAAGTTCACAATTTAACCCCCTCTCTACCTGCTACCTGTTCAACTTTGGGAAAGTCTCATTCTTCCTGGGTTTCAGTTTCCTTATTATAAAAATGAAAGATACAAGTAGATGGTCAGTCAGATCCCTTCTGGCCTAGAACCATGATCCTAATGATCCATGATTTTTTTTAAAATTTTTTTTTTTTGCGGGGCAATGGGGGTTAAGTGACTTTCCCAGGGTCACATAGCTAGTAAATGTCAAGTGTCTGAGGCCAGATTTGAACTCGGGTCCTCCTGAATCCAGGGCCGGTGCTTTATCCACTGCACCACCTAGCCGCCCCCATGATGCATGATTCTATTCCTCTTCATACAATTCAACAGAAAGTCAGTAATTTCAGTGGCAAAGGTCTCTTCTCTGTGTCTCAGGTTAGCTGTCATGTAAGGTGAGCATAATAATACTTTCCTCATCTGGGTATCCTAATTTCAAAGTACATCACCCCCATGTTTTCCAGAGATTGTGTCATTCCAGTCATGTTACAGGATAGGCTATCAATAGAATTTAACCAGGCAAAGGAAGGGTGGCAACACAAACTCTCAAAACAGTTTGGAAACTCTCAGAGGAGATGTGGCCAACTTGACTTTCATGTGATGACAGATGGTCCATATATTTCTTTTCAAAAGTTATCAACCAGCCATAGCTTCTCAGTCACTGTAGAGAGCTCTGCAAATGCTTAGTGAGAAGAATAGTGTGTGATATAACAGTCCAAATTGCAACAGAATAGAACCAGTGTTAGAGAAAATATAGAAAAATATCATGGCACCAGTGAGGGGCAGGACAAGAGAAGAAAAGCCAGTTCTGAGGCGGTCTGGTTTTGAAAGGGGGCTAGTCTGCTCTCCTAACTAGAGCTGAGAATATAAATGAAAGAGACATGCTCTCCAATGTGTTGAGAGGGAAAAGAATTAAGAACATCTGAGTTTCTGTGAGAGAAGAAGTGGCCGCCCAAAACCCCCTTCATTTCATGGGGAGTCACTGCACAAATGTTTTACCATTCAATAAAAGTTCGTGAGTGTATACTTGTTTCTGATGGCTTTAAATAGGCTGGATGAATGCTATACCTGAAAAGGCTTTTGTAGCCTGGGCTTTTTTTAGGGGTGGGGGTGGGTGGAAAGTGGGGATGTATATGGAGACTTTTCTATGAGCGCAAGGTAGCCATGTGAGTATTTGTGAAGAAAGGGGCACGAATGAGGGTCATGGAATAGAGGAAGAGCAGAGGAAGAGTCTACCACAGAAATAATAATGTGATGGGGGTGAGGATGCTGGACCATGTATGATGAAACATACTGTATATAGAAGGGAAAAGAAGAGCAGAAAATTGAAAAGGAGAAAGGTAGTTATTATAGAGGGAAAAAAGAAATACGCAGGCAGTCATTCCGTGAAGAAAGGCTTTCACCCCAAACCACAGTTTTTTCAGTTAGAAACACCTGTGACATCCATATGTTCCCTTCATGCTGCTTTGCCCCTCCCTGCGTGTCCCTATCTCCTCAGTCTAGTCCATCCCTACAACATCTCCTCCTTGCCTACCTCTACTGCCCCTTTTGAAATGCCTCTGGTGGCTGCTCCTGCTCAGGGGGCAGCATTACCAAAGTTCTGTGACTTGCTGGAAGTCTTATTTATTTGAATAGACATTCTCTTTCTATAAGATCTTGTGGAATGTGGGGGAAAATAAGTAGCTCTTCTCATTAAAGCATTTTCCCCTGTGTGTGCATGGAATGTCAAATGACCAGTCTGTACTCCTTCAGGAAATACGATGATCAAGCACAACATTTGGGCATATAAAAAAGAAAAGGGTTTTTTTTTGTGTGTGTGTTTTTGTTTATTCTAGCAAGCACAGCACATATTTTTCTTTCACTAATCATTGCCTTCTATAAAAAACAAAATAATTTTTTTCATTAAATATGTTTTTTGCTTATTGGGCCAATAGGAAGCAGAAGGTTATTTTTTCTTTTTATTTTGACACAAAATAGAGCTATCTTTTCAACTAATGATATATATATGGGCACGAAAAAGACAGTTTCTTCTATTTGGTCATTAGTATTCTAAGTCAGCAAGTTTACTAGTTAGTAAAGTGGCTGGAGTGTGGGACTTGTTGTCAGAAAGTCCTGAATTTGAATGTTTGAATCTTGCCTCAGACACTTATTAGCTGTGTGACCCTGGGGAAATCATTTAACCTCTGTCGACCTCAGTTTCCTCAAATGAAAAAAATGTGGATGATAATAGCATCTACTTCACAGGGGTGCTGTGAGGATCAGATGAGACACATGCATGGACACATGTGTATATGTGCATGTGTGTATGCATTAATTCATCCATGTATATTCATATATACATGTATGCATGAATGTGTATATGTGTATGTATGTATATATATACTCTGTGTACACATTAAAGCTTTGCATAAATGCTAATTATTACTACTACATCAACATTATCATAACAATAACATTAGACCACATTTAAAAGACACTTGATAGTTCAAAAAGCATAGGACCCACAACAACCCTGTGAGATAGATGTGTACATTAATAAACATTGTATTGAAGTGCTAAGGGTGAGAGGTCTTCATAGAGAATATGAGTTTTGGTTCAAGGGGGGATAAATGGGTAGATCCAGTTAGATAAAAAGAGGATGAGGGCATTCTGGAGAGATGGCAAGTAGCATCTGACAAATGGGTTTTGCTTCCTGACTTTCTGTTTAATTTGGTATTAATGGCAAGTGAAAGCAAGGCGATCATAAATAAGATCAATATATATCTTGCTTATGAATGAAAACTTTCATGGGTCTTCAAGTTTTATTTGAACCTATTCTCCAGGTTGTTTAATGGATGCTAACCAAATCTCTATATTTAACTTAATTCTAAATTCCATATCTTCATCTCTATCTTTTTCACTGTATATATTTTACCAAATATGCACCAACATGCCATTTATAATTGCTTCAATAAATATATTTCACACTATTACTTAACAACTTTTCTTAATAAATAATAAGTACATGTGTAGGGAGACTAAGATTTTCTCTGGATAAGCTTGTGTTTACTAGGAAAAAAGGTCTCTTTGCTGCTCAGCTCATATCCACAGGTTTTGGGGTGATGGCTAGGAAAGCCATCTCATATGAGATAGGGAATATGGAAACAAAAAAATGGCAATATGCCATTTAAGACAACAGATAACAGGGAGTCCCTTGAGGCCCTACCCTGATGAGCAAAAGTCTTCTATAATTGTCTACAATAGATTACCCTTGTTAACTAAATATATTTTCCCCACTTCCCTACCCAATCTACAAAATAATTTCTTAATATCAGAACTCTAAATATTGCTTTCACATTATAGAAATTTTAGTCCCCATTGAGAATTTTCTTCCCTTCCCTTCCAGTGTTTCCCACTTGGACTAAAAAGAGTATGAAACAAAACAAAACAAAACAAAATGTATCTTTAATAGGCAAGCTATTTTGGAAACCAAAAAAGGAAGTGGAAATAGGGATTAAAATTTTTACTTAACTGTTTCTTCTACAAATGATATAATATATGACACTACATGATCATTCTCTATTATAATTGAACCAGCTTGTTGGTCTGTTGAATTATTTATGAGCCATTTATAGATTTATTTAGGTACTTCAGCAGTCTCTGACCTCTGTCTTCTAAAACTGAACATGCATAGATTTTTTCCCCTGTTTGTAGAAAAGAGAAGACTTCAGATAAGAAAAATGCCTTCATGATGCATTAAATAGGAAACTACTTATTGAGCATCCTAGAAGGAGCAGGAATACGGAAATTAAAAAAGGGGGGAGATTGTATAGCATATCTTGAATATTTTCTTTTTGGTTTGATTTTAGACTGAATCAGAGAAAGGAATAAGATTGGGAAATATGAGAAGAGTTAGATAATTTGGTAAAATTTTATCTTCCCAATCCTACATTTTAGGATAAAAATGACAAATGAAAGATTTTAGAAGTACAGAAAATCAAATGAAAGGAGAAAATCAATATTGCATAAAAACACTAGAAATGAAATTGTGGAAATAGGATTTTGGTTGGAATCTCTGGAAATTAGATGGGATAAAGGAATAAAAAATAAATCAGATGGGTAAAGGAATAAAATAAGATAGGAAAAAGAATAAAAACACATGTGCATTTGAAAAAAAAGAAAAAATGTGAGAAAAAAGTTGATAGGACAAGGTAAGGTGGGAAAAGTTAAGCAATAAAAGGAAGTTGATGAAAATCTAGTAGACCCATTATTAAATACAGGAGGGAGTGGGAAGTAATAACTTTGATTTGGACGGCTTTCCTGTTCTAGGTGTCCTGGAATTCTTTGGGAAGGTGTAGACAGAGAGGTCATGGGAGTCATAACGATGTAGAATGAAATGGGAAACAATAGTAGTGAAGCAATTGCCACTTATAACAGCTGGAAGGTGTGCCCTGAATCTGTCAGCAAGATTTCGATCCTTCTATTACAGGATAAACAGTGCACCAAGAGATCAAACCAAACTTATTTTTACTCCAGGTCTTTATCAGGCCGTGGAGAAAGTGACAATCTTTCATACATTATTTTTATTGTGATTTTTGGGATTTAACTTCCTCCTACTCATTCAGTACAAGTCTTGAGATTGGAGTTTTCAACTCATAACATGGAATTAGAAGCTTTTAATTTCCCCAAATTCCTACAGTTATCATTGCCTTTTTATGGCTCTTAATTTCAGAAATTTTTATCTTCTTCACTATTGGAATTTGCTTATGGTGCAATTCCTCTGGTCACTTTTGGATAACGCTATTTTCTCAAGTGGTCTACACAGCATGGGAGAGTAGAAAACAGACTGGATTCAAAACCAGAGGACTTGGGTTATTATCTTAGCTCTGCCACTTACTTTCTGAAACCCTGGACCAGTAATTTAACCTCTGGGGACACAGTTTCCTTAGCTATTAAATGAAGGGGCTGAACTGGAACTCCAAGTTTCCTTCTAGCACTAAATATATGATTAATCATAGGTGTTGATTTCTTGATTTTTTTGGAGATCTGAAAATTAGAGCCTTAGACTTAGAGCAGAAAGGCAGAGTGAAAGCAGCTGGTTACCATCTTGCAAATATTCAATCCTTAACCTCCCTTCTGCAGCCCAAATAATCTCAATTCCTTTCATCTTTCTTCCATATATTAAATCTCCCTAATCCTCATAATACAGTTATGAAATACATTGGGGCAAGAGGTGTTATCTTTATTTGATGGTGAAAGGCTCTTATTTCAGAGACTTTTGTTAACTGAAATCAGTGCCTGCCCTAATACTGCTGTTGGGGGGAAGGTAGCACTCCAGTTGATTTGCTGTCTTTCAGTGAAGACATTAAACAGGCATTTCTTCTCTCTATTCCTAGAAGGAATGGGAAGTTGTATGTTTCTCATCCCAGGAGAAAGATATATCTTTGACTCTTTGATTTTTCTCATTGTCCAGATATTACAAGAGTAATAATGATAGGGACTGGTACTGTGATTTCATTAATAATAGGGATCTCTGGAATAAGAAAACTCTCCAGCAATGCATGTTGGCTTCTTCTCTGCTACGTAGAGTATAAGGGAGTTGTCTTGGACATTGAGAGTTTGAGTGACCTGCTCATGGTCACACAAATAGTATTTGTCAAAGACAAGACTTAAACCCAGGTCTCCAAGATTCCCCCCCCCCCCCACTGTCTCTTACAGATATGGGAAGTGTATGAATATAGAGGGGAAATGCCTACAAAAGTTGATTAAAACTTGCCACTTCATAGATAAGGTGCAGGTAATTGTCCAAGGCATCTAGAGATTATGGTGATTTGTCCAGGATCACATAGTGTTAGAGGCAGGATTTGAACCCAGAATTAGAATGAAGGCACCATCATATTGGAGTCTTCATGGAGAATCATTGTTTCTGCTTCTTTCCTCTCCCTCCATATTCTAAATGTGGAATGCTTAGAGTTTGGTCAGACATTGAAGACACCAGGGTCATCTACTGAATCCCAGGCCATGACCAGTTGTCTTGATTTTTTGTCTGGCCACTGGGCTTCTATGACTGTGGAAGAGAGAATGAGGCCGATGACTGTGCAACTCTGCCACACTTATATCCAATTCATGAGCAAGTCAAGACATCACCATGATGTCACTGGTCTTCTTCAAAAATGAAGGACAAATAACTATAACAACAACAGCAAACTTAACCTGAAAGTACTATCCCAAGGCAAGAGGAACTTTTGCAAGCACAGTGATCATTACCTGGAGAACTCCAAAATTTGATTATGTTCATTCCTTTCTTTTTTTTTTTTTTGCGGGGCAATGGGGGTTAAGTGACTTGCCCAGGGTCACACAGCTAGTACGTGTCAAGTGTCTGAGGCTGGATTTGAACTCAGGTACTCCTGAATCCAGGGCCAGTGCCCCATCCACTACGCCACCTAGCTGCCCCTATTCCTTTCTTTTTGTTAGCCTCAGATCTAAGGTTTTCAGTCAGAATCTGGTGCAAGTGCCCTAACCATCCTATTTAGACCAAAACGGGACAAGACCTCCACCTCATCTCCTGATCCATTTTCTAGAATATGAGAATAGCTTTAAGTATTAGGAAATTTGCTTTTAACTGAGCTGAAATCTGCTTCCCTATCATTTCCCACAGTTGGCCCACATTAGGTTCATAGATTAAGTGGCAGAAGGCATCTTAGAGGTCATTTAATTCAAACTCTTCATTTTACAAATAAATCTGCTTAGGCAAGCAAGTAGTATAGCAGATAGAACAATATGCCTGGAGTCAGGAACACCTGAAAAAGCTCCTTAACTACTGTCTGCCTCAGTTGAGGAGAATAATAGGATCTACCTCTCAGGGTTGCTATGAGGATCAAATGAGATTGTACTTGTGAAACACTAAGCACAGTGACCGGCACATAACAGAGGCTGTATAAATACTAGCTAGCTATGATGATATTGTTGTGTTGTTTCCTTTAATAGAACAGATGGGAAAGGGCTCTTTAATTTTTGTTTTTGTATCTTCAGTGCCTGATACAAAACATGATTTCGAGTGCCTGGCTGCTTTTCTTGGGATAAACTCTAACTTAATAGCTACCATTTATATAGCACCTACTATGTGTCAGGCATTGTGCTGTGTGCTTTACAAATAAATATCTCATTTCATCTTCACAGCAATCCTGAGAGGTAGACACCATTATTTTCCCTACTTTACAGTTGAGGAAACTGAGGGAAACAGAGGTTAAGTGACTTTGCCAAGGTCACACAGCTAGTCGATGTCAGCAGCTGGATTTAAATTCTTGGGGATCTTCCTGATTCCGGGCCCAGTGCTCTATCCACTGTCCCACCAGCTTCTATTGACATCTTGCTAATTCACTTCATGAAATGTGATGCCCAAAATCATGCACTGTATTCTTGATGTGTCATGACAAGGCAGAGCAGAATGAGATTTATTACTTCCTTTGTTCTGGAAACTCTGCTTCCAATTCTAGTAGAACAGCAGGCCCAAGAGCAGAAAACTGGTGTGTTCAAGCTGATAGGTTTTCCTTCCCAGCAATCATCATTACCAAATACCAAGGGCCCAGTGGAGGATCTCTGTAAGGACTTAATGTAGAAAACGTAACTGCTGGTAGGTCACTTTGGTTTGTTCTGAGCAGTGGGGTGGAGAGTATTTTTTTTTTGCAGGGCAATGGGGGTTAAGTGACTTGCCCAGGGTCACACAGCTAGTAAGTGTCAAGTGTCTGAGGCCAGATTTGAACTCAGGTCTTCCTGAATCCAAGGCTGGTGCTTTATCCACTGCACCATCTAGCTGCCCCAAGAGTATTTTTTTTTTTTTTAGTGAGGCAATTGGGGTTAAGTGACTTGCCCAGGGTCACACAGCTGGTAAGTGTTAAGTGTCTGAGGCTGGCTTTGAACTCAGGCACTCCTGACTCCAGAGCCGGTCCTCTATTCACTGCGCCACCTAGCTGCCCCTAAGAGTATTTTTTTAAATAATAGAAAGCAATAATAATAAAAAGTTAGGAATAGGTTCTATGATTTCATTTTGGGTGGGTAATTTCCTTGTGAGAAAACTTTTACTGATGCAGGGTGGCACCTTTCCTGAAACTGATAGTCTTCAACAGTTACCTAGAGCTCTTCAAGGTTAAATGACTTGCCCAAAGTCACACAGCCAGGACGTGTCAGAGGTGGAACTCGATCCCAAGTCTTCCAAGGCTTTGTGGGGGAAGTGTCTATCCACTATACCAGGATGTCTCTTTGCTAAAACTGTTAATATGTTATAATTATTGCCATTCAAAGTGAGAAGTGTTGTTAAAGAAGCAGAGCTCATCTTTAGGGTTTTTTGTTTGGTTGTTTTTTTGGGGTGGGGCAATGTGGGTTAAGTGACTTGCCCAGGGCCATACAGCCAGTAAGTGTCAAGTGTTTGAGGTAGGATTTGAACTCAGGTCCTCCTGAATCCAGGGCCAGTGCTTTATCCACTGCGCCACCTAGCTGCCGCTCATCTTTAGTTTAATGACATTCCAGAAAATGTCTTGAATGACTTTACATGCCAAATTCTTTTGAGCTTGGCTTCTCCATCCTTCCTCTCTACTATTTGTCATCCAATCCCTAAGATTCTTTCCACCAACATGAGAACTGCTGCCTTGGCTATGACATGCTTCCAGAAAGGCTCTTTGGCATTCTTAGGGCAATTAACATTTTTCATATAACTTTCTTGGTAGTTCTACCAACTCCCGAAGCTATCTTGTAGACTGATTTCCATTGTCTTGTCTCTCTCACTCTTTATGAGCCTTGTCAGTAGAGAATGAAAACATATTTTTGCATTTAGGGAGTGATAAGAGTTCTTTTTAGTGAAAGCAGGATGAGTTTAGGAAGGGAGTAGGCCTTTTCTAGACTGAATAGCAGAACAGGTTATAATGGGTTTACCTTGCTCCCTTCTTCCTTTGTCTGGTTTTACTAAAATGCATGCTGTGTGCAGGAATTCAGACTTGCCAGTGTATAGGAACCCTCTGAAAGAATTAGGTGAAAATGGTGGTGCTTTTTACTCCATTAAAAATAATAATGGGAGGGGCAGCTAGGTGGCGCAGTGGATAGAGCACCAGCCCTGGAGTCAGGAGGACCTGAGTTCAAATCTGGCCTCAGAGACTTAATACTTACTAGCTGTGTGACCCTGGGCAAGTCACTTAACCCCAGTTGCCTCCCTAAAAAAAAAATAATAATAATGGCTAATATATACTTAACACTTTAAGGTTTACAAAGTACTATGTGTGTATACATATCTATGTATATATTTATAATTGCTTTTGATAATCACAACTCTCTAAGGTAGGTACTTTTATTGTCACAATTATAAAGATGAGTAAACTAAGGCTGTTAGACATTCAGTGATGGATCCCAGGTCACACAGCAAGCAAATATCTGATTCAAATGAAGGTCTTCCTCCTTCCATCTCCAGCACTTTTCTATTTCTGCTACTTGGAATCCCAAGCTTCTTTGAAGACACAGTTCAGGAAGCACCTCCCAATGGAGTTCTTTCATGATCCCCTCAGCTATTGGGACTCTGATCCATGGCATTATTTTGTATATATTTTTCATTCACCTGTTTTTACACTTATAGTATCTGGAGACAACATATACTATGTTTATTTTGTCATTTACCACCATAATAGTAGCTACATATTTTACATGCCCAGTAGCATGTCAACTCCTTGAGGGCAGGCCCTCACATATAACATAAGGGCTGGTATTTAAATACTTGTTGCTTTGAAAAATAAGGATGTTGCAATGTGTGAATGGTTAATGAAAAAAAAAAGTCATTCAATGGGTTTTGCTCAGAGGTAAGCATATGGAGATGGAGGCATAGCTGGCCCAAAAGTCTACTCAAAGAGCTTTCCTTTGTGTTTTATTAGCATGATGGTAAGAGGTGTCCTGGCTTGGTGGGTAGATAACTACTTTAGGTGTCAGCAAGACACGGGTTCATATCCTTCCGTGACACATACTTGCTGTGTGACCCTAGGCAGGTCACTTAACCTCTCAGAGCTCTAAGTTGCAGATCAGTTGCAAATCTATTGTTAGAGGGAGGGTCCTAGCAATATATAAATGTACAGATGTAGGTGGCAGAGGCCTGGAGTCAGGAAGTCCCATCTTCTTGTTCAAATCTGGTCTCACATGCTTACTCATTGTATGATCCTGGGCAAGTCACTTAATCCTGTTTGCTGCCTCAGTTTCCTCATCTGTAAAGTGAACTGGAGAAGGAAATGGCAAACTGTTCTATTATCTTTGACAAGAAAACAACAACAACAAATGGAGTCAGAGTCAGACACAACTAAACAAGAACAGTCTATGTATAAGTATAGCTACACACACACACACACACACACACACACACACAGGTGTTATTTCAATGATTAAAAAGATTAATAGGAAGCATTGCTTTTACCATCACCACCAAGTCCCCAGTTCAGCAGCAACAGTTTTAGCGACTTCATTTTCTTGCTGTGTAATTGAATATATCTTGAGCACATATACAACTGTTGGAAACATATTTATCTACAATGAAGACTATTTATAACAGCAACTCCAGGGCAAGGTTTTCAGGATCTAATTACTCCCATGGGAAACAGATACATTCAACAGTACCTCAAAGCTTTACGAGGCCTCCAAAATTAATTACCATACAATAACCGCATTACCTGCAGTGCCTAATTGTCTAATTGTTGTTTTGCCAAGTCTATTGAGCGCACTAATGTATGTTAACATCAGACTAAAAAAGCCTTCCCAGTTTAGAGGCTGCTCTCTAGTGGGTAGAGGCTATTGTACATGATATGAAAGGTGATTCAGTCCTCCGTGGAGATAATGGTTTGCTTTCTCTCTTCAAAATACGATTCTAAATGTGTGTATGTTTCACTCATGAGAAGCAGATTTCGGAAGGTGACGTGACAGATTCAGCAGAAAGCCCAGTTTGGTGATTTAACTCCTTCTATTGTATGTTAGGATTGCATTTTAACTAAGATTTAATGGCCCTTCCTAGAGTTGGGTGGTGATAGCTGGTGGTGATAGCTAGGGGCCAGGTCACCCAATAACTTAGAATTGTAGAATAATAGAATGTTATAACTGGAAAGAACCTTAGAGGTCACCTGTCCAACAGTGACTGAGGCGAGGAGAGAGCTAGTGAAGTGCATTGGAAAGGGTGGGATTTTGGTGTCAGGACAGGCCTGGGGTTGAACACTGCTTCCGGCTTTTAGTAGCAATGTGACTGAACAGCTAAGATAAGCTGTCTATGCTTCAGTTTCTTCACAAGTAACATTGGGATATTAGTACCTATGTAACAAGATTCAATATCCTATGATCACATTATTATATATTTAGAGCTGAAAAAGGACCTTATAGATTAACTACTCTCTCTATTCTTTTCCCACCTTATTTTTCAGATAAGAAAACAGGCCTCAAGAGGTGAAAAAACATATTCCAAATCACACAGGTAGTAACCAGGGCAGTTAGGACGTGAACTTCAGGTCTTTCAACTCCAAACTTTGCACTCTTACTGTTATGCCCTTTCTGCTATAACACTATGGATGTGATGTCCAGCGAAACAATGTGTGTACAGCACATTGCAAACCTTAAAGCACATTACATCAATTCTCTTATTATCTATACAGGCCTATTGACATTTATAAGGTAAACCAAAGATATGTCTACATATGTGGTCTCTGCCCAAGTTTTCTTCCTTGGATAAGAATATCAGAGATTAAGAAAAGAGAAAGGGCAGCTGTGTGGCACAGTGGATAGAACACTGGCCCTGGATTCAGGAGTACCTGAGTTCAAATCCGGCCTCAGACACTTGATACTTACTAGCTGTGTGACCCTGGGCAAGTCACTTAACCCCAATTGCCTCACCAAAAAAAAAAAAAAGAAAGAAAGAAAAGAGAAAAACTATCATCCTAGAACCTCTGTGCTTGAGATTTATTTGGAATAAAACAGTGCCAGGCAGGGCTGCCAGCATCATGGAAAATTGGGCCAGATAGATAATCACTGCAAGAAAACACTGTGTCAAGAAGGGGAAGGAGGGAGGGAGGAAGGGGGAGAAGAGGGGGAGAGAGAGGGAGAGAGAGAGAGAGAGAGAGAAAGATTAGATAACATTTTGTTTTGTTTTGGTTTTGGTTTTTTGCAGGGCAATGAGGGTTAAGTGACTTGCCCAGGGTCACACAGCTAGTAAGTGTCAAGTGTCTGAATCCGGATTTGAACTCAGATCCTCCTGAACCCAGGACTGGTGCTTTATCCACTGCGCCACTTAACCGCCCCCGATTGGATAACTTTTTGAAGAGACTGATAGACAGGGTTGTTGATACAATTCCCCACCTGGAAGATTCAGGAGAGCCTTGCTTCCTAAAAGCATAATGACGAAGGAAATGCCTTTGAGTGATCTGCTGATATTCTAGCTGGTTCTGGTCTGCTAACCATGTGGTAGAGAGGAGCCTCTTTGGATATGGACCTAGAACTAGGGTGCATTCAAAAGTCATTAATCAGCCCAGGCCTGACCCCTTCAGCTGATTCCTTCCTTCCTGTTGCAGTTTTCAGGGGGACAAGTTTTAAGGCTCTGTCTGTCCATCTGAAACTACCACATGGCCTGTGAAAATGGGCCTTGTTTTTTTGGCTAACATTTGCCTTTTCCTGTTTTAGGTGAAGGAGATATATTATGATCCTGTGAGCTTGGAAAGGTAGGTAAAATGAGCCATGGGAAGCCCGGGAGTGGAGTCGATGCTAGGTTTAAATGCCAGCCAATCCAGCATTGATGCACTAAGAAACACTCTTGGGACTTGGCTCAGAGGTTGCTAAGATGTAGAACCATCCAATAGCTATGTTGGATTTGGAAATGAATTTAGTGAATAGAATGTTGTGTAGAAATTAAATTTGAGCCTACCCTTAGGTGGGATGGAGGAAAGTGTGCCTCCAAGAGTGTGAGGAAGATATTTTTTTTTAATTAAATTTTTTTTTTTTTAGTGAGGCAATTGGGGTTAAGTGACTTGCCCAGGGTCACACAGCTAGTAAGTGTTAAGTGTCTGAGGCTGGATTTGAACTCAGGTACTCCTGACTCCAGGGCCAGTGCTCTATCCACTGTGCCACCTAGCTGCCCCAGGAAGACATTTTTATACATTTCTTCTGCTATATTTCTCAAGTAAATATCTATTCGTAAAGGCTAATTGATGTTAGGTTAAATGGAACTGGGTTGCCAATCATCTGTGGCTAAGAGTAGGAAAAGATACCAGGAGAACAGCTTGACCTGAGAGCTAGAGAAATATACCTCTGGGGGCAGCTAGGTGGCGCAGTGGATAAAGCACTGGCCCTAGATTCAGGAGGACCTGAGTTCAAAGCCAGCCTCAGACACTTGACGTGTACTAGCTGTGTGACCCTGGGCAAGTCACTTAACCCTCATTGCCCTGCCAAAAAAAAAAAAAAAAAAAGAAATATACCTCTAACCTTTCAGGGTTCCGAATTATCTTTAGGGGGTTGATGTACCCTTCTTTGATCAGAAAGATCAGCATTGGTGAGTTTCACATTCATGGTTTTGGCTAGTGATAATTAAATGGGAATTTTTGAAGATTTGTAGCGTACTATGGAAAATTGCAGACAATGGACATACATAAAGAAAAAATAATGTCATAAATGCATAAACACTGTATATCTTTAATCTATTTTAATCATTTACTGCCATAAGTATACATATGCAAAATTTATTATAAACAGTTAAATTTTGTTAAAGGTTTCAGTGTGCTAAACTATGGTTCATTCACTCTGTTTGGAAATGCGTCCTTTTGATCTCTCTACTCTTGAGACTCAGTAACATGAGTTTCTCCTGCAGTGATCTTTGTATCTCATGCTTTCTGTAGGATAAGGAAATATGTAAGGTAGTTGCTGTAGTTATACTGGGCAGGGGGCTGCAAAGACTTTGCATAGTGTGTGAGATACTAATCTCTCTCTTATAGAAACCTCAACTTTTTTATAGGCACAGTGTGTTGTATTACTTGTTGTGCGTGTTAGTGTTAAAGTTAAATATGATCAGAATTATTAAAAATAAATGTTTGGGGTAGGGCTTAAAGTTATTCTCAGTTTTTCACATGGAGGGGTAAGTGGTTCCTGTGTCCCTAACCCCTGCAAATGTGGAGAGACAGCTGTAATCACGACAAGGAGAAGTTAAGATTTATAGTTCTGAGCATAGATTTTCAAAGTTTGTTTTAAAAATCTTACTTTCCAGTTTTGGTATCTACTAAGCTTAAGTCATGATGACAATGATTCACATTTATCCACCTTTTTAAAGTTTGCAAAGCATTTTATTCACAACAACCCTGTGAGGTAAATAGTAGTCAGTCAAAAAACCATTTATTGAACACCCACTATGTTCCAGGCACTGCACTAAGTGGTAGGGATACAAAAAGAGGCAAAAGATAGTACTTGACCTCAAGGAGTTCACAATTTAATGGCGGATACAGCAGCAGTCTTCCTATTTGACAGAAAAAACCAAGGCTCAGAGGTGTTAAATGATTTGGCTGACTAGTGAGAGCCAAAACTCAAAACAAAATCTTCTGATGTCAAGACTAGTACTCTTTACACAACACCAAACTGCCAGATAACATTACCTTCTGACACATATCTCCTCCATCAGTCTGCCATGGTTCCTGAAATTCTCACTATTTCACCGCTTTCAGTTAAAACACTATGTAGAGAAATCATTTACCTGGGGACACATGAACATCCACAAATTAATTTGTCAAGTAAGTTCCTACTTGAATAGAGACCAAAACTTTGAAAGGAGACAGGCAAATTTTGAAGGACGTAGGATTCGGGAAAGGGTTTGTCCATTCAGGTAGTAGGATGAAGCAGATGGACCAGGGAAGTTATGGGGCAGCCTGAGGGCAGTTGAAGAAAGGGAACACAGATATAAGAGAGAGTAGCAGGGGGCAGTTAAGTGGCACAGTGGATAAAGCACAGGCCCTGGATTTAGGAGGACCTGAGTTCAGACACTTGACACTTACCATCTGTGTGGCTCTGGGCAAGTCACTTAACCCTTATTGTCCTGCAAAAAGAGAGGGAGACACACACACAGAGACAGAGAGAGAGTCAGAGAGAGAGACAGAGACAGAGACAGAGACAAAGAGAGACACACAGAGACAGAGAGAGGCATCAAAACCATCCTGATAAAACCCACCCACTTCCTGTCAATCAACAAACATTTAAGTGCATACTATGTTCCAGGCCATGAAACAGTTCCTATTTTCAAGGAGTTTACATTCTATCCGATATACTCTACTATTCTTCCATTCTTTTAGTTACCCAGATCTACAACCTTGGAGTTAATGTGAATTCTTCCCTTACCCTCACCCCATCCTGTCAGTTACCCAGTCTTATAAGTCAGGTACTGCAAAAATATCATTATCTCTTTTGTAAAGTTGAGTCAGTAAATCAATAAACATTAAGTGCCTATTATATGTCAGGCACTGCAACAAGTTGAAAAGTAAAACAATTGGGGCAGCTAGGTGGCACAGTGGATAGAGCACTGGCCCTGGATTCAGGAGTACCTGAGTTCAAATCCGGCCTCAGACACTTGACACTTACTAGCTCTGTGACCCTGGGCAAGTCACTTAACCCCCCATTGCCCCACAAAAAAAAAATAATAAAACAATAGGGGCAGTTAGGTGGTGCAGTGGACAGAGCACCAGCTGTGGATTCAGGAGGACCTGAGTTCTAATCTGGCCTCAGACACTTGACACTTACTAGCTGTGTGACCCTGGGCAAGTCACTTAACCCCAACTGCCTCACGGAAAAAAAAAAATAAAAAGTAAAACAATAGTCCCTACTTTTAAGGAGCTCACAGTCTAATGGGAGAGATAACACCCAATCAACTATGTTAATGAGTAAGCTAGATGCAGGATAAAGTTGAAATAATCAGCATCCCTTTGCAGTCTAGATCATGTATAGGGAAATCTTCAGTTATGGGTACTTACCTGATCAACTAAAATAATAATAATTGTAAAGTGGCTTGCACATAGTAAGAACCTTGTAAATAAAATTATTGTTGCTGTTGTTACCAATGAGGATGGGTACCTGCTCTGCATCTAATATTCTCAGAGAGTTGGTTGGGATCACCAAGAGGCTAAGTTACTTGATCATGGGTACATCACCAGTATGGCTAAGGTCTTGATTAGTGTAAACAATGAATCTCTGGAAGTGTCCGTGTGTATTCAAATTCATGCTCTCACAAGTTATATGTAAAACATGGTAATTGGCTGCAACCCAAATGGAAATTTATAGTGTAGGTTCAAATAATGCACAGAATCCATTATTCACACTAATTGGGACAGCTGTAGATGTGAGAGACTGAACTTGAACCCAGGTCTTCCTGATGGTGTCTGGTTTTCTATCCATCCCATCACCCCATCACACTGCTTCTCCACACACACACTTTAGCAATCTGTTCATTGTAATTGTCTCAACATACTTATCAGTATGTTGATTGTATTTTGACATGTATGTATGCCTGGTTTAAAAACAACTATATGTGCTGAGTCCCTGTTCATTTTTGAAACGATCATAAATTTTTGTCTACAGATATGACTCAATTCCTCAGTTCTATTTCTGTCAAGGATCCTTTCCTCACTTGTTTCCACAGATGTGTTTTGGAAACAATTTGAACAGTACGTGTTTCAGATTTTTAAAATTCTCATGAGCTGTTTTTTCTCTTGATCCTCTATAGAAAAAATGTTGTTAAAATATTTTTGTAAAGTAGATTTGCTTTTCTAAGGTAAACAAATCCTCTTGGAAAAGCCATTTTTGGGGGGAGGAAGGCGCTTGTGTTTTGTTTTGTTTTTTATCCCAGTCAAAGCATAAACCCAAATATACCACTTTCAGAGAAAGGAGTCTTTCCAGGGAGAACAGTGCCTGGGTAGTGTTTTGAAGCTTTGGGGTTTACATTGGGTAGAAAATGCATAAGAACCAAACTACCTGATGAAGCTTGTCAGCGCTTTTAATTCTACATCTGTTGTTGATCACACTATGGGACTTGTTAATATGTTTATGATCATGTCACCACAATAGAAAACACAATGTTAAATTGTCATGTATAGTCAAGTAGGGCACCAGGTCTTTCATGTATATTTCATGACAATCCTACTGAAGGATTTCAGGAGGGTCCTCTATATAAGGCCTCAGTGTTTGATTTCATTTTTCTTTGTGCCTCTAGCATAAGCTTCCAGGAGATCTCAAGACATTTTAAGCTAGGACGTGGAATAGTAATTACCTGTTAACAAAACAGCCGTTTCGTGTGAACGCTAGTTAGGTTTTAAAGCTTGTCATCTCTCATCTGGTCAGTGAGTGAACAAGGAGAGCAGATTTTTCCAAAGAGAAATATGCCAGAGTCCAGTTACCTGCTAACTACCTCGAGCTGTTAATATTGAGAAAATACCTGGAGCTTGTACTATTGCACAGAAATTAGAGTTGGCTATCAACACTTAGGCTAAATGTTTCCAAAGCAATCAGTGAAAATGGATTTTCTAATCTATAAACTCCTTCACTTTTCGAGGTTTGTCATTGAATGGATTAAAAACTTAATGTAGACTTTCCACCCAAGTTGAAATGTCAAGCCAGAGAATGTCATATCATAATGCTGTTTTGAAGACATTTCCCATATTTTTTTGTCAAATAATTTTGCATTAAAGTGATCTTAAAAAACAACGCAAAAATGTTTTTTATTGTTTTTTTGTGAGGCACTTTATTGTAGAGGGATGCATCAACTGTCCTGAAAGGTCTGCGTCCTTCTGTGGCCAGCAAAGCTCATTGCCCTTCCTCCTGCAGACCTCTCAGAGATAAGTTACATCTCTCAAGTTCAGAAACCCTTTCCTTCCACTTAAGTTATCTTGTACAAGATACTGGAAAGACTGTCTCTGGAGAAGAATGCTGCTACTCTCCTTTGAGATAGAAAAAGTTCTCCTTCTAGGGCTCTTTTGCTGGTTCTTCATGTCACATCCACTAATTATGAGTATCCTAGGCCCTCTTCTCATCTCTTTTCTTTGACTAGGGGTGGAGGGACATTCAGGGGGACTAAAGCCTCTGGTGTGAGAGCTTGCTGATCCCTTTTCAGGGCTGCCTGTGTACCATGGGAGTCTACTTGGGACTAAATTCTCGCTATTGCTCCAAGAAGCTGTAGCATGCTCATTGGCCATATCCTGGTAAAACCATCTCTGCAGATGGGCTAAACCAGGTTGGGGCCTCAGATAGTTTGGTGAGTTAGAGGGGTGTCTGCCCCATGCACATGAAGCACATTCCACCCCAGGTGAAACTGACAGGTGTGAACAATTTGTTTCAATGGCCATGAATGGGGCTGAAGCAGGTACTGTGGAGTACTTGGAGTTTGGTCAGACATTGAAGATGCCAAGGTCATCCCCTGCATTCTGGGCCATCACCAGTTATCCTGCCTTTTGTCTTGTCACTGGACTTCAATGACTCTAGAAGAAAGAGTAAGTCTGACAACTTGATGCAACTCTGCCTCACTTAAATCCAATTTATGCTCATCAAGACATCATCCCAGGATGTCATTGGCCCTCTTTAAAAATGAAGGACAAGCAATAACATGCATGAACTTGTTGATCTCATCATCTCCCATGGTTTAAATGATCATCTCTATACAAATGATTCCCAGGTCTATTTATCTAGTCCTAGTCTCTCTCCTAAACCCCAGTCTCCAAGCACCAAATACCAACTGAGTATTTCAAACTATGTCTTTTATAGGGATAACTCAACAAGTCCAAAACAGAATTCAGTATCTTTTCCCCAAAACTTCCCCTCTTCTGAACTTCCCTATTTAATGTCAAGGACAATACCATACTTCCAGTCACTGAGGTTTGTAAACTTGGTGTCATCATCCCTTACTCCTCTCTCTTTCTCCACTTATCTAATCAGCTGCCAAATCTCACAATTTCTTTTTTTTACATCTGTTACATATGCCTTTCTTCTCTCTGCTCACACAGCTACCACTCTACTTCAGGATTTCATGACCTCTTGCCTGGACTATTACAATAGCTTCTTAATTGTTCTCTTTGTTCAATTCTCTCCTCAAGCCTTTCTCTACCCAATGGCTGAAGTTATTTTCCAGAATTGTATGTCTGATCATGTTAGTCTCCTACTCAATAATAATAAGTTTATTGGGATAGGATTGGCACTTGAAGCTCTTTACAACTTTACTCCTTCCTACCTTCCAGTCTTTTAAAATTCTACTCCTTTACACACACTCTGAAATCCAATTATACAGGCGTACTTGTTGTTTTAGTCGCATCTGACTCTTCATGACCTCATTCAGAATTTTCTTGGCAAAGATACTGGAGTGGTTTTTGCCATTTCCTTCTCCAGCTTATTTTACAGATGAGGAAACTGAGGCAAAGAGTGTTAAGTGACTTGCCCAGAGTTACACAGCTAGTGAGTCTTTGAGGCTGGATTTGAACTCAGGAAGATGAGTCTTTCTGATTCTTAGCCCAGTGCTCTGTCCACAAAATCAGCTAGTTGCTGTTCCTCAAAAACATTGCTATCTCTATTCCTTTACAATTGCAATAATCTTCATACCTGGAACAGTCTTCCTCTCAGAACCCCAGGCTTCTTTTAAGACTTGTCTTAAGCTCCACCTATTCTGGAAGGGTTTTTTTTTTTTCTGATCCCTCTAGCTGCTATTGCCATCCCCTTTGAGATTACATTCCATCTACTGTAACAATTATCTTTTAGATTGTGATTTACATATACTGTGTTCCCCATTAGAATATAACCTCTGAACTTGATCTCTCACCAGATCAGCCATTCTATATTCCTCAACCTGCTTTGCTTCTTCCTTTCCACCAAGTCCTCCCCCCATCTTTCACTCTCCAGCTTCTTTTAATGTTTTCTTTCTTGATTAGAATGTAAGCTCCTTGAAGGCAGGGGCTGTCTTTCTTTTTGCATTTATTTGTATCCTCAGCATCTAGCACAGTGACTGATGCAGTGTTTAAAAAATGCTTGATGGCTTAACTGAATCCAGGTTGTTCTCCTTTCCTGGAATGTTATTCCTTCTTCATCCTTGCCTTTTAGATTCAAGTCTTTATTTAAGGTTCAGCTCATGTACTACATCATTTCTCTACTGGGACTTCTTTCATCTCATTAGTTGTGCTCTCCCTCCCTCCCTCCTCTCTTTTTCTGTCGCTGTCTTTCTTTCTCTCTTCAATTCATCTGCTTTTGAACTTTGTGGTGTACATGTTGAATTTCCCTCTCCCCAAATAAAATGCAAACTCCTTGAAGGGAAGGACTGTTTTCTTTTGGGTTTTGTGTTTTCCCAACACACATATACATGCACACCTAGCATAATGCTTTGCACATATACAAGAAAGCAAATACAGAAAGGATTTAGGAAACTACTATTATGAGAAGTACCTCCACCAATCAAAATGGCGGCTTCTCTATGGCTTAGCAGATAAGGAGTAGGAAGTGACCTGAGGCAAAAGAGAGTTTCTTTTCCTAGGGTCCTGTAGCTAATGGGTGTCAGAAGTGGGGTCCGAGCTCAGCTCTTCCACAGGACACACCCCATACTATCTACTATGCATGCTGACACTACAGTGTGCAATGTATTTCAGCTAGGGTCTCTTGATCACAAGTGACCCAGAAAAGATTCTACCTGGCTTCTCCTACCCATCCTTCAACTCTAGGATTTGAGCTTACATAAATCTTGCTACTGGGTCTCTTTTATCTTAACTTTGCCTTTAGGCTTAGGTTTCCTGTAGTGGATGGACAGAGGTGAGGCATCTCCATGATTTCCCTTTCTTGGGACCCTCTTATAGGACTATGGGATCATATAGCAAGAGTTGGAAGGGACCTTAAAGGCCATTTATCTAGTCAATCCAACACTTTACAGATGAGGAAAGTGAGGCTGAGGGAAATCAACAAACTTACCCAAGGTCACACAAATCATAAAAGTCAGGTCTTGTGACTCCAGGCTTTGTAAGAAAGATCCAGTGCTCTTTCAATAGGCCTACTTTCCTTGGTGGGCTGCTTCTACCATTGGGCTGTCAATAAGTTGCTGCTCTTGCAGTGGCTGGAAGAAACTGAGTAATGGGAAGAGTGACATCTGGACCAGCTTTGGAAGCAGCAGTGCTTTTTCTCTCTACAAATACTCTTTTGAATAGGATCTTTTACTACACCTCCACTCTTTCTCTAGGACTAATAATAGCTAGCATTCATATAATGCTTTAACATTTTTAAAGTGCCTCACAAATATAATCTCATTTAATCCTAGGTAGGTGCTATTATTATCCCAACTTTATAGATGAAGAAGCTGAGACAGACAGAGGTTAAATGGCTTACCAAAGCTATCCAATAGCAACATGAGTAGCTTTGGGGGTAATATTAGATTCTCCCTTATTAGAGCTCTTCAGGTGAGGGCTGGTCGTTAAGAGGATTCTTGTTTAGGTTCTTGCTGGACCAGGTGGCTTCAGAGGTCTCTGTCAATTTGTAAATTCTGCTATTTCTGTAGTTCTAATCCCAGCTTTTGAAGTAGTGAGTGGTGTAACCTTAGGGTGTCTCCTTTTTTTCTTTTGACTTTAGTTTCCTTGTCTTATAGAATGAGGGATTAGATTGGATGATCTTAAAGGTTACCTTCTAGCTCCAGAGTCAGGTATATTCCTGGCTCTTTGATATCTGCTCAGTTTTTGCCTTGTTACTTCATTCTGCTTTATTTAGTCCCCATGTATATCTAGACTCAACCTGCCTGTCTGTGGACCTTTCTGAGACCCCCAACTCCAGAGTATTTTTTAGTTCTCCTTGTCTCATGTTCTATCCATGCTTCTACACTTGGCCACAACCTACTCTGGTTCTTGCACTCATGAGTATTCTCCAATGTTGATCAGTGCTTGACTATCCAAAGCAAAGAAAAAGAATCCCTATCTAATGAATGACACTTGGGCAGATGATTGTGGACAGAGTGCTGGACTTAGTATAGCCAGGAAGACCTTTGTTTGAATCCTACTTCAAATGCTTATTTGTTTTTTAAAGTGCATATCATTTTATCTCTCTCATACTCAGTTTCTTCATCTGTCAAATGGGGATAATAATGGCACCTACCTTACTGGGTTGTGATAGGGCAGCAAGATGATACAGTGGATAAAGTGTCAGGCATGGAGTAAGGAAGACTCACCTTCCTGTGTTCAAATTTGGTCTCAGACACTTCCTAGCTGCGTGACCTTGGGCAAGTCACTTAACCCTGTTTGCCTCAATTCCCTCATTTGTAAAATTAACAAGAAAAGGAAATGGCAAACCACTCTAGTATCTTTGCCAAGAAAAGCTCAACTGGGGTCACAAAGAGTCAGTTGTGACTGAACAACAGCATATAGGGTTGTGGCAGGATGAAATGAGGTGACATATGTAAAGTGCTTTACAAATCTTAAGATGCTATGTAAATGCAAGCTATTACAGGAATTGATTTTTGATTCCCAAAGGTATCAAAGACAGAGAACGACAAAACGAGCTATAATAGGAAAAAAGACAATAGATGTAATAATATAAAAAAATAATACAGAAGACAAGGGACTGAATTCCAATGGAAGAGGATTCCTGAAAGCAAGACATCATAGAGATGTCGATTCATAGAGTTTGCTGCATAATGCCTAGGAAAAAGCAATTTAAAAAAATATCCATGTTATTTGAGGTTGTATTCAAAATAACTTTGAGTTGGGGAATAATCTTCCACTTCCCTTACTAATTTGGTTATGGTTATGCTCCCTATACCAGAGGAGTAAAGAAAAAGATCTATTTGGAGAAAGGTACCCCAAAGTTGGAAGAGAACTCCAGGAGGCTTCTTACTTTCCCTTTCATGCTCCCTCTTGTTTTTCAGCTTTTTTTCTGTATCCATTCTCCTTTTCTCTTCTTTTTCTCCCTCATTTTCCTCTCTATTTCTTTGTGCAGACAGATATGTAAGCAAACCACTTTCTGAGGGCTGAATCTTTCCTTCACTCTCCAAAGTCATGCAGTGCTTTCCTAGGAGTGTGAAACCACTCTTTAGGTAATTAATTTCATTTATTTTTAGATTTCCCTAGCACCTTTCAGCCAGAGAGCATTGTTTTAGTCTGAGCCTTTCCACATTCTCAGTAAACAACCCAGAGTCTTCTCCTTTGTGGGGCTGGCTTGAAAAGTGAATTATTCCCACATAGGTCTCATTAAGACAACAAAATCAGCTTATATCCCCAGAGCATCTCTCTGTGTACCATCTTGCCGAGAGCCCATCTGTTTTTTGACTGTTGGTGTAACAGTTACAATGGTCTTTTAAAATAATAAATAGCAACAAGCCAATTTAGCAGATACACGTTAGGAAAATTTGTTTTTCTAAAAAGTTCACTTGTCAGATTTGATGGGGTTTGACTAAGAAAAATGTTAGAGGAAGCTGGGGCTGTTAAATATGAATGTTTACCTTTATAATTAATATCTGTAAAAACGAAGCATAAAGCCATCATAAACAGATGATTTAAAATAGGCTCTGTGTTCTTAAGTGTTCAGTTTATGTGAAATGCCTCAGCACTGAAATTTATAGTCAGTCAAATAATAATACTGCGCTCACTGGGGCTCCTGGCACTGTGTTGGTTGCAAAGAATAATGCTTGGGGCTTAACCCTCTTTCTTTGACCTTCTCTCATAAAGCATAAGTTTGACTAAGCAGTGAGGAGTGTCTCCTCCCATTTGTCAGGCACACTCAGTATTCAATGTAAACACATCTCCCCATTTATTTTGATAAGTGTGGCCATCACCAAGACAGAGTAGCTTGCGTTGGATATGGGCATCTAAATGAAAACATTCCCTACTGGGTGTTTTCAAAATTGTCATATCAGGCAGCACAAGTTTAAATCAGTCAGTCAAACCGCCCCCCCAAAAAACCAAACAACAAATAAAACCCTGAGCACCTGCTCTGTGTAAGATAGTAGGCTAGGCACTTTGGATGGGTGGGTAGGGTTTACAAAATCATAATCATGTTGACATTTCTTTGGGAACTGAAGCACTACAATAGCTAGTTTTGTCTATTATAATATAATATAGTGTAGTACAATATTGCATAGTGTAATATAACATAATATATATCATCCATATAAATTATATATGTATATACACACTTACACACACATATGGGGGAGAGGGGTGGGGAGAGAGAGAGAGAGAGAGAGAGAGAGAGAGAGAGAGAGAGAGAGAGCTCCTTCAGTCTTATTTCTAAAAATACCCTGTCTATAAAAGCTCATTGTAGAATCATCAGTGCAATCAGCACTATTACTATTCTCAGTAAGTAAAGCATAGTGGAAGCTTCCTGGGTCAGTTTCTAGGGCCCTGGCTGATTCATTTTTGTCCACCTCAGTCCACCTTCCTTACCATTGACCTGTAGCCTTATCTGATCTTATTTTATCCACAGTGATTTTTTTTTAGAGTTAGGTATGGCTTACCTGTTTTGCCTATTAAGGGTTCACAGGATTACAGAATGTCAGTTACAAGGGAGCTCAGTGATGATCTCATCCAATTCTCTTGACTCACAAATGGGGGAATGGAAGCACTGACTGCTTAAGTGATTTGGCCAAGGTCACATAGTGAGTTGACATTAATTATTGTTTAGATCAAATTCACTGATTTGAACCCAAGACATCCGACTCCAATTCCAGTCTTTTTGTTTTTGTTTTTGTTTTTACTATGATATATGGCTTTCTTCTTACTGAATTTAAATCAGGCACGGTATTTGAACAATGTCTGTGAATTGATTAACTTGGATTCAGTTTCTTCATCTGCATGGATTAGATCGGGGTGCTTAACCTTTATTTTTCTCTATCATTACATCTTTGGCAATCTGGTGAAACTGGAGAAGCCTATAAACTACTTCTCAGATTATAATAAAATACGTAGAATTATGGAGGAAAATAATTCTATTGAAATACAATTATCAAATTAATTGTAAAAAAAAAAGTTTGTGGACTTCGGGTTAAGAATCCCTAGTCTATAATGCAGAAATATGTTTAATGTTATTATGTGTATATGTATGTATATATATATATATATACACACATATACATATATATAACCTATATCGGATTACCTGCTGTCTAGGGGAGGGGGGAGGGAGGGGAGGGAGGGTGAAAAATCGGAAATTGGAAAGCTTGTATAAACAAAAGTTGAGAACTATCTTTACATGTAACAGGAAAAAAATAAAATACTTTATTAATTAAAAAAAAAAGAATCCCTAGTCTAGGGGCAGCTAGGTGGTACAGTGGAATAAGCACTGGCCCTGGATTCAGGAGGACCTGAGTTCAAATCTGACCTCAGACACTTGACACTTACTAGCTGTGTGACCCTGTGCAAGTCATTTAACCCTCATTGCCCCACCCCCTCCAAAAGAATCCCTAGTCTAGATAAATTCTGAGTTCCTTTCTAGTGTTAGATCCACGATCCAAGGTATCTATAATCAATCCTATGAAATTCTTTACCTTGGATATTGGCTGGCTGTGTCTCAGTTCTCATTACTATCCCCTCGTGATTCCACTGATTTAGGTGACTAAAGATGACTCTAGGTAGGCCTGTGGTGGAAACTGTCTTGTTATTGGAAGGAATATCTTCCTTCATAGGACCACTGGCTAGGGCAGAAGCTTCCTCAGAATTCCTATTTGTATTCACACCTTCCTTCTCTACTTAGAATTGAAATTCAGAATTCTCAACAGGTTACTTGATTATTCAGAAAGATGCTGCATCAATAGGCACTAAATCTAGCTCAAAGGGCTTAATGGATTAAGGTCTAAACTCAGCTAGACTTTAACTGATGGATTGCTGAAATTCCCCATTGCTGAAATGGACACTCTCCTCATTTCTGATGATTCAAATTCTTTAATACATATAGGTCTCTGTTCATGTGCTATCTTCTCTATAAAGCCTTTCCTCCTCCACCTTCTCCCTTACTCCTATCTCTTCTAAAACTTTCCTAGGACCAGAAATTTTGTTGCTGGCAGGAATGGATAAATAAGGCAGGAATAAAGGACAAAAAGGTAGAAGTTTCATTGGCTCCATCTGGCCCATTTAGTCTTGTCCTGAATTAATTTGCATGGAGACCAGGAGGCATTATAGGACTTTAAAAGAACATTATCAGGGGGCAACTAGGTGGCACAGTGGATAAAGCACTGGCCTTGGATTCAGGAGGACCTGAATTCAAATCCAGCCTCAGACACTCGACATTTACTAGATGTGTGACCCTGGGCAAGTCACTTGACCCTCATTGCCTTGCATTAAAAAACAAAAAGAACATTATCACTGCACCTCCATAGAGCTCCTTTACGGTCTCACTCAGTGGAGTCCTTGGGGTGTTTTAAAAGATTATGATGACTAGGGTCATGATAAAGATTAAAAGGAATTTTTTTCTAAAAATAGATTTTGTTGTTATCTTTTGTTTTTATATCACTAGATTTCTCTGTCTCTTCACTTCCAAAGAGCCATTTCCTATAACAAAGATCTTTTTAAAGAAAAAGAGGAAGAGAAGAATATCAGCAAAACTGTTCAACATAGTAAAAAAGGAAACAACCCCACCTTCTGACATTACGTGCAATGTTCCACATCCATAATACCCTGACCTCTGCAAAAGAAAGGGGAGAGGTGTCTTATCATATCTCTTCTTTGGGGCTAAGCTTGCTCTAAAAGGAATTTTTGAGCCCCAAGCCAAATAGAAAAAAACTGGCAAGAGAGACCTGAAGCCAACAAAAGGAGAAGCAGTTAAAAGGACAGACAACTTGAACCCAAGGGCTTCTGTTGGCTTTTGCTCCCTCCCTAGCTGGATGTGGCTACAATAGCCATTAGAGCTAAAATACGGCAGCCCTTGGCAAAGGAGAAGATGCCCAGGAGCTGCACTCCAGCACATGGTAGCAGGGAGCATAGAGAGGCTGTACAACGTCTAGGAAATGGTAGCAGGAGGTACAGATGTCTAACAGTGGAAAAATCCAGCAGGAAGCAAGCAGTAGGACAGAGAGAACAGTGAAGTAGAAACAAACCCACCTCAGCAAAGAAGCCTGCCAGATATCATCAACAGAGAACATTAGTGGTTCTTTTTTTTTTTTTTTTTTAGTGAGGCAATTGGGGTTAAGTGACTTGCCTAGGGTCACACAGCTAGTAAGTGTTAAGTGTCTGAGGCCGGATTTGAACTCAGGTACTCCTGACTCCAGGGCCGGTGCTCTATCCACTGCGCCACCTAGCTGCCCCTAACATTAGTGATTCTACAAAGTTGGTGTGAGTTTCCCTGGGTGTACATGTGCCTTAGCTACATGTATTCCTTCTACATGTGCCTTACAATGTATGTTCTCTGGTCATATGTATTGTGTGTAGCAAAATCCCTACTGGTGGTATGACTATATAGGAAAGTATAACTCCATGTGATGGAAGCGATCTTTCTTGTCTGGTCCTGCTATGTATTTTAATTATGTGTTTTGGTATGAGATATTTCTATGGCTGATGGCTAAAAGAAATACATTGGTATTTATTGGTATACTTTGCTCATGAGATATGATTTTTAAATTGACTGATAGGCAACTAGGTGGCGTAATAGATAGAGTACTGGACCTAAAGTCTGGAAGATCATCCTCCTGAGTTAAAATCTGGTCTCAGACATTTTTTAGCTGTGTGACCCCAGGCAAGTCACTTAACCCTGTTTGCTTCAGTTTCCTCATCTGTAAAATGAGCTGGAGAAGGAAAGGGCAAACCACTCCAGTATCTTTGCCAAGGAAACACCAAATCGGGTCATGAAGTGTCAGACATTACTGAAACAACTGAACATGCCCCATGCCTATAATAAGTCTCAACCCTAGAGGGGGCCTATGTGTGAGGGGATACCCTAGGTGCTATAAGCACTTTGTTTAGATCGCTTCTTTGCCCTTATCACAATATACTTTGTGCTATACTTATCTAAGTACATATCATATCCACTAAGACATATAAAGTGCTTTGCAAATTTGAAAAGTGTTACATAATTATTTGATGATATATAAATGTTATGATGACAATGATTAATGATGTTATGTCTACCCTGACTTAGCCAGTGTCTAGTAAGCTCTTTAAAAGCAGGGACTGGGGGCAGCTAGATGGCACAGTGGATAAAGCACCAGCCCTGGATTCAGGAGGACCTGAGTTCAAATCTGGCTTCAGACACTTGACACTAGCTGTGTGACCCTGGGCAAGTCAATTAACCCTCATTGCCCCACCAAAAAAAAAAAAAAGAAAAGAAAAGAAAAGCAGGAACAATAGGGCTTTTATTCTAGAGAGGTGCACAGCCCAGTCTAGCCCAGCGGAAACTGTGTTAAACTGAACTTCAGGAAACCTGGGTTCAAATCTCTCTTCAGATACTCACTCTCCATAGACTATGGATCATCCAAAGCCATCCTAACCTTTCAGAACTCTGGTTTCTTCATCTGGAAAATGAGGATAATAGTTTTTTCACAGCCTCCCTCCAGGACTATGTTAAGGAAAGTACTTTGCAAACCTTAGATGTCTTTAGAAATGTGAGTTATTCTTTATGTTTCCAGAACCTCGTATACCTTTCCATTTGCTGACTCCATGCCTGGAATGTATATTCCCCAGAATATAACCCTTTCAGAATCCTTAGTTTTCCTAAGGCACCATCTTTTACATGAAGCCTTTCCTAATAATTGCAGCTATTGGTATCCCATTCCCCCCACCAATCATCCTGTTTCTATTTTGTATCTAGGTTGTCTATACATAAATACATTGTTTTCCCAAACTAGACTGTAGGCTCCTTGAGGACAGGGACTGCTTTCTCTTTTTCACCTAGCACAGTACCTGGTACCTAGTAGCCACTTAATACATGCTTGTCAGTTGATCGAGTAAAGCTTAGGAACTGTGGCTAAAAGTTCATCAATTAACATGATGGTAAAAGGCAGCCATTCAATTGTTGAGCTGTCCCCAAAGAAGGCCCCTAAATGTAACAGTATATAATTTAGAAGTCAGGATGGCTCTTCTAGGGAGAGCACAGGCTGTCAGGGAGCAACGGGATTGACCTCACAGCTTTAACAGGCAACTCTACCTCCCTAAGAGTTAAAGCCCCTCTAGGATTACTGACTAGAAGACCCTTAACACATAAGTGCCCCTTAAACATATAATGAGAACAACTTTGCTTTCTCCTGGGTCACTTCTTCTGATCTACCCTTCCTAGTTTTCTTAAGGATGGGTGTTCTAATTCTATAATAGAAACCCATACTCCTCTCCTGAGTCAGGCTGTCTGACTTTCTGAAACGACCTTCCTGGCTTCCCATCCATTCTCTAGCTTCTTCTCCACTTGGGGATAATCTCTGAACACCTGTCTATTTGCTAGACATATTTGATTTAATTTGATCCACACAGTATAGCAGGTACTTTGCTATATGTTGAGGATAAGAAGACAAAACCAGAAGTCTTTTCCATAATGGAGTTTATATTCTACTCAGAGGGAGGGGAGATCCAAGCAATATATACTAAAATAGGTAAATACAAAGTAATTTTGAGGAAGAGGAGAACATTAACAGCTGGGGAGATAAGAGATGGAGTCTGTGTGTGTGTGTGTGTGTGTGTGTGTGTGTGTATGTGGCGGGGGGGGGGGGGAGAGAGAGAGGGAGGGAGTGAGAGAGAGAATGAGTTGATACATAGTTACATACCCAAGGAGCCTGATATCTGGGAGTGGGGGGGGGGGAGAGAAGGAAAAAGAAAAGACTAGGGAGATGGAGAAGGGAGGAGAAATCTAAGAGGAGAGATACACATGGCAGCCAAGTTCCAAAAAAGAGTAAAAGTATTTTAAAAAAAGAAAAGAAAATATAGAGCAAGCAGTGTTGGTCACAGGGCATTTCCACCTTCAAGGCTGTTGCAGGGCTAAGTATGGCATATTCATTTAACAAAAATTATAAAGACTACTATGCTCAAGGCATAGAGATAGTAAATAGAAGTCTAGCTTTTGTCAGAAAGACCTGAGTTCTAGCTTCACTTCTAACAAAGTCTGGCTGCATGACCCTGGGAAAGTCACTTAACTTGTCAGTAACATAGGCAATCCTATCTTTCCTCAATTTTCCTGTGAAGTCCTCTGCCGCCACCACCACCACCATAAAGTCAGGAACCAAAAAGAGACAGACCTCTCAGCGCAGGCCCTCCTTCCTCCTTCCTGTCCCCTCCCAGAAAATGGGAGGCTCCTCAAGTTGATTGGCTCGTAGCCTTGGTGGACAGTACCCATGCCCAAATGTTACTTCCTGATGCCAAGGAAAAACCGCATGGCCTTGCCCTCTGAGGCATTCTCCTCATGGTAGATCTTTCCTATAGTAAGTCTCCAGTAGGTGGCGTCATTCCAATCATTACAGAGGTAGACTGTGCAAATGTTATCATCTTCATAGTACAGATAAGTCAGTCAAGAAGCATTTATGAAGTACTTTTATTGTGTGCAGACATTTACTAGTTGTATGACCTGAGGCAAGTCACTTAGTCCTGTTTTCCTCAGTTTCCTCATCTGTAAAATGAGCTGGAGAAGGAAATGGCATACAAAAACCAAACCAAATAGAGTCATGAGGAATTGGAAAAAAACAAACAAGAACAGCAACAATATGCCATGTACTGTGCCAAGCTCTAGGGTTACAAAGAAAGACAAAAATAGTCCCTGTTCCCAAGGATTTCACAGTCTAATTGGGAGAGACAACACGCAAATAGCTATGAACATTAAAAATATATAGTCTAAGTAGGAGGTAATCTCCCATGGAAGGAACTGGGGTAGGAAGGAGTGCAGAAAGGCCTCTTTCAGAAGGTAGGATCTGAGCTGAATCTTGAAACAATGCAGAAGGCAGAGGCAGGAGAGGGAACATATCAGGAACAGGCTACATGAGGTTCCAAGGTTTCTCCTTAGTCATGATGCTAATGAGTGTCAAGAGCTTGGAATTAAAGTGAGGTCTCTTGATAACAGGCCCTATGTCCTCTCAGAAACACAGATACTGGGGAATTACTTTCAAACAATAGCTCCATTATTTTTCTAGGTATTATTGTTATTACTGTTCATATTAGGATCATAGCATCATAGACTTAAAGATGGATGTTAGAGGTCATGGAGTCCAAGCTTCATTTTGTAGATGAGGAAACTGAGACTGAGAGAGGTTTAGTAACTTGCCCAGAGTCACACAGCAAGGCAGAATAATAGTTCTATTTAATCTTTTTTTTTTGGGGGGGGTGAGGCAATGAGGGTTAAGTGACTTGCCCAGGGTCACACAGCTAGTAAGTGTCAAGTGTCTGACTTGAGGCTGGATTTGAACTCAGGTCTTCCTGAATCCAGGGCCAGTACTCTATCCACTGTGACACCTAGCTGCCCCCTATTTAATCTTTATATTATTAATTTGTCTATTGTAAAACTGTGGTGGTATTTCAGGAACTTGACTCTATGGGATAATTTATAGGATTACACATTAGAGGGAAAATGGGGAAGTGGGCAGAACTGGTTACCTGACCAAGGTAGGACTGTATCAAGGTACTGTACAAAGGACCTGCTAATTACCTGTTTTTACAAATTAATCTAGAACTAGGGACATTGCTCAGAAGGGGATTTAGTAGAAAGTTCAAAGGGTGATGGGTGGGGGGAAGGATTGTTTGTTATTCTAAACCCCATTCACACAAACACACACAAGCCCCCCATAACTATTAGCAACAAAAACTTTTAAAAACAATTCTAAAGAATGCTTGCATACTTGTTTCAGAGACATCAAAGTAGGGAGAAGTTGGAAATTTTCATCCCATTCCAAAGTGCACCCTGAGTGATGAGGAACTCAGGTTGTAGGAACAGGATGGTGGGGGTGGTAGTGGAAGAAAGGAAATGGGTTTAAGTGGAGAGAGAGAAAAATGAGGTTCTGGACCTAGCCCCAAACTGAGGAGCATCTTGAGAGGTTCATTAAGAGCAATAGATCCCTATGCTGGGATATTCAACTACTGAGTTAGATAGGATTCAATTTAAAATTCAACAAACACTTATTAAGAGCCTACTTCTATGCATAGGGATAAAGAAATATTTGCACTCAGAGATCCCGAGGCCAAATCCCACTTCTTCTACTCACTATATGTGTAATCTTGATCCAGTCATTTAATTTCCATGGACCTCAGTTTCTTTATTTTTTTTAAATTTTTTTTTTAGTGAGGCAATTGGGGTTAAGTGACTTGCCCAGGGTCACACAGCTAGTAAGTGTTAAGTGTCTGAGGCCGGATTTGAACTCAGGTACTCCTGACTCCAGGGCCGGTGCTCTATCCACTGCGCCACCTAGCTGCCCCAGTTTCTTTATTTGTAAACTGAGGGGGTGGACTGTTGACCTCTGAAGTACCTTTAAACTATGAGACTATGATTTGATAGAGACAGTCAATGATTTCCCTAATCCTATCTCTAAGCAGAATTGTTCCCTACAAGTTGAGATTAAATGATGCCAACTTCAGTAGTTGTAGAGACAGGGAATCAATCAATGAATTAATCAGCAAACATTTATTAAGTGTGAACTAAGTGGTAGGTACTGAACCCAGCAGGTTAAACTTCTACAACTTTGAAGTTCAAAAATCATTTGTTATGTTTGGAGAGGGGTGGGAAATCTTACATACAAATGAAAAGTTAATTAATATGACAGTTTCCACCATTGATAGTCAAAGGATATGAATAGGTACTTTTCAGAAGAAGAAATCAAAGCAATCAATAGTCATATGAAAAAGTTCTAAATCACTATTGATTAGAGAAATGCAAATTGAAGCAACTCTGTGGTACTACCTCACACCTATCAGATTGGCTAATATGACAGGAAAGGAAAATGACAAATATTGGAGGGGATATGGGAAAATAGGGACACTAAAGCACTGATGGTGGAGTTGTGAATGATTCAACCATTCTGGAGAGCAATTAGGAACTATGCTCAAAAGGCTAACAAACTGTGCATACATTTTGATCCAGCAATACCATTACTAGGTCTGTATCCCACAGAATCAAAGGAAAAGGAAAAGGACCTATATTTAAATATTTAAAATATTTACAGCAGTTCTTTTTGTGGTGGCAAATAATTGGAAATTGAGGGGATGTCCATCACTTGGGGAATGGCTGAACAAGTTGTGGTATGTGATTGTGATGTGATTTGTGCTATAAGAACTGACCAGGAGCATGGTTTCAGAAAATCTTGGAAGATTTACATGAACTCATGCAAAGTAAAATGAGCAGAACCAGGAGAAAATTGTACTAAGTAAGAGCAATAGTGTATGATGATCAGCTATGAATAAATGAATTATTCTGGCCAATACAATAATCTATGACAATTCTGAAGGGCTTGTGATGAAAAATGCTATCCACCTCCAGAGAAAGAACTGATGGAGTCTAAATATAGACCAAAGCATGCTTTTAAATTTTTATTTTTATTTATTTTTTTGAGAAGTGTGTATGGGGTGAGGGTTTTTTGCAACATGGCTAATATAGAAATATTTGGCATGACCTCACATGTATCATCACATTGCTTACTTTCTCAAGGAGGGGGAGGGAGGAAAGGGAGAGAATTTAAAACAAAATTACTTTAGAAAGTTAAATATTTTTACATATAGTTGAGAAATATTTGATGAGAAAAATTTATTGGGAAATAATTGGGAAAACACAATATGACATAGTAATATATACACACATACTAATATACATCACATATACACACATACATATCATATATATTATATATAATGAGAGGTAAAGAAAATAAGGGTGCCATCAAAAATTTGATGGAGAGAGAAACTTGACTGTGGACTAGGGTAATTAGGAAGGATTTCCCTGGGCAGTGTGAAAATTGATCTGGGCCTTGAAGTTTCTGTAGAAATTAATAGATGGAGAAAAAGGAGGAGGGCATTCTAATCATGGGAAATAGTATGGGCAGAGACAGTGATAGGAATAAACATGGCATGTGCAAGAAACAGCATCAAAATAGAAAATGAGCTTAAGGTAAGTTTGGACAAAGAATGTATGACCAAGCTGTGGAAGATGATCCAGGATTCTGACCCAGCCTTCTCAGACTGGATTTTGTTCTCTGGTTAATGAGGAACCACTAAATTTTAGAGTAGGGGAGAAATGATTTGAGTAAAGTTGGATGGATTTGGAAAAGAAAGGGAAAAAGAAAATGAAAGCTTAAAGAACTGTTAATAATCGTCACTACTCTAATCACCAAGAATTATGTGGCTCTGGCTTTACAGTTTGTAATAGAAATGTTCACACACACACACACACACACACACACACACACACACACACACACACAGAGTCTGTTGTCCTTTCAGTTTCTTTCTGAAATGCTCAAGGGAAGATCTGGCTAAATGGGGTTTCTCCTCATGCTTTCTATAAATGTGTTTTCCCTTACATTGTTTCTTACTATTCTATGGAGGAGGGAGGAAGGGAGGGAAAATACTGTTTCTAATTTGCTATCATCCTCTTCATATGATTTTACAAAATAGTTTACATTGTAAGTGAGTGTCACCCTTGACTACCCTAACTTAAGAAGGGGATCAAGATTGGTTCAAGGATTTTCATTGTGGCAATTGAACTACCTTGGCTAAACTTCTCTTATAAAGTCCTACTCTAATGCTTCATAATGCCTCCAGGAGGCAGCTGGGTGGCTCAATGGATAGAGTGCTGGGCCTGGAGTCAGGATCTGAGTTCAAATGCTATGTGACGTTGGGAAAGTCATTTAACCTCTGTCTTAATCTACTGGAGAAGGAAATGGCAAGCCACTCCAGTATCTTTTCCCAGAAAACCCCATGGAAGGCAGCTAGGTGGCACAAGTGGATAAAAATCCAGCCCTGGATTCAGGAGGACCTGAGTTCAAATCTGGCCTCAGACACTTGACACTTGACATTTACTAGCTGTGTGACCCTGGAAAAGTCATTTAACCATCATTGCTCTACTCCCCCCCCCAAAAGAAAGCCCCAAGGACAGTATGGTCCACTATGTCATGAAGAGTTGGATATAACTGAATGACTGAATAACAACGCTCTATTAGAGGCAGTTTGGTATAGGGGATGGTGAGATAGTTTAGAAACTAGGAAGATCTGAATACAAATCCTCCTTTTGACAAAACCAGCTTTATGACTCTGGTCAAGGCACAATCTCTTAGGACTCTAGGCATCTTTCTAAGAAGCTGCAGAGAAATTGCTGGCCTGCATTGGTATAATACCTATATCAATGAAACTACGGGTTCTTTCATGGAAGTGACCCTGTGTTCTTGAAGGCCATGGCAGCAGAGTGCATGTTCTGACAGGATGCTGGGAAGACTTTGTCTATGGTCTTGGGAAAAGACTAAGTTTGCTTTTCTAAAACCAGCCTAGCTACATACAGAATTCACTTAATTTTAGATATGTAACTACTAGCTTAGCTACTGGTATTGCAAATTTGAGATAAATTTCCATTGACTGACAAGTGTACATACTCCTAGGCAGCTGAACTACATCAGTTTTGACATTTTTCCTATCAATGCAATTAGAAGGCAAAGAAAACTTCAAATGAATGGATAGAACATAGGTTCCTTTCAAGGAGAAGCAAATAAAGGAGTCAGCCAAAGTTCTTTTATCAAGAAGTTGAAGAAGGAATTAAGAAATGCTTTTCCTTGGGTTGTTTGGTTAACCCATACTAAAGTGCTTATGATAACCATTTGCCAAAAGACCTCCATGACAATAACTTCACCTTTTGAACCATCATCTGTGGCAGAGGATTTGGAGGTAGAAGAATTCCACAAAGAACTCACTTGGAGCTTCCTAATTAAAGTTAATACACGGGGGCAGCTAGGTGGTGCAGTGGATAAAGCACTGGCCTTGAATTCAGGAGGACCTGAGTTCAAATCCAGCCTCAGACACTTGGCACTAGCTGTATGACCCTGGGCAAGTCATTTAACCCTCATTACCCCACCCCAAATTAAAAAAAAAATAAGGTCAATATACTTAGAGACTTCTATTCAAAGGTGAGTATAGGCAAGGATAGTGAAAAATGTTAGAAAACGTCATGCAGTAATAAGATAAGCCAAAGTTTTGAAGAGTACACAGAAGCCTCATTTCTATGCATACTTCCTCTAAGGAAAGAATCAAGAAGACACTATGATGGAAAGCACTGAATAACATTGCATTAAATGAAATTGATTATATTATAGCAGCCTGGAAATGACTCAGTATAAATAGGCTGTTGATGTATAGTCATATCAGCAACTTATTAGAGCAAAGATCAAAATATACACAAAACTAGAAGACAATAAAAAAGAGAAAAATATGCAATGTATACTTAAAACAATTCCAACCTGATCTATTTAAACAAGTTAATTATGAACAAATTAAATGGATAGAGGAAAGGTGATCAACACCAATTATAGTAATTTCATGAAAAGTTTAATCAGTATAAATAAAATGCCACAGTAAGGAGACTGAAAAAAACCCCATGTGCCTCAGTCAGCAAATATTTAACTTACTTGTTAATTAGTAAATATGGCAGTTAAAGGCACCTGTCAGTTCCAAACCATGCAGCAGTCACTCTGGTCATGTTTCACCTTCCATGGGAACTCAGACTCCCACCCCTAGGACAATTGGCTATGATAAATGAGCTGCCATTTTATCTTGCCCAGAACCAGGTCACCTGCCATCTCTAAACCATGCTACTACATGTGTACCCTTAGCCAACTATCCCCCATTGCCCCTCACACTTTCTAACTCAAGCTTCCTTCTCTGTTGTCTTCCTCCATAAGAGAGTAAGTTCCTCAAGAACAGGGACTGTCATGTTTGCTTGCCTTTGTATCCTCAGAACTTAGCACAATGCCTGGCACATTGTAGATATTTAATAATTGCTTTTTCTTTAATTTTTTCACTCAATACGAATATAAAATTCTACAGAAACGGATTGTGGAATCTAAAAAGAAGAATCACTTGATAAAACAGGGTTAAGTAGTAGTCAAAACAAATAAATACATGAATTAATGAATGGAGAAATAAAGTAAAGGAAGGAAGGAAGCAAAGAAGGAAAGAAGGAAGGAAGGAAGGAAGGAAGGAAGGAAGGAAGAAAGGAAGGAAGGAAGGAAGGAAGGAAGGAAGGAAGGAAGGAAGGAAGGAAGGAAGGAAGGAAGGAAGGAAGGAAGGAAGATTTTAAAGAAAGCTTGGCAAAAAAACTAAATAAGCAAAGTTGGCCTGAAGACATTTAAGAATGAAGCTTGAAGGAAGGCAGCAAATAAAATATGGGAAAATTCTGCAAAGATTTTTAAAGCAAACTCTTTTCACCATCAAAAACAGTATTTATTGCATTTGTGCTCTAACATCAAATTCTAGCTTTGACATTCATGATATGTGTGATTATATAGAAAGTGGAAATAACACTTATGAAAACAAAGAGGGGAAAGTAGCTAAACCAGACCAATTATACACAGAAAAAGAATCTGTGTTGGAGGCAACACAATTTTGAGGACAATGAAGGACCATTTCTCAAAGTATTTGAAAGAAGAGATCAAAGGTGTGGAGGGAAATACATAACTTTATTATCACCAAGAAAGAAAAAAAGGTTCCAAGAGGACATAAATTTCTATGGACCCATACACTTAGTTTCCCATTATATAATTTTATGTATTATGTAATTTTATGCAAATAATTTATACACATGAAGGCATCTTTGAAAAAAGGATTAGAAACAGTCTTTTAGATATGATTCTTCATGGTAGAACACACCTTTTTCCTTTAATTTTGTTTTTCAATTAACAAACATTTGACTCTTTCATTTAAAAGAAAAGAGAAAAGAGAAACAAATCCTTTTTTGAACAAATATTTGTAGTCAAGCAAAACAAATTCCCATATTATCCATGGCTGAAAATGTGTATCTTATTCTTCATTTTAAATGCATCATTTCTTTATCATGAAGTGAGTAGCTTAGTTCATCATCAGTCTATAACTTTATCATTACACAATTGGCTGAATGCTATAACTAATATAATACTCTGCTGTGATCCATTTTTGTTAACTATTAAAAAATTTGATTTTGTAGAATAAAAGGCTTCCTTAAGGCCCCTACTACAACTAGTTGTCTTCCATACATATAGCAGAATTCAAGAGGCTTTCTTAAAAGCTATGAGAGAGAGCCTTGCTCAACAAACCTCTGATTATTAATATCAGGCATGGTGTAAAATAGGGTGATGTAAACTCACAAAAGATGTTAATTCACTACTGTCAAGGAGGAGATCTAGAGCAGAATCAAAGCTAAAAAGGGGTTTACTATATACATAGTGGGGTCCTTGAGATGTTCTTGTTTCTAGATGACATTGTACTGACTGCATTAATACTTGGGATATAGTATAGCCTTCTAACTGAAATCCATATTCACTCTGAAGAATTTGGCATAACCATTCATCCACACAAGAAAAAACAAATGGATTAAAAATTGCTATTTCTAGATTGTGATATGTAGATAACCAATAGAGTTTTTCCATCTTAGACAGACTTTGCAAAGAGGCAGTAAGTTGGGCCCAGAATTGAATAGAAAGAGGAGAATAAGCTGGATTTCCTTTTGGAAATTATAAAGTTCTTTTAAATATTATTGATATCTTATATTTTCATATTATCTTCATTTCCCAATATTTACCACTCCTCTCAACTATCCAGAGAATCATGCTTTATAATAAAGTGGAAAAAGACTGAAAGAAATTAAAGCAGTTCAGTAAAACTAATCAGTACATCAGCTAAGCCCAACAGTATAAGCAGTGATGTGCAAACACTGGACCCCTGCTCTGCTAAGAATGTAGGGAAGTGCATTCTCATAGTTATTTTCTGGGCTAACTTTGTTCATTATAATTACAATTTAAGTGTTTTATTATTGTTCTTTCTTTAAGTATCTTAACCTTGAATTATGTATTCCAACATTTTTTGCTGTTCTCTCCATGACTACTTTTGTATTGAAATTATTGAGTATTAAAGTTTATGTTGATTTATTTGGAAGGTCTTATAAAATTCTTCATAGATTTTTTTCTCCCTCCTCATCTACTAGAATAATTATAGGGATATAAACTAAAATTATTTTCATGGCACTTTTTTGCTGATGTTTGTCTTGTGTATTGTGATGCAAAATGATAGTGTCCCAATAAATAACATTTCTTATTGCCTTTGCCTTTTAGACTAAACCAACTTTGATCATCTCCTTTATTGGCCTCTCCAAAGAGAATATGTGAACTCTTCCTCTATTTAGCTCTATCTTCCTCTTGTCTTCTGGTTTCATTTATAAGGAGAATGTCAAAATTGTATTATTTGGTAGGATGTTGATTTAGTCTTTGGCCAAGGATTACAGTCAATATGGCGTGGAGAAAAGTGTGCTGGATTTGGAATCGGGGGAGTGGTATGGAATCCTAGCTCTGCCACTTTCTACCTATGTGAGCCTTAGAAAGGGACAGCCTCTCTGAGCCCAAGTTTGCTCTTCTGTTAGTTAACTAAAGGATTTCATCAAATGACTCCTAAGGTCCCCTCTAGCTCTCATTCTATTATAAAAATATGTAATCAAAAGAAAGCAAGAAGGGGAAGCGAGGTGGCGCAGTGGATAGAGCACCGGCCCTGGAGTCAGGAGTACCTGAGTTCAAATCCGGCCTCAGACATTTAACACTTACTAGCTGTGTGACCCTGGGCAAGTCACTTAACCCCAATTGCCTCACTAAAAAAAAGAAAGAAAGAAAGAAAGAAAAAAAAAGAAAGAAAGCAAGAGAGAAGTATGCAAAGAGATGAACTATGTTTTTATGCATATGTACACATGCATCATCCCTTCCTTGACAGAATGTAAGTTCATAGTGTTTATTGTATGCTGGTGTTGAAGCATGGTGCTATGGTGGTAAACAGAAAAAAACAGCCCCTGACCTAAAGGACTATATATTCCAAATGGGGCTACAACATGCAATTAACAAGGTACATAGAGATCTTGAAGGCAAAGATATTTTATTTTTATCTTATATTCCCAGTGCCTAACATAGTGTCTAGCATGTAGTAGGTATTTTAGCACTGACTTATTTTAGGGTTTTTTTGTTTGTTTGTTTTTGCAGGGCAATGAGAGTTAAGGGACTTGCCCAGGGTCACACAGCTAGTAAGTGTCAAATATCTGAGGCCAGATTTGAACTCAGGGCCTCTTCAATCCAAGGCTGGTGCTTTATCCACTGGACCACCTAGTTGCCCCAGTAGGTATTTTAACAAATTCTTATTGATTGGCTTTGAATACTTCCCTACAAAAGATTTCAAATATGGAATTTTGCTCTAACATAAATAATAGAACAAATTAAGTATGTTTTACCATTAAATATACTTAAAGTAAGGGAAATTTAAAGTTTCTTTGTGGTATAATGGAAAAAAAGATCACTGGGTCTGAAGTCAGAGAGATTGGTCTCTGATCCTGCCTCTGATATTTGCTTAGTATGTTTGTTAAACTAGGACAAGTCATTTAACCTCCCCAATTTCCTCATTTGTAACATTGGAGGGTTAGAAGAGTTTTCTTGCTCTTTTTTGTGTCCTGAACCATTTCGGCAGTTTCTTGAAGTTTCATGGACCCTTTCTCAGAATTATGTTTTTTAAAGCATAAAATATTCATCTACTCCATTGAAATACAGTTAGCAGAATATTAGCAACCACCATCACCAAGTTCATGGAATCTAAGTTAAGAACCCTGAGAATCCCTTCCAGCTTTGGCTCTATGATCCTAATCATACATTTTGATGTTATTTTCAGCAGCCCTGAGCCAGGAAGGAAGGTTTCTCAAGGAGAGACTGTATGAATGCAAAGAAAAATCAGTTTTATTTATAATCTTGAAATATTTTTACAAAAAGCTTTTTAGGAAAACACTTTTGATGTTCCATTTTATGTATAGGAAAAGCTGAAGAAACTAGTAGTTCAATTTAAGGGAATGTTGGGAGAAGGAATCAGGTTTGACATAAGCTTATAAATTCCATGAATGCAAGGAACACATTTTAAAGCAGGCATAGAAGTTATTTTGTTATCTTCTTCAGCATCTAGCCTAGTGTTTTGAGCACAGTAAGTTATTGAATGGATACCCAGAAGCAGACAAAGCCTCCTCCCCTCTTCATTTTTCCTTTGTTAGTAAAGTAACAAGATGATTTGCTCCTCTGCCCTCTCACTAAGCAATAATCAAAATCAGATATATTTTAGGTTTCTGGCTTATTCTATGTATTATTAGCATTATAGAATGATTTTTTTGTTTTCATTTAAACATGTGCTTTGAAATAGTTTCTCCCCATTCTTAAATGTAACTTGACTTTGCCTTAGGGCCAAAAACTGTTTCTAGAGATGAAATTTCTCATGAGCTTTTCAACAAGAAATAGAAATAATTTTCCTTTACAGTCACCCTCTCAAGAATATCCCTGTTCTGTATCTTGGCCAGCATCTGCTGAAGAGTCGATCTAGTCCAGCTGAAGAGACGTGAGACCTGTTCCATTTGGGGTCATTAGCACCCTATTGTTATTTCATTTTATGATTTTGCCTTCCACTCTAAGCCAAGCATAAAAATTCATTCAGTCTCCTACATAATTCACATTGACACATTTATTTCACCACAGTCCCTGTGCAAACAAGTTGCTCCCCAGATTGCCAATATATGATGAATGCTTCTTACAAATCATGCATGCAGGTTGCTTTTGTGGGGTTGGAGCATTTCAGAGAACACACATCCTCAACATTTTAGGAAACATTTTGTGCAAAATAAAAAGAAAAGACTAATGGTAGTGCCAAAATAGGATTGGTCCCCATAATCCTCAAATGATTAGATAACTTGTTTGTTGTCAAAAAAAAAAGTAGCAATTTACTTCTGCTACCCCAAAGACTGTTTTCAACTATGAGCAGATGTCTCTGGAAAGTCAGAAAGAATACTCCTATTTTTTGGCATTTAGGACAATGGCTTTGGGTGTGGGGAGAAGGAATAAGAAAGCACATGGTATCAATTAAAGCAAGTAGTAATGAATTTAGGACATTCTTTTCTGAGCTAAAAACAAAACCTCAGTGGTGGGCCATCTAATACATGGCTAGAATCATGTGACCATGCAGGGATTTTTATTTTACAGCTTAAACTAAACAGTGCTGAGCTTATGCAGAGGACACTGCTGTTTCAGTGCCATATTCTGGAGGTGGTAGGGCCAGAGGGGAAGTACCCAGTTAAGATATATTTTTTTTATGGTTACCTTCCCCAGGTGTTCAGTTCCACATTGTCCAAAGGAATAGCTGATGGATGGGAGCTGCTCTCTCCTAGGCATGAGCCCCACCATATGTTTGTTTTATTTCAAAGTAAAAAGCCTATGCAATTTAATTGCTTGATGACCATAATTTAAGCAGCCAAATGGCCTACTGAATAGAACTTACATAAGACCAAAGCCCCCTAATCTCTAGGGGATTAATTTAGTAAAGGAGCCAGCACATTTTGTGAATCATCTCTTAGAGATTAAAGAAGATGTTGCTGAAAATTTAGGTAGGGTATGTAT